>NC_047047.1:19772368-20117430 GCF_011762595.2 Tursiops truncatus
GCCTCATTTTACATACAGTACAAATTTCTAAAACCAAAACCAACTGTATTTCATAGCTAGAAAATGGATGTGGCTGTATAATTTCCTTAGGGTATGCATGACATACTTCTTTTTAAAAAATTCCCTTTTTTCCCAAAGATATAATTATATCATCTACTGACATTTTCTGATTTTGATATGTAAGTGTACATTATTATTCTCCCATTAAGCTACAAACCGCTGATAAAATGCCAATGGTTTGAATAAAGACCACATTGACATTTTACTATAGGGTCATCTCGTTACGGACAGAATGCCAGCCTTCCACTTGAATGCACTGCATATTGTCTAGCTGCATTCCTTCAGCTTTACTTCTCAAAGGCTTCAAGGTTCTATGGAACTGTTGATGAAATAAAGGGGAAAATGAGCAGACTGTAATTATCTTGTCAAGATTCTTTTTGTGAACATTTATTTGGACAACTCACAAAAAAGAAAGCATCTCATTTTCTACTTCAGAATATTGTTTCTCTTTAAATGTATTAGCATTTTTGAAATTGCAGAATGGAGTCTAGAGGATCAGTACTGAATACTGCAGAGTGAAATGTCAGTAAAAGGCAGTGGCATGAGTTAGTGGAGAGAGGGCAGGCTTTGGAGCTACCATGTCCTATCTGGGTGAGAAATTACTGAATCTGAGACTCATTTTCCTATTTTGAAAAATGAGGGTAATAATATACACCTCATAGGGATGTTCTGAAGTTTAAATATGACAGCTTATTTAAATCACTTAGCTCTGTAATAAAGAAGGTATTCCAAAAATAATAGTGAATTCACATAGTGTGAGAGGAAAGAGTCCTGAACATGAGATCAGAATACTTGCACTTGAACCCCACCCACTTATTAGCTGTGCAGAGGTCAATTAATCTGTTTGGGTCTCATTCTTTTCAGCTCTAAATTAAAAATTCTACCTAGGTTACTTCAAACTCCTACATTCTATATGCTAATAAAATTCATTTCTTGACTTGTGGTTCATGATGGTGAATTTTGTATAAATATCTGAAATCTATTCTCTGTATCCTAAATAAATAAGTGGGAGGTAGACTAAATAAGTGGGAGGTAGACTAAATAAGTGGGAGAATATTAATTTAACAATGAAGCTTCTGATGTCAAAATCTAGAGGGGTTAACAAAGGAGTCTCAGAAATCTCCTTTCTGGGGATCTTTCAAAGTAATTTGGGTGTCTGACCTTAAGCATTCTGGGTCTCATGCGGAGCCCTGCTGATCCCTGGAGGACCACTCCAGTCAGTTTCTTACCCAAGTATTTTATGAAGTTCCTCATAACTTTCTTTAGAAATACACCTTATTTTTTTTTCCATTATATGTTTTTATAAACTTCTAAACTGAGTATACCTGTACAGAACCATTAAATGAACTTAATTTCAAAGTCTAAATTTTTTGTTACAAGCAATGCATAATTCATATGTATTTTCTTTACTTTTTCATACAGAGTATGGAGAATAGTTCACCAATCTTTAAAATGAAATATTTACATTTTGAAAAATTATATTTTTAGCAATGTGCTAGTGATTCTGAGGAGCTGGGGCTTTGCTGAGCCAGGAAGTCTTAGGCAGGTGTTTAACTGGACTAATTAAGCAACACGTACATAGTCGCTTCCGGTTTTCCATTTGCTCTTTGTAAATGCAGATGAGCAACACAACTGATTGCCTAATTAGACAATTTAAAACTCACTCACTTTGGGGCTTCCCTAGTGGCCCAGTGGTTGAGAATCTGCCTGCCAATACAGGCGACACGGGTTCGAGCCCTGGTCTGGGAGGATCCCACATGCTGCAGAGCAACTGGGCCCGTGAGCCACAACTACTGAGCCTGCACATCTGGAGCTTGTGCTCTGCAACAAGAGAGGCCGCGATAGTGAGAGACCCGCGCACCACGATGAAGAGTGGCCCCCGCTGGCCACAACTAGAGAAAGCCCTCGTGCAGAAATAAAGACCCAACACAGCCAAAAATAAATAAATTAATTAATTAAAAAAATAAAACTCACTCACTTTTTACAGCCAAGGAATTTTCTGAACTCATGACTACAGACTCAGAACGTAATACGTGGTCTCAAGTTTTACACATTTGTCTTCTTGTTCTAACCATCATTTTTCTAATTTGATTTTTTTCATGTTACTTTAACAATATTAGCATAAGGGATAAGAGTAATAAAATGTACTCCATATATAAAGGACATAAAAGCTACATGGTTTACTGCTCTCATAGTTTTTCTCAGCACAGATAAGATGTATCTTCTCTCGCCTGACTCACTCTCAAGAAAAATCAATATATTTAGTTGGCCTAGGGATCAAATCTGAAAGGCTGGCCTCATTAGCACTATAACCATTTAAATCAACTGGCTATAAACCTCTTGTGGTTATCAAACTTCAGATAGAGAAGGACAAAACATAATCTTCCTTTTCTCATGCTTCTTCTTCCCCTAAATGTAGACATTAAAGATGCCCTCAAAATTCAATTTTAAATCACCAGACTACACAACAAACCCAAGTCCATTTTGGGTACCATTTACATGCTCTTGAGTAGTGTGTATATAAACTAGAAAGAATATATATATATATATATATATATATATATATATATATATATTTGTTTGTTTATTTATTTATATTTGTTCCAACTGCAAGCTTCTGGCAAATTTATATGACCTATAACCTAAGCCCCAATAAGCACAGTCTCACCCCTGTACTTGGAGCCATGCAGACCACAGGTCACCTGGCACATGGACAAATGCCCAAGTAGCCAACTCACATGCACTTTCTTAGCAACATCAATAGCCTCTCCTCATTCACTCACTGTGCTTTAACTACTTCCTCCTGGGCTGACAGAGCATCTCCCAGGCATCACAGGAGAAAGAGGGCCTATACAAGATGCATACAGTGATTTTGTAGGAAAGAATAGGAGAAACTGTCTAAGTCATTAAGGGGGGAAGGTGTTTCATAATACATAATGAGACAATTCCATAATAAGGTAATCATATTCTATAACATTGACTATTAAAAAGGAAAAAAAAAAGTAAAGAAGGATGAAAATAAGAGATGAAAGGAGACAGTCTTACAGTAATTAGATGATTAGATTTTCTTCAAGACCTTGATAAGTATAGTCATGAGATCCAAGGAGATGCTCTTAGACCTTACCCAATGCTAAGTTAATGTTATCTGTTTATTATTGATACTAACATTAGGATATCAGAAAAATGTAAACCAATATTCACCAACTGGTCCTTCTGCCAGGATAGAAAAGAAAGTACATTCTTGGAGCGTTTGTTCTGTAAAAGCTTTTTAGCTGAGTACTTATGATGCTTTCTCTCAATGAATCTGCACAACTATACTGAATAATAATATGAATCTTACGCCAAAGAGAAGTAACATCAGATGGATTCTTATTTAAAGTCACATAGAAGTCAGCAGCACAGTCTAGGTTTGCAGCCACACCTGACTCTCTCTACTCATCATCCCCACCTGATCATCCTTTGCTTCACGTTTGCATATCAAGATGGATTTTGACAGTTTAGACAGAGATATTTTGTTTTAAAAAGTAAGTTCACATAAAATTCATATAAAGTGAGCATTATGGCATGCTAAATATGAAAGACATGTATCATTATGGAATTAGAATCACAACTTCTAATTACAGTGAAAGCGTATGCAGCTCACTTTCTGGGCTTAAATTATGTAAAATGTAAAATGTGTGCAATGAGAGCATTGGACCAAGCCTCTTCTATGGTCCCTTCTAGCTGTGATGTGCTATTAATCTGTGCCATATAGCAGAAGAAAGTCAGGGCAGCACAATGACCAGGGAGTGGGTACCCCAGAGTATATGTGTTGTACAGACAAGCTACTTACTTGTGACTGACTCATTATTTCTTAAAATGATGCTAGCACTGAATATGAATATCTCCAGGAAACAACACTGAATCCACTTCACCCCTTTAACATCTGAGAAAAGCAGAAATTCCCATGTTCTCAGGAAGGCTTCTAGAGGAGCCACCAGCCAAATCAGGAAAGCAAAGGGCACATCTCCTGGGATTCAGAGAGCACCAAAAGTTAGGGCCCCTAGCCTCCCCTTCCTGTGCCTTTTTCCCCGAAGAGGTGTCATCTGTCACAATACAAGCAGGCACACCAGGCAGAACCCAGAGTTAACTGAGAAGAAAATGAGCAAGAGAACCAGAGAACCCAACTTGAGAAAGAGGCCAGGGCTGCCTGAAGCCATTAGGTATTATGATGCTCCGTGTTGGGCTGGTGACACAAGTTTCACAAATACCCACATAGGGAACATCCAACAGGGCAGTCCAGGGCTGAGATGGTAGTGCAGGAATTCCTGGCTGCTGCTGCTGCTCTAAGCTAGGCAGATGGTGCTGATGTCATGATGGGTCAGAACAATCTGTCCATTTGGGGCAAGATCTAGGAAGAAGCTGAGGGATCTGGTGACGGGATTCAGGCTTTTTAACTCAGGCATGAGCTATCAATAACAGACCTAGGAGCTCACCAGAGATTCAGGCCCCATGCTCCTGGGCTTTATCTACTACAGAGAAGGACCTCAGCATCAACAGAAAAGAGGCAAGAAAAATGAATGGAAAGATCAGCCCTAAAAATTGAAAATTGAATATACAGGCATATTCAGAGATATTGTAGCTTTGGTTCCAGAACACCACAATAAATCAAATGTCGCCAACAAATCAAGTCACACGAATTTGTAGGTTTTCCAGCGCATATAAAAGTTAGGTTTACGAAGTCGGAGGAAGATGGCAGAAGAGTAAGACGCAAAGATCACCTTCCTCCCCACAGATACACCAGATACATCTACACGTGGAGCAACTCCTACAGAACACCCACTGAATGCTGGCAGAAGACCTCAGACCTTCCAAAAGGAAAGAAACTCCCCACATACCTGGGTAGGGCAAAAGAAAAAAGAATAAACAAAGACGAAAGAATAGGGACGGGACCTGCACCAGGGAGGGAGCCGTGAAGGAGGAAAGGTTTCCACACACTAGAAGCCCCTTCACAGGCAGAGACTGCAGGTGGCAGAGGGAGGGAGCTTCAAAACAGTGGAGGAGAGCACAGCAACAGGGGTGCACAGATTCCCGCACAGAGGATCGGTGCCGACCGGCACTCATTAGCCCGAGAGGCTTGTCTGCTCATGCGCCGGGGCGGTTGGGGGCTGGGAGCTGAGGCTCGGGCTTCGGTCGGATGCAGGGAGAAGACTGGGGTTGGCAGCAAGAACACTGCCTGAAGGGGTTAGTGCACCACGACTAGCCGGGAGGGAGTCTGGGAAAAAGTCTGGAGCTGCCGAAGACGGGTGCGAGCCGCGGCTAACAGCGCAGACCCCAGAGATGGGCGTGAGACGCGAAGGCTGCTGCTGCCACCAGCAAGAAGCCTCTGTGCAAGAACAGGTCACTGTCCACACCTCCCCTCCCGGGAGCCTGTGCAGCCCGCCACTGCCAGGCTCCAGGGATGCAGGGACAACTTCCCTGGGAGAATGCACGGCCCACCTCAGACTGGTGCAATGTCATGCCGGCCTCTGCCGCCGCAGGCTCGCCCCACACTCCGTACCCCTCCCTCCCCCTGGCCTGAGTGAGCCAGAGCCCCCAAGTCAGCTGCTCCTTTAACCCCATCCTGTCTGAGCGAAGAACAGACACCCTCCGACGAAGAACAGACACGCTATGGCGACCTACATGCAGAGGCGGGGCCAAATCCAAAGCTGAGCCCCGAGAGCTGTGCGAACAAAGAAGAGAAAGGGAAATATCTCCCAGCAGCCTCAGGAGCAGCAGATTAAATCACCACAATCAACGTGATGCACCCTGCATCTGTGGAATATATGAATGGACAACAAATCATCCCAAATTGAGGAGGCAGACTTTGAGAGCAAGATTTATTATTTTTTTTCCCCTTTTCCTCTTTTTGCACGTGTGTATGTGTATGCTTCTGTGTGAGATTTTGTCTGTATAGCTTTGCTTTCACCATTTGTCCTAGGGTTCTATCCGTCCATTTTTTTGTTTGTTTGTTTGTTACTATTTTAAAAAAAAATTCTTAATAATTATTTTTTAATTTAATAACTTTATTTTATTTTATCTTATTTTATTTTATCTTTTTTCTCTCTTTCTTTCTTTCTTTCTTTCTTTCTTTCTTTCTTTCTTTCTTTCTTTCTTTCTTCTCTCTTTCTTTCTACTTCTACTAATTCTTTCTTTCTACCTTTCTCCCTTTTATTCTGAGTCGTGTGTATGAAAGGCTCTTGGTGCTGCAGCCAGGAGTCAGTGCTGTGCCTCTGAGGTTGCAGAGCCAACTTCAGGACACTGGGCAACAAGAGACCTCCAAGCTCCATATAATATCAAACGGTGAAAATCTCCCAGAGATCTCCATCTCAACACCAGCACCTAGCTTCACTCAACGACCAGCAAGCTACAGTGCTGGAAACCCTATGCAAAACAACTAGCAAGACAGGAACACAACCCCACCCATTAGCAGAGAGGCTGCCTAAAATCATAATAAGTTCACAGACACCCCAAAACACACCAACAGATGTGGACCTGCCCACCAGAAAGACAAGATCCAGCCTCATCCACCAGGACACAGGCAGTAGTCCCCTCCACCAGGAAGCATACACAACCCACTGAACCAACTTTAGCCACTGGGGACAGACACCAAAAACAATGGGAACGACGAACCTGCAGCCTGCAAAAAGGAGACCCCAAACACAGTAAGATAAGCAAAATGAGAAGACAGAAAAACACACCACAGATGAAGGAGCAAGATAAAAACCCACCAGACCTAACAAATGAAGAGGAAATAGGCAGTCTACCTGAAAAAGAATTCAGAATAATGATAGTAAAGATGATCCAAAATCTTGGAAATAGAATAGAAAAAATGCAAGAAACATTTAACAAGGAACTAGAAGAACTAAAGATGAAACAAGCAGTGATGAACAAAACAATAAACGAAATTAAAAATACTCTAGATGGGATCAATAGCAGAATTACTGAGGCAGAAGAACGGATAACTGACCTGGAAGATAAAATAATGGAAATAACTACTGCAGAGCAGAATAAAGAAAAAAGAATGAAAAGAATTGAGGACAGTCTCAGAGACCTCTGGGAGAACATTAAATGCACCAACATTCGAATTATAAAGGTTCCAGAAGAAGAAAAAAAGAAAGGGACTGAGAAAATATTTGAAGAGATTATAGTTGACAACTCCCCTAATATGAGAAAGGAAATAGCTAATCAAGTCCAGGAAGCACAGAGAGTCCCATACAGGATAAATCCAAGGAGAAATACACCAAGACACATATTAATCAAGCTGTCAAAAATTAAATACAAAGAAAACATATTAAAAGCAGCAAGGGAAAAACAACAAATAACACACAAAGGAATCCTCATAAGGTTAACAGCTGATCTTTCAGCAGAAACTCTGCAAGCCAGAAGGGACTGGCAGGACATATTTAAACTGATGAAGGAGAAAAACTTACAACCAAGATTACTCTACCCAGCAAGGATCTCATTCAGATTTGATAGAAAAATTAAAACCTTTACAGACAAGCAAAAGCTGAGAGAGTTCAGCACCACCAAACCAGCTACAAAAAATGATAAAGGAACTTCTCTAGGCAAGAAACACAAGAGAAGGAAAAGACCTACAATAACAAACCCAAAACAATTAAGAAAATGGGAATAGGAACATACATATCGATAATTACCTTAAATGTAAATGGATTAAATGCTCCCACCAAAAGACACAGATTGGCTGATTGGATACAAAAACAAGACCCATATATATGCTGTCTACAAGAGACCCACTTCAGACCTAGAGACACATACAGATTGAAAGTAAGGGGATGGAAAAAGATATTCCATGCAAATGGAAACCAAAAGAAAGCTGGAGTAGCAATTCTCACATCAGACAAAATACACTTTAAAATAAAGACTATTAGAAGGGACAAAGAAGGACACTACATAATGATCAAGGGATCGATCCAAGAAGAATATAGAACAACTGTAAATATTTATGCACCCAACATAGGAGCACCTCAATACATAAGGGAAATACTAACAGCCATAAAAGGAGAAATCGACAGTAACACATTCATAGTAGGGGACTGTAACACCCCACTTTCACCAATGGACATATCATCCAAAATGAAAATAAATAAGGAAACACAAGCTTTAAATGATACATTAAACAAGATGGACTTAATTGATATTTATAAGACATTCCATCCATAAACAATAGAATACACATTTTTCTCAAGTGCTCATGGAACATTCTCCAGAACAGATCATATCTTGGGTCACAAATGAAGCCTTGGTAAATTTATGGAAATTGAAATTGTATCAAGTATCTTTTGCGAACACAACACTATGGGACTAGATATCAATTACAGGAAAGATCTGTAAAAAATACAAACACATGGAGGCTAAACAATACACTACTTAATAACGAAGTGATCACTGAAGAAATCAAAGAGGAAAGAAAAAAATACCTAGAAACAAATGACAATGGAGACACGACGACCCAAAACCTATGGGATGCAGCAAAAGCAGTTCTAAGACGGAAGTTTATAGCAATACAATCCTACCTTAAGAAACAGGAAACATCTAGAATAAACAACCTAACCTTGCACCTGAAGCAATTAGAGAAAGAAGAACAAAACACCCCAAAGTTAGCAGAAGGAAAGAAATCACAAAGATCAGATCAGAAATAAATGAAGGAAATGATAACAAAGATCAATAAAACTAAAAGCTCGTTCTTTGAGAAGATAAATAAAATTGATAAACCATTAGCCAGACTCATCAAGAAAAAAAGGGAGAAGACTCAAATCAATAGAATTAGAAATGAAAAAGGAGAAGTAACAACTGACACTGCAGAAATACAAAGGATCGTGAGAGATTACTACAAGCAACTCTATGCCAATAAAATGGACAACCTGGAAGAAATGGACACATTCTTAGAAATGCACAACCGGCCGAGACTGAACCAGGAAGAAATAAAAAATATGAACAGACCAATCACAAGCACTGAAATAGAAACTGTGCTTAAAAATCTTCCAACAAACAAAAGCCCAGGATCAGGTGGCTTCAGAGGCAAATTCTATAAAACATTTAGAGAAGGGCTAACACCTATCCTTCTCAAACTTTTCCAAAATATAGCAGAGGGAGGAACACTCCCAAACTCATTCTATGAAGCCACCATCACCCTGATACCAAAACCAGACAAGGATGTCACAAAGAAAGAAAACTACAGGCCAATATCACTGATGAACATAGATGCAAAAATCCTCAACAAAATACTAGCAAACAGAATCCAACAGCACATTAAAAGGATCATACACCATGATCAAGTGGGGTTTATTCCAGGAATGCAAGGATTCTTCAATATACGCAAATCAATCAATGTGATAACACCATATTAACAAATTGAAGGAGAAAAACCGTATGATCATCTCAATAGATGCAGACAAATCTTTCAACAAAATTCAGCACCCATTTATGATCAAAACCCTGTAGAAAGTAGGCATAGAGGGAACTTTCCTCATCATAATAAAGGCCATATATGACAAACCCACAGCCAACATCGTCCTTAATGGTGAAAAACTGAAAGCATTTTGACTAAAATCAGGAACAAGACAAGGTTGCTCACTCTCACCACTCTTATTCAACACAGTTTTGGAAGTTTTAGCCACAGCAATCAGAGAAAAGAAGGAAATGAAAGGAATCCATATTGGAAAAGAAGAAGTAAAGCTGTCACTGTTTGCAGATGACATGATACTATACATAGAGAATCCTAAAGATGCTACCAGAAAACTACTAGAGCTAATCAATGAATTTGGTAAAGTAGCAGAATACAAAATTAATGCACAGAAATCTCTTGCATTCCTATACACTAAGGATGAAAAATCTGAAAGTGAAATCAAGACAACACACCCATTTACCATTGCAACAAAGAGAATAAAATATCTAGGAATAAACCTACCTAAGGAGACAAATGACCTGTATGCAGAAAATTATAAGACACTGATGAAAGAAATTAAAGACGATACAAACAGATGGAGAGATATGCCATGTTCTTGGACTGGAAGAATCAACATTGTGAAAATGACTCTACTACCCAAAGCAATCTACAGATTCAATGCAATACCTAGCAAATTAACACTGGCATTTTTCACAGAATTAGAACAAAAAATGTCACAATTTGTATGGAAACACAAAAGACCCTGAATAGCCAAAGCAATCTTGAGAACGAAAAACGGAGCTGGAGGAATCAGGTCCCTGACTTCAGGCTATACTACAAAGCTACAGTAATCAAGACAGTATGGTACTGGCACAAAAACAGAAAGATAGATCAATGGAACAGCATAGACAGCCCAGAGATAAACCCATGCACATACGGTCACCTTATCTTTCATAAAGGAGACAGGAATGTACAGTGCAGAAAGGACAGCCTCTTCAATAATTGGTACTGGGAAAACTGGACAGGTACATGTCAAAGTATGAGATTAGATCACTCCCTAACACCATACGCAAAAATAAGCTCAAAATGGATTAAAGATCTAAATGTAAGGCCAGAAACTATCAAACTCTTAGAGGAAAACATAGGCAGAACACTCTATGACATAAATCACAGCAAGATCCTTTTTGACCCATCTCCTAGAGAAATGGAAATAAAAACAAAAATAAACACATGGGACCTAATGAAACTTCAAAGCTTTTGCACAGCAAAGGAAACCATAAACAAGACCAAAAGACAACCCTTAGAATGGGAGAAAATATTTGCAAATGAAGCAACTGACAAAGGATTAATCTCCAAAATTTATAAGCAGCTCATGCAGCTCAATAACAAAAAAACAAACAACCCAATCCAAAAATGGGCAGAAGACCTAACTAGACATTTCTCCAAAGAAGATATACAGACTGCCAACAAACACATGAAAGAGTGCTCAACAACATTAATCATTAGAGAAATGCAAATCAGAACTACAATGAGATATCATCTCACACCAGTCAGAATGGCCATCGTCAAAAAATCTAGAAACAATAAATGCTGGAGAGGGTGTGGAGAAAAGGGAACACTTTTGCACTGCTGGTGGGAATGTGAATTGGTTCAGCCACTATGGAGAATAGTATGGAGGTACCTTAAAAAAAACTACAAATAGAACTACCATATGACCCAGCAGTCCCACTACTGGGCATATACCCTGAGAAAACCATAATTCAAAAAGAGTCATGTACCAAAATGTTCATTGTAGTTCTATTTACAATAGCCAGGAGATGGAAACAACGTAAGTGTCCATCATTGGATGAATGGATAAAGAAGATGTGGCACATATATACAATGGAATATTACTCAGCCATAAAAAGAAACAAAATTGAGCTATTTGTAATGAGGTGGATGGACCTAGCATCTGTCATACAGAGTGAAGTAAGTAAGAAAGAGAAAGACAAATACTGTATGCTAACACATATATATGGAATCTAAGAAAAAAAATGTCATGAAGAACCTAGGAGTAAGACAGGAATAAAGACACACACCTACTAGAGAATGGACTTGAGGATATGGGGAGGGGGAAGGTAAGATGTGACAAAGCGAGAGAGAGGCATTGACATATATACACTACCAAACGTAAGGTAGATAGCTAGTGGGAAGCAGCTCATAGCACAGGGAGATCAGCTCGGTGCTTTGTGACCGCCTGGAGGGGTGGGATAGGGAGGGTGTGAGGGAGGGAGATGCAAGAGGGAAGAGATATGGGAACATATGTATATGTAAAACTGATTCACTTCGTTATAAAGCAGAAACTAACACACCATTGTAAAGTAATTATACTGCAATAAAGATGTCAAAAACAAAAAAGTTAGGTTTACACTGCACTGTAGTCTATTAAGTGTGCAATAGTATGTCTAAAGAAACAATGTATGTACCTTAATTTAAAAATTACATTTTATTCTAACAATGCTAACCATCATCTGATAACATACGGTTGCCACAAAACTTCAATTTGTAAAAACCCCCGTATCTCTGAAGCACAATGAAACAAGGAATGCCTATAGTAGGGTCAGGGAATGCTAGAACTCACATGTGTCCATCTTCTGGACACAAAGTGCCATATATACTAGGCGTAAGACTCAGTTCCACAACCCATAAGGTAGGGATTATGCTTCAGGAAAGCTTCCTGTTCCTGTTATGACTGTCCTGGACACCTGACAGGCCTGCACTTCTTGTATGCATTCCCCTTTTAACCAGTCCAGGTATCTGCCTATGATAAATGCACCCAGACTTCTGCAGAAAACCAGAGTATATCCAGGTGTAGCTAATGAAAAAGCAGCCTCTTCCTGAGTGACACAGCAGTCTTTTGGGAACAATTTACACCTTCTATCAATAATTAGCTGATTCTGGCATGATATGTAAACAGACAATATTTACATATATTCCAAATATATCACCTTCAAACAATGAATAAGATATTAAAATTCTAACCTGGTATATAACATATAAATACTTGATCTTCTCCCCAGTTCATTTTCTCTTTTTAGAATCCATCACCCCTGTTTTAACTCTCACTAGCTACGCTGATGCCAGTGGGGGAAAGGCAGTCTATGTTTAGAAATAACTTTTGATAAACAATGCAACTGAAAAGATTCTTTTCACAAGAGAGGAGAAAGTGTTGCCAAAGAAGGCAGCAGGGTTTCAAGAGAGCCCTACTCTATAAATCGGGTTAGAAAAAAAGCCATCCAGTCTTCACAAATATTAGGATTTGTAAAGGAATAGTGAGGCGAAGAACCATTCCAGTCTTCAGGGAGTGGGGAAGGCATTCATCTAACTCTGCTTGTCTTTATAGCAGAAAATATTTTTTATGGAAATACCAAAGCAAAAAAAAAAATTTTTAAGGACCTATGTAAATGTTACTGTATCTCACTTGTCTATTCTTTCACTTTCTTATTACTTCATCTTATTTACTTACCTTCATTTCCCTTTATACTAATATATAATCTCCTTCAAAATAAAAATAAAAGGCAGTTCCAATTTTGTAGAAAGGTTAAAATTCATAGAGGAAAAAACAGCACCACAATTCAAAATAACATTACCCTCAACTACATGATCGGCCACAAATTGGATGTTCAAACTTAGCAATTCAGCCTCAACAAATATTTATTGAGCACCTACTATGCCTACATACCATTTGGGATACTGAGCAATGGGTACATCCAAGGGAACAAAACAGATACTGTCCCTATCCTCACGGCGTTAGAATCTGGTAGTGGGGAAGAAACGCTAAAGAAATAAATGTATTATAATAAATATGTAATACAAAGCTTTACAGTGAGATGAAGGAAATGGGCAGCGTGCTTTCAGATGGACTGAAAGGGGGGTGGGCTCATTTAGATGGATGGTCAGGAAAGACTGCAGGAGTGAGGTTAGATGATCTCAGAGAAATTCTGTGAGATCTGAAAGTACCACTCCATGCTGATGCAGCTAGTTAGGATAATTGTGGGAAACTTCCATCTCTAATTATTAACCACTCTAGACACTCAGTCAACACTTCAGCTAATCGCCTGTTTTTGTGAACTCCACGCACATTTTTGAGAGCATGATGATTCCTATTTCATACTCACACCAACAAAACAAATCCAACCAAGCCTTCCACCTTAGACAATAAAATCCAGCCCAGCCCACCCACTCACACATTTGGCTGGTCCATTTTAGTATTTGGCTTATTAAATGTGGTAAATATATTCTGCCTTCTTATTGGTGCCTATGTTGCTCATCATTATATGCCCAGGGTACACATAGAGCACGGCTCATAGTGGGTGCTCAAAAATGTACTGAATGAATGAATAAAGGACTACATGTACTCCTACTAAATATTTATGCAATTTACATTTTAGAAAAGTGAATCAAATTCAAATATAAAAGACTGTGGCAGAAAATCCATTTGAAAAGTGATGAAATATTTATTATGGTAAACACTCTATTTCCATTTTTTCCTGATTATCTTTCTGATTTAGTTAAATTTGGGCCCATCTTCAGTGTATTTATAGTGTTATTGTAAAAACAGAAAACATTTTTTATTATATTACATAATACCTCCTCAACAGAGTTGGCATTGCTTCACATCCTCACCCAAATATATTAATTTGAAAACTAGAACATACAACAGTGACAGCATATTTTTCTAATAATGAGAATTCTCTGTGATTTGAGTACCAAACTTGAATGTATTCAATAGAAGAGCTACTATATTAAAAGGTCTTGATATTCTCTGTTAGCATTCAAAATTATTTAGTACCTATTATTACAAAGAAAGTTCTTTTACTAGGTAATATTTAGGTAGTAAATACTTGTGTTTGTATATAGATAATATCATTCCTACCCACAAGCAATTTATTAAGCAGTAAGGCAAAGCAAGCACAACATAAGATCTCACACGTAGAGCAGAAGTCTCCAGACACAGAACAGAGAAATTATCAGACTCCAAAATACTTGAACTGAGCTTAATGACTGAGATCTTAGGCCCAGTTAGAAGCAGGATGTGGTATAAATCATACTTTTCTGGGTCAATAAGAGGTTAAATTATATATTTTGTCTCTTAAATCTCATTTTAGTTTACAGATGATTTTCTCATTATAAAACACACGTAAGTATGCTACTCTATTTGGCATTTCCTTCCCTAGGTCTTGCACAGTTAAAAGAAGTGTGGTAAAGCTGCCCTAAAAATATGTTGCCCATTTATTAGCTTTCCCATTGAAAGTCTCAGATGTTTCAGACAAAAACCCATGCAAGAAAGTGGTGTACTCAAAGTACAATAATCATAGCTACCTTTAGATGTGTATGCATTACCTTATCCATTTTTTTTAATAAGTCAACAAAGAAAGCAATGAAAGTAATTTCCAAGGAGAAAGAGATACCTCTTTTGAAAAAGTGAGGTCTAATTTTTTAAGTGAGATGCATTCCCAGAGTTATAATCTTTTAAGTCACAGCCTGAATTACATGTACTCTCTTTTTACATCAAACTAATGGATAAAGGCAGCAAGAATGCTAAAGTAGGATAAAGTGGGGACTGATCTTTTTTATCCCTGTTAACTACCTGACTAGGGGAAATTTGAAATTTTCAGAATTAATGAACCAATTTCACTGATAATTTATTAACAGTGTCAAAATTTATGGTAGGCACATTATAAGCCTCTCATATACCCACAGTATACTGAATATGATTTCCCTAATCTCTATTGGGTTTCATTATTAAGAAATAATTCTTCTATCATGAAGCTGGGTCAGATACCTCAATAAATGTACTTGCTAATGTCATCTGAGAAGTCATAAACGTTGTGTCAGTGAATAAACAAGACCATATAGTTATCTGCAAGGGAGATACAATTACTACAAGCAGATACAACCCCTGTTTTTCCCCTTTTATGGAGACAAAACTATTCCCCAAGCGTCAAACCTGACCCAAGAGATTATTCAAAAGTTCTAAAGCCAAATGGCCTGCAGGAGGTTCCAGATGACCTCAGTCTTGGGAGAGCAAATGCACCCAATAGAGATGCACCCATCCACCCTAGACTTCATGCATGTACCAAAACCCTATTCCAACCTGGAGGGCTTTGGTCTCAGGCCAAACAATGAATGTCTTCTGACTCAGGTCCACCAGTGCATGTATTCTAGAATGGAAGGCAGGTTCTAGTTTAGGTCCATGAAGCAATATTTACTCTCTAGGCTGTGCCACTTCTATGTCCCATACAATCTCTTAGGTTGGTCCCACCCTCCTGGACTGTTCTCCCTAGACAGACCTGCCTGGCCACGAATTTTGACACTTCAACTGACTCACCAACTGTCACTTGTACTTTGACCTTATAGTCACCTTGACAACATTTACTCCTAATTTTCTCCTACCATGTGACCAACAGTGGTCAGTTCAGTCCTGGAGTCAGTCATATCTATAAATACACATTATAAAATATGAGACATTTCTGTATATATCCTAGAGCCAAGGAAGCTTAGTAATGGTCTGGTCAAGCTGCCAGCCACCTGGGAATCCCTCTAGTAGCTTCTCTTGCCCGCTGTTATGGCAGCCTCCTCCTTGGCCTGGTGCAGCCATGCCTTCATCATGCAGCCTGAACCACATTTCTCTTAGGAACCCCTATGCAGAGGTCATGGTGCCACGAGCTGGCTGGAAAGGCAGCACCAAGAGAAGTGCCACATCATCCCCTTTCTCTTCACACTGACAAAAGTTGAAGGAAGCATAACAGAACTGAGCAGAAGATTTGGAAGGCAAGCTTCACTTGGATTTTTCTAAATTGGAAAGCTCACTCAATTCCCAAGGTAGCCTGTAGGTTTTTCCTCCTCCAATTAATGCTTACTTTCATCAAAATAAGATGCTAACATATTTAAAAATTTTAAATAGTACCAAAAGGCTTAAATCACAAAGAGTAGTCTCTTGGGTAACTCTCCCGTCCACTATGCAGTGCTCATACACAAATTGAAATGATGTTTACATTGTAAAAAGTGTTTCTTTTGCTATCCCCAACCATATTGCCATCTTATGTGTATATTTCTATTCACTGGTCCTAGATCTACCATCTAAAGGAAGACAGGACAATTCTACACTGCTTTCCCATGACAGTCGTTCAAATATCTGCAGATACCAGCAAGGCTCGCCTTTATCTTTCTTCAGGCTAAATATCTCCCCCTCCTCAACTCTTTCTCTGTGGTCTTTAAGATCTTTCCCTAAACAATTGTCCTCCTAAGGATACATGCTAGTTGATAGATGTCCCTTTCAATTTATATAAAAAAATAACTGTAAGTAATGTTCTACAAATGGACTAACTAGTAGAAAATTCAATGAGTTTATTAATTGTCCCATTAATTCCTCCATGACTGGAATAATGAAAGCTTTCTCTTCACCTTACTCCATTCCCCCACAGAGATATCTTGGAAGATGATAATCAGTGTCTACATATATAATTAGACCCCTAAGGATGGTGGTTTTAAAGTTCAGTTGGGTGAAAGAGTATGTGTTGAGAGACACATGAAATGCCTACTTGTCTGCACGTTGATCAGGAAAGGGAAAGTTAGAAAGTTATTTCTCTTTTCCGTTATGTGTTGAGCCAGCACCAGCTGTGATAGTCATAGTTTGTCGCCGAGAAGTCAGCACATGTCTAATACAATTGATATCAGCAAAACAGCTGAGAGAATAGAGAATGCCTGCAGTTCTCCAGTGAGGACGCATCATCTTATATCCACACTTGCCCTGGACAGGTTTTTCTAAATTATGGTAAAAAACACATAACCTAAAATTTACCATGTTAACCATCTTTAAATGTACAGTACAATAGCATTAGCTATGTGAACAGTTTGAGGCTTCAGTTTTCTAGAAATGCCCTGGACAGCTTTTTAAGTGTGTCTGGCCAAAGGTTACCATGGACTGTCCTTCTGGAAGCCTGGAGCACTATCTCAGATTGCATGACTCATATTTGGAAATGGGCACTGTGGAAGGAAGGGCAAGTCTGCTATCTAGGGTGGACCAGGTTGTGCCCTACACCAAGGCACTGGATCAAGGGGTGAGCAGGGTCAAATCCAGCCTTCACTCTGCTTCCTAAACCACACTCCAATTAGCACACGGAGAAAAGGGCAGGTTTTTTTGCTCATACACAGGACATATGAGTAAGCAGAGTCCCCCTGGAGGGGGTCCCTGGAGGGTCAAGGCAGGGGAGCAAGGCTAATAAGTAAAGAAATCAATGAGGGGCCCCTAGATAAGAGTTTAAATCCTTGGGCACTTCTTATTTCAATGTAGATAGAAGTCATAGTTACTAAACTGTTTCAAAGTTTTTCTATCTTATACACTAATTTTCTTACGTTAGGCCAGACCTTCTGTGAAACCTGATAAGCCTGTCCGTGGTGATGACAACATATCTAAATAAACAGAGCACAAAATGGAAATATTCTCTGCCTCCCTATTGACCTTCATCTCCGTGCCATGTGCAATGTCCTATGGAGAGCATTGTGTTCCCAGTAGTGACTAGCAACAAAGGCAGCAGGATCTCCCGGCAGAGCTGGGAGCCAGGGGATTCACCACAGACAGGATGTAAGCCCCACAAGGGCAGAGATCTTGGTCAGTTTTGTTTATCAGTATATTCTAAGCAATTAGAACAGTTCTCAGGACTGAGTAGGCTCTTAGCAAAGATTTACAGAATGAATAAATGATTCAGGGGAGATGTTTTAAAAATACAATTTATTATTATTTTTTAATTGGGTCATTTTAATTTTTTTTAATTGAATGAAAGATTCTTTAAATTCTATAGTGCTTTACAATTTTCAAAAGGTTCACACACATGATTTCATATAATCCCATAATAACCCATTTTTCCCCCCACCCATATATTAAACCTCACTCCCTCCTCCCTCCACTGGTAGCAATTAGTTTGTTCTCTACATCTGTGACACAAATAACAAATGCTGGTGAGGGTGTGGAGAAAAGGGAACCCCCCTACACTATTGCTGAGAATGTAAATTGGTGCAGCCACTGTGGAAAACAGTATGGACGTTTCTCAAAAAACTAAAAAGAGAAGAACTACCGTATAACCCAACAATTCCACTCCTGTGTATATATCTGAAAAAAACAAAGACACTAATTTGAAAAGATGCATGCACTCCAATGTTCACAGAAACATTATTTACAATTGCCAAGATATGGAAGCAACTTAAGTGTCCCTCAACAGATGAATGGTCAAAGAAGATGTGGTTTTTCTCCAGATATATGCCTAGGAGTGGGATTTCTGGATCACATGGTATCTCTATTTTTAGCTTTTAAGGAACCTCCATACTGTTCTCCATATTGGCTGCACCAATTTACATTCCCACCAACAGAGTAGGAAGGTTCCCTTTTCTCCACACCCTCTCCAGTATTTATTGTTTGTAGATTTTTTGATGATGCCCATTCTGACTGGTGAGGTGATATCTCATTGTAGTTTTGATTTGCATTTCTCTAATGAATGATTAGTGATGTTGAGCATCTTTTCTATGCCTCTTGGACATCTGTATGTTTTCTTTGGAGAAAAGTCCATTTTTTGATTGGGTTGTTTGTTTTTTGATATTGAGCCACATGACCTGTTTGTAAATTTTGGAGATTAATCCCTTGTTGGTCACATTGTTTGCAAGTATTTTCTCCCATTCTGTGGATTGTCTTTTCGTTTTGTTTATGGTTTCGTTTGCTGTGCAAAAGCTGTTGAGTTTAATTAGGTCGCATTTATTTTTGTTTTTAGTTCCATTACTCTAGGAGACAGATCAAAAAAGATATTGCTGCAAATTTATGTCAAAGTGTGTTCTGCCTATGTTTTCCTCTAAGAGTTTTATAGTATCTGGTCTTACATTTAAGTCTTTAATCCATTTTGAGTTTATTTTTGTGTATGGTGCTGAAGAATGTTCCAATTTCGTTTTTTTACATGTAGCTGTCCAATTTTCCCAGCACCATTTATTGAAGAGACTGTCTTTCCTCCACTGTATAGTCTCGCCTCCCTTGTCATAGATTAACTGACCATAGGTGCGTGGGTTTACTTCTGGGCTTTCTATCCTGTTCCATTGATCTACATTTCTGTTTTTGTGCCAGTACCATACTGTTTTTGTGTGTTTTTTTTTGAAAACCATACTGTTTTGATGTCTGTAGCTTTGTAGTATAGTCTGAAGTCAGGGAGCCTGATTCTCCAGCTCTGTTTTTCTTTTTCAAGATTACTTTGGCATGGAAGCACCTAAATGTCCATTGACAGATGAATAGATAAAGACGATGGGGTACATAAATACAATGGAATACTACTCAGCCATAAAAAAGAATGAAATTTTGCTATTTGCAGCAACATGGATGGACGTGGAGGTCATAATGCTAAGTGAAAAAAGTCAGACAGAGAAAGATAAATACAATGTGATATCACTTATATGTGGAATCTAAAAAAACTATAGCAAACTACTGAATAAAACAAAAAAGCAGACACAGATAAAAGTCCAATTTAAAAATGAAATTTATTTTGACATGAATTGATTGACTGACTGACTTCCTTCCTTCCTTCCTTCCTTCCTTCCTTCCTTCCTCTCTCTCTCTCTTTCTTTCTCTTCCTGCCTCTCTCCTTCCTTCCTTTGTTCCTTCCTTCCTTTCTTTCTCTCTTTCTTTTAAAACCTTGGTAGGACACCAATATTTTCTTTTCAAAGGACCCACATACCTGCTGCTTAAAAATTGGTTCTTGAATATTGCTAGGCATCTTAATTCAGCTTACCCATCTGAGTTTCTAGAATCAACTTACCCCTCCTTTGTGAAAATTGTGGCAAAACTAGAGGTTTTTTTGTTTATGCATAATTTATCTATGATTTCTTAAACATTATCTTTGAGATTTCTTTCACAAATTCTTTTAAATTTCAAAAATTGAACACTGAATTAATAACTCAATCACACATGTCAATGATAGAAATTTGCATTGACGAATATTTGGAATTCTAGAATATATATTAATACCCCTTGGCCAAATCTAGTCTATGTTATTCTTTAAAAACTAGCTCATATCTTACCTGTCTTCCCTCATTTGTGCCATTCTCTACTGTCTCTCCTTTACTGTGTCTCACTTTACCAACCGTATCATCAGTTTAAATTAGACTCTTTCATTTGTTGACATATTGCCTTATAACTAACTAATCCTGTGAGATGAGGGGAATGTTTTTTTCTTTCCAATTATATTATAATGCTAATGGATGTAGGTAGGATTCTAGAGGTAGAGGAAAAAAACAAGTTAATAAATACTTTAGTCCAATAGTCTTAATACTAATTTTCTAAAGTTGCACAGCTCCTCAGAGCTTTCAGGACTGCATGAGCCTCACAACCACATGGCAATGAGAGTAAGAGTAACATCTAGATTAAATGAGGAGATGAAAATCCAAAGAAGTGAAGTCTTTCCAAGGATTGCACTGCCTGCTAAGAGCCGAACACAAGACTCTGACTTAGCAACGGGATGACACTGGAAAAGTTTGAACTTAAATTGTTTCTAAGGATTGAACTAATAATGTCCAACACAGAATTCCTTATGCATTAAATGAGATGACACATAAAGTATTTGGCACAATGCCTTGTATATAGTAAGTGCTCAGTAAATGGGGGATACGGTCATTGTTATCAATGCCTCACGAACAGCACATGTTCTTCTTTTTATTCTGGGCCTGGGAGACTATGGTCAATGAGCCAAATCTGACCCACCACTTGTTTCTTAGGGCCTGCAAACTGAGAATGATATTTACATTTTTAAGTGTTTTTTAAAAATCTAAAAAATAATGATTCATGATACATGAAAATATATAAAATCCTAATTTAATTTTCCTTAGATATCTTTTATGGGAACACAGACACACCATTTGTTTACATATTGTCTATAGCTGCTTTCTCACTTCAAAGGCATAGTTGAGCAGCTATTATGAATATGAATAGCATATGGCTCACAATACCTAAAATATTTACTCTTTAGCCCTTTAAAGAAAAAGTTTCCCAACCTTTATTCCTAACTATCAAGCTAAAGTTTCCAGATGAGCTGTCCATGAGTAAGGATTTATTTTCCTTTCTGCCTTAGGCATGTATCTACTCATTTTACCTCTTATTTATAAGAAAATAAGGAGAAAGGATGCCAAAGGGAAGACTAAACAATTTGCTATTATTAGGGAAAGCTTTGAAGGCCTGTGATACCCTCTTTGTCATTTGTTTTTATCCCAACTCCTCCCTCCTTTTGCCTCAGAGAGGAGGGTGGGGGCAGAAAGAAAGAAATTAGGCCAGCTGAAGTTCCAGTGCTATTAATCAGATGATAACACAGGCGCTGATAGGCTTTTCTCCTGCAGCCAATCTGGAACCCAAGAAAGGTAACAGCAGAAGCAGCACAATGCAGCTAAATGCAGTATCAACAACAGTCTTCAAAGAGCTTCATCTTCAGTCAATTCTCATTGCCCACTAAACAAAGAAATAAAGAGTAAATCAAATAATATCAGTTGAGAGACTGCCATAGGTTTTGCCATTTGAAAGAAATGCTAGAGTTATCATTCCACTTTACAGCCAGACACAGTCCAAAGCAAATATCTTGAGAGTCTACTTGTGCTTAACACTGTTTTAGAAAATCTGTCTAGGCTTTAAAATAAGGAAAAAATGAGAGCATTTTACTAATAACCCATGAACTTTTTTCCCCCTCCTGTTTGGCTGGAAGCTGTGTATATGATTGTGTTTGATGCAAAAGGTATCCTTTGCTAAAAATGCCTCAAGGTGCATCTTAGCCTATAAAGGCTGGATAAATGATGGCTCAAGCAGAAAAGGAAAACAAAAAATAATGGAACTACTGAAGTGGGGTTTTAAGTCTCCCTAGCCTTTTCTCTGAAAATAAAGGATGTGGACATTACTAAGTGGGACTATGTATATTCAGACAGACTCGCATGTGCACACAACACAAACATACACATGAATATTGTCTTCTCTTAACATTATCATATTTAAAAGCTGATTGGCTGTGGCTGAAATTAATTTACAAGCACTGCAAACACCTCTGTGGTATCTCTTAGAAAAAGGAATTGAGACAATAAAAATAGGATGTTTAAACTCAATGTTCTTGCTACATTTAATATGTCTCCCACAACTCAAAACATGCTCCACTGACAGCCTCATCCATTCACATCTTCTAATGACTAACACATATAGAAGGATCTGTCCTTCATATGTGTTCCTAGATAGGTTATCAAACTAGGTTTTGAACATTTTCTCAAAATGGTTTGAGCCCTTAACTCAGTGAAAGCACATTAGAAATACAGTATTTTAAGATAAGAAATAAGATAATCAGTAGCTATAATACTGTGCATAAAAGCAACAGCAGTTAAGGAAGTTTGTAGTTTGTTTTTTCTTGGGATAAACCAACTGTGAGGTCTCATCCACTGTAAGAAACACAATTTCTCAGACTTAGGCAGAAGCTGCCAAACTCAAAGATAGTCACAGTTCCTACTGTCTTCGTCTTTCTGACTCTGCAAAGTGACTCAAAAAACATTGTCTCTCTTACTGTGCATAGGTTTACTGAATTCATGAGAGACAAATATACGAATTCTTTCCCAATAAACCTATTCCCAGGAGAGGGACTTCCCTGGCTGTCCAGTGGTTAAGACTCTGTGCTCCCAATGCAGGGGCCACAGGTTTGATCCCTGGTCAGGGAACTAAGATCCTGCATACCCCATGGTGCAGCCAAAAGAAAAGAAAAAAAAAATAGCTCTTCCCAGGAGAAAATGACCCATCTGGTGTTTACAGCACCCGAATGGGTGCATTATTGAGCCTCAAGCCTGATGTTTCCAAAGCAGAACTTATTCTGTTTTCTCCTTTGACCTGAATGTCCATTCCTGACTTCACGTTTTCCATTCCTGTTAATGTCTTTATCATCCTCCCAATCATCCTCTTGGCCTTGCAAAAGTGGCCGCAATACCTTTGATTCCATGACCTTAATATCTCTTCCATCCTTCCCTTCTTTAGTTCAACTCCAGAACTCCACCTCCCTGTTTCTTAGTTCAAGTTTCCATGATCACTTCTGGCCAGGAATATTGCAATCACCTTCTAACTTGTCTTCCCACTTCTTGTTTCTGCCCCTATAAGCCATTCCCAAGGCACATGAGCTTTGGCAATAGTGGAGCAGTGACTCCTGATCAAAACCTTCAGTGATGGGCTTCCCTGGTGGCACAGTGGTTGAGAGTCCGCCTGCTGATACAGGGGACACGGGTTCGTGCCCCAGTCCGGGAAGATACCACATGCAGCGGAGCGGCTGTGCCCATGAGCCATCGCCGCTGAGCCTGCGCGTCCGGAGCCTGTGCTCCGCAACGGAAGAGGCCACAACGGGAGAGGCCACAATGAAAGGACTGCGTATGGCAAAAAAAACACACAAAAAACAAACAAACAAACAAACAAAAACCTTCAGTGAATCCCCAGAGCCTACAAAGAAGTGCAAACTCCTTAGCTATGTTCATTATTATTTTTTATTATTATTATTATTTCCTCTCCTGTTCACATTTATTAATCTGCATGGTGACTTAGATGATCTAAACACTGGGGGAACATCTCAAAAAGCCACCATTTTTTTTGGAGTGCCAAGTATATTTAATGTATTACTCCTAATCTGTATAGTTATCCTATAAGACATGCATCTTATACCCATTTTATGGACAGAAAGAATAAGCTCAGAAAAATATGCTGACTTTCCCATTGCCCTTAGTCCCTGGTATAATACCTTCTATATACTCAATATTATTTACATAGTTATTAAATAAGTAATTGTTTTCACTTTTCCTCTGTCTCTTTTGATAATAATCTTAAAGCACATGACACTATAGCTTTTTTGTTAAATTCTTCATCCACAGATAAAATGTTTCTGATTAACTATTAGAACTCATCTTGTGCCAGGTTCACATGGAAGAGGTACCACCTTCCCTGGGGTCCAAACCCTCTTGATTCAAGACAAAGACGGTACTTCATTACCCTATATGGTAATTACAGGTCCCTTTTCTAATGTACAAGAACCAGTGAAGAAAATATAATTCGTTTTACTTTTCAATTTTATTCTACTCTAGCTGCCTGATTGAAATGGAAATCCTCAGAATAAACATTTAAAACTATAATAGGTCAGAATATCAAGGACTCTCTCACTATCTTCACTCAATTTGAAAAAGGAAAAGATCATTTTGTACGATGTTAAGTAGTATATTATTACCTCTGGCCAGGAAGACTGCAATAATTTCTAAATCTGTCCTGCCATCTCTTATAGAAGGAGTACTGATGTCAAGCAACAGTCTTTCTATGTAAGGATATTTTGATCAAGATGAATTCCATAAATATTAATTTACAGAAGATACCTCTGAAATTACAGGTACATGGTAACTGTTTACAAAATCGTATGATTTTCTGAAGATTTATTTTTTTATTCTTTGCTGAATTATTCATATTGTCCTTAAAATACCTAGATGTGTAAAATTACACTTAAATCATATATTTTGAATTTAGTAGAGTACATAAAGTTATATAAAAATTTATTAATTTGTTTACTTCTTAAAGCATTTTATATTCTCTGATTTTATTAATCTCTTTGAATGTTTATGTGAGCAAAGATTTACAATTTTAAGACATTTAAAATGGCTGAACAGGGTGTAAAAACTGAGAAACCAGAACACAGATCTTATAAAACATTAATGGAAAAATCGAATAACATAAAAACAGAAATAAAGTTCTTCCCCAGCATCAAAGAAAGAAAAGAATAAATATAAATCAGATGAAGAGAAAAAGGATCACACAGAAGTTCCTACCTACTTACGGGGTATGACTAATCAACATGCTGTAATCAAGGAGGTAAAGCTCAGCATAGGAAATATTTATCACAGCTTTCAGAAGGACAATGCAAACTACTGGGACAAGCATGGAACACTGAAATAAGCAGAATACATTATACAAACACATAGTAAGAGACAGATGGCACAATATAACTCCCTGTACAGCCTCTTGATCTAAAAACGGTCCGTGAGCATTACTGCAATGCCTGAGTGTTTAAATTTAAGGTTGTAGTAGTACAAAATTGCACAAAAGAGAAAGTTCATAAATTACCTGTTAACTTTGAGATCAAGACAGATCTAGTGATATGATTTCTTGATTTTAAATGTAATTTCTTACCTTCGCTCTATTTGTTCTGAGGAACTACATAAGATATGCAGGAAAAGTGAGAGAGACACTAGGGACACCAGCTCGGGACTTGGCACATGGTAATGTTCATTGACACAGAAAGCTCCCGAATGGTCTGAGGAATAACAGTGTGTTTAGAGCAGACACTCAGCAGCAGGGTCTAGAGTTCAATGCCATTGGAACAATGTGAGAAGCTATCTTCAGAGCCCACTCAAGCTGGAAACTCTCTTTACCAGTCAAAAGGAGTTGGATGCACTATACCTATTCCCACAACCCCAGTGGATGATACTGGGGTGGTCTGACGTGGAGGAAGACATAAAATGTGAATGTGTGGACAAAGCATGAGCTTCTTAGAGAGAATGCTGAGGGAGAAGAATGGATCTAAGTGCCGTGGTTAAGCCCGGATTTCTAACTGATAAAGACACTACATAGATGACTGCAGAGCCAGAGGAATTCCTCTGGGTAGTGATAAAGGCCCCGGTTCAAGCAACAGAGCATGCCAACCCAGGTGGTATACACTGAGGAATTTACGAGAACTACACCTTCCACCTTCTTAATGAGGGGGGGTAAGAGGTTAATAGCAGACACAGCTCTACCGACACACGTGGACACAAACAAACACACCCACAGACATACACACATCTGATCTTTCAGTTATGTGTAATTACACTAAGTGTGTATTACTAATCTGCAATATGGACTATGGCTCTTGGTTCATCCTTTTCAGAGTCCCCGCATACAACAATACAATTTATGGTCTGCACAAAGGCATGTGGTAGAACGGGTGACAGTGAGTCTGAAATCCAACTTTCCTTCCTTTCACCAAGACAGGGGCCATAGCCAGTTGTCCTGACCTGGGTTACCAGAACAAAGGAGAAAGGCGTGTCTTTCTAAATAGGCTTCTAGCCCTTTGTGTGATTTATAAAAATGCTACTGATGGGCTAATGGCAACTATGATCCTTTCTGAATTTTATAAGGTTCAAATTAGGGAATGCCTCCAGGGCATATGTTAAATGTATATTCGAACCAAGTTGCCATTGACTGATAGACTCCGTGCAGCCAGGATTCTGTCTGTGGCTGAGGGACCAGACCAGGTAAGCAACATGTCTCATCATATTGTAAAAGGTGCTTATGTCTATCTAGGCAACTAACATGGGAGGAATAGCAGTAGTAATAATAATAATAATAAAATTAGAATATGAAACTCTAAAATTACAAGAAATTGTAATTTTGTATGCTCATAACAATACCATATGAGTGCCCACTCAGAGCCTGTGTGAAACTAGGAACTAGACATGCTATGATCTGGGTGTGCACCCACCACCCCAAATGTTCTTATTTTGTCAAGTCCCTGATGGTGCCATTCTTACCTCCTCAAATATCTGGAACGCTTATTACCAAGTGAGTCAGTTTTATTTTTAGAAAGAGAAGCAGCTGGATATACTTTGTCCCCTGAAGGTCCTTTGGAGACATAATATGTCTGGACACATATTTCCTCTTTAAAGACGATGGCAGGGAAAGGGCAGTTTTTAAACCAAATGGAGAGGACTTCTTACAATGAAACTTCAAGCACTATGGCACATGAGTGGGAATCTTTGTGGGTAAAAGGTTTATTCTCTCCCACCCTCACTGGTCCTTTGTCCTTACATAACCCTAAGTAGGCAAATTGCTCATTTCCTCATGCTGATTTTTAATCAGAATACACTAAGGCAAGTTGACCCCTCCAAGCCTTTCGGAATTCTGTTATTTCTACCCAGAATGCCCTTCTCTCCCCTCCTCTTTCCCTCCTGAAAAACTGTTTACATGTTACATGCTTACATGTTACCTCTTCTCTAGCTTATTCTGCTTCTCCTCAGACCACCTCTGGGTTTAATGGCTTCTCCCTCCCTCACCCTCCTCCCTCACCTTCCTCACCTGTACTCACATAGCACTTTAAAATATGTTAGTATACTACTTATTGATTCATAACTCTTTATCTCCTGGTCAATCCTCCCAGCTGGATAGCTCTTTGCAAACTGGGATACTATCTTTTTAATCTTTGTTACAGACAGTGTGCTGGATAGTAGAGAAATATTTATTGCAATGAAGCATATACACTATTAAAATGTTATTCTTTTATATTCATATTTTGGTGATATTTTTCTTTGCATATTACCATTTCACCTGGATCCTCAGGTAAAGTAAAGAAAATTAAGACTTGGACCCAGGCATGAAATAAACTGTGTGACTCTGAACAAATCTCCCACTTCTCTGTCTGCAGTTTCCTTATCAGTAAAATCAGGGATTGGTCTAGAACAGGGTTTCTCAACCTTGGCATTCTTGACATTGTGGGAAAAATCATTCTGTTTGTGGAAAGGAGTGAGAGGCAACTGTTCAGTGCCTTAAGAATGTTTAGCACGTTCCTGGCCACTAGATGTTAGTAGCACTCACCCAGATGTATCCGTCAAAACATATATACACTACTATATATAAAGTAATCAACAAGGACCTACTGTATAGCACAAAGAACTCTACTCAATATTCCGTAATAACCTATGTGGGAAAATAATTTGAAAAAGAATGGGTATATGTATAACTGAATCACTTTGCTGTACACCTGAAATTAACACAACATTGTTAATCAAATATGCTCCCATATAAAATATTTTTTTTAAAAAAAAAAGAAGCTTTCCAGAAAGGCCAGGGCTCTCAAGTGCCCTCCAATATAAAATAAAAATTAAATTAAAAAAGATGTCTCTAGACATTGACAAATGTCCCCTCCCCCCCCCCCCGGGGGGTGGCATTAAGACCACCCCAGGTTGAAAACCACTGGTCTAGACTAGAGGTTTTCCATACTTTTGAGCATGGGACTCCTTTTTCCTAAAGAAATATCACCCATTGTATAAGGAAATAACATAAACTGTAGGGCTCTGCTTGAAAGGGGTAGAGACCGCACTGTTGAAAATCCTCTAATTTCTATGATTTTCTGATTTTAAAGAAGCACAAGTGAATACACCCAAAACATATGCCAGATGCTGCTTTCCATTTACTCCAAGATATTTACCATTAAACACTGAGATTTGGAAAAATCAAGTTGAATTTATGCACCAAAGTTAAACATCAGTCATAAATGGTAGATGGTGGCATCAAAATATTTTTTTCTTTAATCCACAGAAGGGATTCCCCTGCTACAGTCACAGTACAGTAAGAAAAGCAGTCAAATGTCTTTGGTATTAAGAAAATGTTATTAATTCATACAAATAACATACATTAGGCAATGAACTTTTTAAAGACAGCCCCAAATAAGGGTTACACATCTCCACTTAAGGACTGTTTTTTATTTGTGTGACAACTATTGAAATGATTCCTATTACATAATAGTTGCTTGATGTTAAGGGTACAATGATGAACACACATGTATACATGTATATGTGTGTATGTATGTATATTCCTATGTATATATTTGTGTGCACATATGTCACATATAACTTATTTTACCAAATATGTATCAACTTTCTATTAACTATGAACTTAATTAAAATGTGACCTAAAGTTGATGACTTACTAATTTTAAAACAAAATTATATATGTAAACATACAATGGGATTATTACCAGGTACACATATATCCATTCATTCACTAGAATATAAAATACCTTGTATAAAATATTAAAAGCTTTAATCATTGATTCTTTCTCTGTGTCACCAGAATATGAGAGATTTTACTGAAAAGTTTTTTAAATGTTTGCTAATACATAAAAGTAGGTTCTAAATGTAAAAATTAGCCCACATTCAAATCAATACAAATATTCAGTTCAAAATTACCCTCATGTTTAGTAATTCTGAAGAACAAGAATTAAAGATTAACATAAAACAGCAGGACTGTCAGATGTACCTTATCTGTAGGCAGTAGATAAAAAATTCTGAAAGGAGAGTTCAATTTAAAATTCTAACAGTAAAAAAAGCAAAGGAAGTACTAACACTGGGACCCACATTAAATTTCTCTCTATTCTATGGTGATCCAGAGCAAATAAGTAGGTATTAGGAGGAAGGATTTCATTTTCCAAAGGTAAGCAATAAGGCAAAATTCAGAAATGTTAACACAAAAGATGAAACTGCATGACCCCCCTCTTTAACTGACTGTCACCACCTTATTCCAATTTTGAAAACAACTAATAATCAGTTATGCTCTTTTAAGCTCTTTGAACCACTGCCTTTCTGTGTTTTCAACCTGACGTTTAATCCTTGGGTAAGCAATGTTTCAAAACAGACATGCAGATTAGAACTCACTCACCTGTCAAATGTAGCAGAAAATAGCCTCTCTGCTGAGTTGGAGAAACATGCATTGTCCCCACAGAGCTATAACAAGCTCCCCAGATTTCTCTTCAATGTTTAGAAGCCAGATGTCTGATCACAGCTGTTCTGAGTCTGTTACCCTGCTTTTATTTAACCAACGCTTCCTCTGAATGGAGTGTTTCCTTTGAAGGTAACCACTTGACCAGTGATACCCACTGACCTCTGCTGTGTGTGTGTGTGTGTGTGTGTGTGTGTGTGTGTGTGTGTGTGTGTGCGTGTGCACAGGGTAGGGGAACACAAAGGGGACCCCATTTCTTTAGGACTCACCATTTAACATCACAGTTGAGTGAATAATTTAAGACTCAGAAGCAGAGGTAAAGTGAGGGTCTAAAATGGGTAACACTGGTAATTCCCTGGCAGTCTAGTGGTTAGGCCTCAGAGCTTTCACTGCTGGGGCCTGGCTTCAAATCCTGGTTGGGGAAATAAGATTCTGCAAGCCGCATGGCACAGCCAATAAATAAGTAAGTAAAATAGGTAACACGGATTCCTAGCCCCACTTTCAAATGGGAAACCACTCATTTTTGGTAAGTCCCATATTATGAAAGGGGCAATCTATGAATGCTATAATTAGACTACTAACTTACAAAACTCCATAAACAGTCTAAGAGATAACAAAATTACTGTAGATAAAAGTGCTTCCCCAGAAAGCTAAGGCAAGAAAACATGAAAGGAAGAAAATTAGCTAAGATTCAAATTAAAAAAAAAATCAAAAAACGGAGGCACTTACAACCCTTTGGTTACTTCCCATTCTTTCGAGTAAAAATTGAAATCCCTTCATGCGAAATTCATGATCTGACTCCATACCAACCATCTCATCACTCATCTCCCCTCTCATCCTTTACAGCAGGAGTCAGAAAACTTGTTCCGTGAAGGCCAGGTAGTAAATATTCTAGGCTCTGTAGACCATATTTCCTTCCATATGCAACTACTCAGCTCTGCTGTTTTAGCATGAGTGCAGTCTTAGCCAATATGTTGAAAATAAGAATATGGCTGTGTTCTAATAAAACTATATTTATGGGCACTATAACGTGAATGTCATATAATTTTCATATATCATAGAATATAGTTCATCTTTAAATATTTTTTTAACCATTCAAAAATGTGAAAACAGGGGAGCCATAAAGAAATAGATAGTGGTCTGCATTTGGTCCACAGCCATAGTTTGCCCACCTAGGCATCTCTATAGCCTCCAGTTCGCTAAGTCAGTAGTCTATCATTCCATAGATTAAAATACTTTGAGGACTCCACACATGCTATGCTCTTTTGGGCATCAAAGGCATTGTACTTGTTCCTTCTCTTGCAATACTCTCACCACATCCTTCTTTGACAAACTAATTTCTGCATACCTTTCACTTTTCAATTTCTCTGAGATGTCTTCCTGAGTCCCTCATATCTGGGCTTGATCCCTCTTCTATATGCCCCATGACACACTAGACTTTTACATCACAGGACTAGTGACATTGTGCCTGGTCCTAGACCAAATACAAGTTGGTCTGAATTGCTATCCAGTATATATCCTGGGCCCAGGCACTAAACTGGTGCTCAGTAAATACCGATTGAATAAATGGCTGAAGGTAGGAGCTGAAGAACATTAGGATGACAAGTTGACCTAGATTAGACTAGCCATTGGGGTGTTGGAAGACTTTCTCTAAAGACAAGTTTGAATGAATAAAGAGCTATTTGGATGCAGTAGTATGGCACAGTGATTAAGAGAATAGGTTCTGACATCAAACCTGCTTGAGCTCTGTGTGACCCTTGGCAAGTGGCCAGAGTGTTCTATAACACAATTTTCTCATTTGGGGGATGCAAATGGTACAATTTTATAAAAACGGAATGTGCTCACACTAGTGGAACATAGTGCTTGACACAAAATAGGCTATCAATAAAACATATCTATCATTAGTACTGATATCAGGCAGAAAGGAATCTAACCTCAAGGACTCTAAGGACTAAAAATGAGAGCTTGTATTTTATTTTTCATCAATAAATTTATTGACTCGCTGCACAAAAAATGTGTCCAGTAGAACCAATCTGATTTGAAAGATTGGAATAAAGAATAGAAAACTGATTTATCCTTAGAGCTAGAGTCCACAGATACGCAATACATCTAGAATTACATCTCTATATGTAGAGAGATAAGGAGGCAGAGTCAGGTTTCTCACATGCACTAATATATTGCAAGTGGCTGACTGAAGGTGCAGGGCTCATGACTGAGTTGGACAGCTTTGCCAACTGCCAAGAGATAAGAAGAAAGGCGGCCTTCTCCTTAACACAGCGTAAACCTCCCGCCACCAAATCTGTTACCTCCATTCCCTAGGAGGTGGCAGTAGACAAGGGCAGTGACAAACACAGGGTGCTTTGGATGGAAATTGTCCTTAATATTTTACCATGGTGTTTCACAGGGCTTGCCACCTTTTACTCATTTTTGTAGCATCTCAATCTCTCTGCCCTTATTTTCCATTCTAAGGAGGGCATACAGCAAGGTTGTCCATAGGTCACTTACTCCCAGAAGTTCAGGTGAAGTCCCCATTGCTGATTTTGGGCAAGAAGTGACTGGAGATGGCCAGCTCTATATGATTACTGACACCTGGCTCCCCTGGCAGCCCCACTGTCTTATAAGCCCCATCCCTCTCTCCTTCTTGGGCTGAACAGAACAGGATGGTATCAGCATCAGAAGTGCTATGGGGGGCTTCCCTGGTGGCGCAGTGGCTGAGAGTCCGCCTGCTGATGCAGGGGACGCAGGTTCGTGCCCCGATCCAGGAGGATCCCACGTGCCACGGAGCGGCTGCGCCCATGAGCCATGGCCGCTGAGCCTGCGCGTCCGGAGCCTGTTGCTCTGCCGTAGGGAATAAAAAATGCAATTCTTATTGTGAAAATTTTAAAATAGTTTTTATGATGAGTATAATACTATCTATAATACTATGATAATTACTGCACAGATGTTACATACATAACCAGCGACACTGAAATTCTTGCTAGCAAGATTCCTTGTTAGCACTGCAAAGAGATATAAATTGATTACTGAATATATGTGAATAAAAAAAGAATTTTGCAAAGTTGGCTCAGTATGGGAATATCCCTAGGATTTTCTAGGTTCGGTAGGTGGAAAGAGTTATTTTTCTTTGAAGGATGTAACTTTTTTTTTGAAGGATGGGTCCTATGGTGTGTATTGGAGGGGTTTGGCTTTTTTAAAAGTCTTGTATTTGTTGTAACTGTTCATATCTTTTCTGTGTTGAATTCATTATTCTCATGGTACTGGCCTTTTAAACTACATGCCTCTGAGTCTTTCAATTTATAAATATGTTATCTTCATAAATATTGTAAAAACAACAAAAAAGTAAAAACTATTAGTATACTATGAATGTGGATTGTTGTATAGATTTTTGTACATAGATGTTTGGTCTTGAATTAAAAATATATTTCAATATAATATTGTTTACAATTATAAGCTAACATTTATTGAGCCCCTACTTTCTCTCTCTCTCTCTTCTCTCTCTCCAATTTATTTCTTAGAATAAAAACAATGAGTTATGTGATTTTATTATCCTCATCTTACACATGAAGCAATAGGAACAGAAAAGTGAAGTAACTAACTCAAAGTCATAGACAAGGTACATGGCAGATCTCATTAATGATCAAGTATATCAAATTTCTAAGATTTACTAATTTTATTCATTATTTATTATGATTTTAATCAGGAAAATTTATAAATATTACCTTGTCACTATGTCCTACAGGCATATTGGAAAGGTGGTTTTTGTAGTTTTTTAGTATATTTAGTATGTTAGTATAGTTAGTAGTATATTTTTCAGTATGAATTTTATTTAAGATACAGAGTCAAGTCAAATGAGTGCAGAAAACGTATCTGTTCACTTAAAATTCTATTCATTACTCACTTTATAAACATAGGAGGATCAAATAGAATATTTTCTACTAATTTTTGATAAATCGTGACAAATGTGCACTCAAAGATGTGACAGCCTACTGGAAAATTGCCCTTTACCACAGTATTGCTGAGAAAAATATCCTCAGAGTGTCTTTTTAGCCAGTCTGTTCTCAGCTTCTTTCTCCAAAAAGAAGATTAGGTTTATCAGGACCAAAGTGTAAAATAAGCTACATTTATCTCAAGACCACATACACATGATGCATGAGCACACACACTCACATATGCACATACACGTACACACATACACACACACATGCACACCTCCCCTATTATATCTTGCTCTTTGCTTCTTGCTTCCTTACCTCATTCCCAAAGAACTATGTACTCAGTAAACTATAAAATAATCCTTACTAATATATTGGGAGTGAATTACTCAAACATTATTCTTCCAAAAAGGGGCAAATTTAGCTTGACCAATGAAATGGACACTACCTTGGTACCAAACAATTATATTTCATTTATGATCATTTGAAAATTCACTTATACTCAATGAAAATATTATATCTTGCAGTTCACACTTTGTGTTGCTATTTAAATTTTTAAACAGAGATGAAACTCCAAATGGTACCATATAATGAAATCACTGAAGTAACTGAAATTCTACTTCTGCATCTTATTTATTGCTATACTTCCAATTTACTGTTTAAATGCAAGAATATATAGTACTACAGGTTCTAGAGACACAAACTACATCCTAAGAGAACCTGAAAAATTCCAAACTGGTAAGAACTTAAAAATTACTCTTGAATTGAACACATAGTCTACAAACCAAGTGTATAGTTGGGAGTTATCCAGATTAGCTCCTATATGATACATTATACCTAAAATATAAAAGATACTAATTTGAAGTTAATATATGTATTATTATAACTCAACTGTAACCACAGAATCTTTTCAGAACTTCCACCAAAAAAAAAGTTTCTTGGGGAGGAATATTTTATCACTTAAGACTGTTGAGAATTGATATAACATGGTAATAACAAAAAGTCAACCAATTTTGTATGGTTTTATCATTGTTTTTAAATTCTCTAGATTACACTCCCTTCTTGCTGGTACCTGGGGTACTCCAACCACCATCCTCTGATGCAACACTGAGTCAAGAGAAAATCTGTTTGGTGAGTTTCAACTGAAATATCATGTGAATGTGATGTATAACTTGTAAATTAGTATACCAATGCAAGGTACTAATTTGTTTTAACAGTGTGCTCTGGAAGACTGAAAGGGCCTGTTCACAAAAGAATGCTTCACTATTGACAACGTTTCAGATGACTTCAGGGAGGAGATGTGCTTGAGAATGAGGTCTAGTCTGGCACTCTTGGCTTTATACCAAAAAGAGATACATCCATAAAGCCAGGCAAGGAGTTCTGCAATGTGATCAAACACAAGTTACGCATGAGAAAATTATCCTAGTATATTCTTTGCAACACTTTTGAAAACGCAACTCAAAGATGTAGTTTCTAGTTACATATGCTAGATATCCAGGAAACTGTAAGGAACTGAACTTGACTGGTTGTGTTGACAGAGTGTCAGAACTGCAGGCCATTGCCAGAAGAAAATGTGGGAGTATAATACACAAGAAATGGAGGTGCATCACTGATTCTTTTTAATGCATGGAAGTTTACAGTAGCAGTGATTGAGTTCAGACTCTAGTTCTACAAAGCTTGTCAGGAGGGGCACTGCATAACTGTGGGGAAACTATTTTCACACTCCAATTAAACTAACATCTTGGTGAGTCTAGATTTTTAAAATTAGGTTTCAGATGAAACTCGCTAAATTCTATTTAAATTGTTAAGACATATTGATATATCACTCTGCTCTAAAAATGACTAAAAATTCACCAAAGGCTACGTGGCCTTGGGCAAACCAGTCCTCTCTGGCCTTAAATTTCCTCCTGTGTAAAATGAGAGTTTAGACTTGATCATCTCTGACCTTCCAATTATAATTTTAGATCTATGGTCTGATATATACAACAGCTTAGGAAAGATAGCAATTAACGTCGCTTGAGTGCTTGTCTCACCTGAAAGAAATCTGAGCTCTGTTAAAACCTGCTTTTCTTAGCTCAAAGACCATTCTGACTTGACAAAATTAAGTTATATAAGAAAAGTCTTCCTACAAAAGGCAATTCCAAGGATTTAAGTTTGATTCCAGGATTATTTCAAATTATTCAGGTCTGTATACTAAAGTGTGGTCAAGATGACAACTCTGCCCTAACCGCAAATACCTGTAAATGAGTGTGAAAGAATCCATGACCTTCAAAAACTAACAGAATTGAGCTTAGCAGTCGTTAAAATTCTAAATGTATTCAATGTTTTTCCAAAGGCAGTATTTCCTTTAAAAAAGGCAATGTAGGAAAAGCTTTTCTTATTTTGCCTAAATTACCAAACAAAGAAGTAAGGCATGGTTTAATACGGCGCTGGAGATCCTACCATATGATGCTGCTTTAGGCAGATATAAAATGGGTAATTTTCCTTTAACAACAACAGACGGCTTGTGTTTTATTTCTTGAGTTTGCCATGAATCACTATAGAATTCACAGCAAAGTAAATGAGAATGTGTTCCTTTCTTGACTCCCTGCCATTGTTAATTCCCTATTTCTTTTTTTTTTTTTTTTGCGGTACGCGGGCCTCTCACTGTTGTGGCCTCTCCCGTTACGGAGCACAGGCTCCGGATGCGCAGGCTCAGCGGCCATGGCTCACAGGCCCAGCTGCTCCGCGGCATGTGGGATCCTCCCGGACTGGGGCACGAACCCGTGTACCCTGCATCAGCAGGCGGACTCTCAACCACTGCGCCACCAGGGAAGCCCTTAATTCCCTATTTCTTAGAGGTAGAATGAGTTTTAAGAAAGCCATGTGTTGTCAACAGTACTTCCTATTAAAATTCCCTTTAGTTCTTTATGTGACGACATGATAGCATTCAGAACAATGACTGATTTAAATTAACACAGCAGAAAAAGTCTTACCAAAAAAGTCCTCAGTAACATCCAGCACTCATATAATCACTAGATATGCTTTGAGGTTTATAATTACTTCTCTGACACCCTCTATTCACATGTGAAATCATTTCTCAATGTAAGAGAACAGAAATGAGGCTTAAATACTAGGCTTTATAGAATACAGAATTATTCTAAGCGTTGACCAAAAAAGTGCAATACACCCCTCACCCTATCTCAGTTAAAAATAAATTCTTCTAAAACACAGAGCTGGAAATTTGTTGCAATGATAATGCTGTCCAAACAACCAACAACAGAAAATTAAATGGTTGGATATTTTCTTTCATAATATATTTTTTCTTTGTTTTATAGTCTAAACATTTTTTCTTTGTGAACCTTAGTTAGCATAAAAAATTTCATGAATAGCTCTCCTGACTCACAGCCACTTAATGTCTTCCTTAAAACCGAATCTATAGAATTGAAGTTTTAACTGTAATATTTCTAAGTTAAGTAAGGCGATTTGACAGCACTATAAAAAACATTTAGTTTGTGGTTGCCGTGAGGTTGTCTGATTTCTGAATTCTGTAGTCTAATTTCTCCCAACAGGTAGAGGAAGCCTGTCCATATCTTTGAATAATGTTCTCCAAAATTTATTACTATTTAGGTTATTCATATTGGTACATGAAAACTTTATATGAATGATATTATAATATCTAGAAAAAACACTGCCCTCAATTTTTCCTAAGCTCGCCACATTGATCCCATCAGAAAATATCCATAACCACAAACCTCAAATGGTCCCTTAGGGATGCCCTAAAATCCCACTCTCATTATCACAATGATTACTTCATATCTTTTCCTCAAACCAGTTCTGTCTTCTCCTACTTCATTCTCAGCTGATAACCACCTCGTCTCTTGTTTAATGTTTCTGGGAAAAACAGAAGTGATGAGAAGATGACATACATACCCCACCACCACCTCTACCCACCACTTGCCCCTATACCTTGGACTCTGACTTTCCTCCTGTGGAACTACCCTCCTGATAAAGTTCCCATGTTTCCACTGAATGCTAATAAACAGCTTTGTTTTCTCACTTGAACCAACCCATCTTGACTATTCAAAGACATTGTCCCTGCAATTGTATCACTCTCTCTTGGAATCATCAATTTTTTTGTCTCTTCCGAATCATCCCCATTGGTGTAAAAACACAGTGTGTTCACTGATATTGGCAGCTTAATTTTAAATTAATTTTTAAAAAGCAGATGAAATGAATGGATAAATGAATAGATGTAAAATAAAGCAAATGCAGCAAAATGCATAGAATCTAGGTGGTATGGCTATGAACACTGAACTGTTACATTCTTTCAACTCTTCTGTATGTTGGAAAAATTCCACAATAAAATATTATAAAAAATCATAGTCTAATTTCTTGCAACTTAAAAAAAAATTTCCTCATCTACTTCTAGTACCACTTATTTCTTTGTTTCCCCCACTCCTACAAAGTATTGCCTAAACGTTTTGACTTTGATTTCACTTCATTGTAAAAGTTTATATAAGGGGATAGCATGGAATGACTTTCTATTGCTAATGTCCAAACATTCTGTATCTTTATAATCAAATCATATCTCATATATATCTTACCGGCTTCTTTTTGGATCCAGCCTGAAAATCTTTGTCTTTTAATTGGAGTACTTAGTCTGTTTACATTAAGTGACTACTGTTATACCATTACCAATATATATCTTAGTATTGCTCTATGTAGTAGACTGCATGTGATCATCTCCATGGTACACATTAAGAGGGTAGTGAAATAACATATAGCTAACAAGCTAACAGCGATAATTGACTAAAAATGGTTAAATAATATAAAAGGAAGCAAGGGGAAAAAAACATAGGACAAATCACTACTTTTACCACAATCTGGACAATGCAACAATCTGAGACTAGTTAATTCCTATTTACTGCTGATTCTATCCTCACGCATGTGTATGTGTATGTGTGTATATTATGTGTGCATGTCTATGTGTCATATATTTAATTCTTTTCATGTTTCACCTCAAAAGACATTATTATTATAGTTTTACATAGTCAACATTCATTTGGATTTACCCACATATTTACTCTTTGTTCCACATTCTTTTCTTTATCTCTATGCTTCCATCCAAGCTCATTTTCCTGCATGAAGAACACTCAAGTATTTTCTTTTAGTGTGGATCTGCTGGTGATAAATTCTCAATTTTTGTTTACATGAAAATGCATTTATTTCAACTTTATTTTTGAATAATACCTTGCCTGGATAAAAATTATAGGATAGCAGTTTCTTTCAGTACTCTGATTAGTTCATTCCATTAATTTTGGCTATCATTGTCACTAGCTAAAAGTCACTTGTCTCTTATTTTGAGGTTAAAGTTCTCTCTCTTTTTAAGGTAACATGTCTTTTTCCTCTGAGTGCTCTGAAAATTTCCTCTTTACCTTTGATTTTTGATGTTTTCTTAGGAAATAACTACGTGCAATTTTCTTGAAGTGCATGGCACTTTTGAATCTGAGTAATAATGTCTTTCATTTTAATTATGTATCAGCTTTCATGTTTTTCAACCTCTTGTCTCTGTATATTTTATTCTGGATATTAATTCTGACTTATCTTTCAGTTCACAAATTCTTTCTTCAGGTTTGTCTAATCTGCCTGCTACTAAAGCTATTAACTAAAGCAACTGAATTCATTTCAGTTATTGTAGCTTTCAATTATAAAATTTCTATTTTATTCTTTTTTATAGCTCCCTCCATCTTGCCATTTAATTTCCTGAACACATTAATTTACAGAACTTTAATATCCCTGTTTGATAATTCTAATATTTGCATCATTTGTGGATTAATTTTAAATTATATTTTCTCTTTTTTTAGTCAATATTGTTTTTTCATGCCTTGTTATTTTTAATGTAATATCACAACTTGTACTCTATGTACTATATACTTAAATATCAATACTATATTCTTATACACTTATAGTAAATAAGAAGTTAGAGATGATGATATCTTCTTCCAGAGAGAAATTAGTTTGGTTGTGAGCAAAATATTATGGTAAAGATAGATCATCTTAATCTAATGAGAGACTGAGCTGATCTGAAACTGGGCTTTAGTCTTTGTAAGATCTGATCCCCACACTTCACCCATTCCAGAGTCCCAGGTAAAAATGTGGGCTACTGTGGCATATCATAATTTCCAAAGATGGTTCTAACAATCTATGTCCATTTATCTTGATCCTGAGCATGCCTCTGTAACAACCTTATCAATATATTAGAATAGAAATCCTAGCCTGTGACTTTTGACTATAGATCACAAAAATGCCCTGCACTTGTGTCTCTTTTTCTTTGAGATTCTCATTCTTGAAACTCAGCCACAATGCTACGAGGAAGCCCAAACTAGAAAATTTGGAGATAATAAACGCACAGGCCACATCTTGTGTTTGGGATGACATCCTCAGCCAAGGTTCCAGCTGACAGCCAGCATCAAGTCCTACATACATGTGTGAAGGCTCCTCCTCCTCCAGACTGTGATTCTAGTCCCCAGACATCATGCTACCCCCAGCCTTTGAATCTTCCCAGCTGAAGCTTCAAACACTATGGAACAAAGACAAGGCACCCTGCTGTAACCTCAAAGAATTCATGAACCACAGAATCTCTTAGCATAATAAAATAGTTATGCAATACTACATCTCAGGTGATTTGTATGCAGCAATAGTAACTGGAACAGGTGTCTTCTAGACCTTTTGTTCCTGAACTTCAATTTCTGTCCCCCTAGACTAGTGAAACTACCAAAAGCTCTTCTCAATCCCTCCTTGCCTTATTCACTGCTTTGTAATTGGCAGATATTCACATTTCTGGATTTTCCCTCTTTCCAAAATCTTGACCCTTCAAGAGCTTGCTCACTTAGTACTTTTCTAGTGGTTTTAATATTTTAGTTATTCTTGGTTGGGAGGGTTCATCTGAAACAATTTAATTCTTCTTTTTTGGGAGCATATGTCAACTCAACCCATGGAATTTTTAGTTTAAATCATTATACACACACACTTCCACCTATATTTTTAATTTCTAAAAGGCCTATTTAGGTCATTTAAATTGTGTTGTTTTTAAAATCTTTTTATTGCTAACATTTTTAAGCCTCTCTTAATTCTTAAAACATACTAGAAAAATTTATATTTTATATTTATGTCTGATAATTCTATTATCTGTAGCTTTTATGAATGTGATTCTCCTGTGCTTTCTGTTTATTCTACTGGCGCTTACTTATGGTATATATTAATACCTTTTTGCCTTAAATACATTATTTCTTAAATACATCTTAAAAATATCTTGGAAATTATTTATGCCTTATGTGAAATTTTATATTTCCAGAAAATCTGTTTCTGCCAATTACTTTGTTCACTATCATCCTGGCATCAACTTATATTAAATTCTTCATTTGGGGTTTGACCACACAGCATGAATTCTGGCTGCAAAACTTGTCGAAGGCCAACTCAAATTTTCAAGGGGCACATTTTTTTTCCTCCGCTCAGGCCCAGGTTACTAAAGACAAGATGGTTTCACTCTTTGTGGATTGAGTTTACTGATAGTTTGCTGTTGTCCTTTGGTATTCCCACTCTATGAGGGGAGTTCTTATTTACCTCTCCATCTCTACCACAAAACAGACTTTATATCATGTCTACTCTGGGCTATGCATCCTTCAACAGAAAACGGAAACAAGCCTTGCCACATAACCTAAGGTTGAAATTTAGTTTGGTCACTTATCTTTCAAGCTTGCCATTTTCTCTTCTTTTATTTGTTTTAGCATTTTAGGATTTGTTATTGTTTTCCCAGGTCACAATACGTTTGAAGGATGCTTGTACATTTTGTCTAGCTTCTTAGTTCTATTCATTAAAAGAATCACTCAGATACCCAGTGAACTTTGTACACTCCTTCAAGATGGCAGCCAGGAATCCAGATATATATGTGAGTTTTACGTGATAGACCCAGTTAAAAAAGGTATCACACAATGCAAACAAAACAAAGTGGGTTCAGTCATGAGAGATGCCAGTCTGTTCCCTCTGGCCAGTGAAAATGAAAGTGGAAGCTGATTAAGAAAGCATCTGGAAGTGCAAAATATGGGCCCAAATTACATGTTATGGCTTCTTGCTGCAGCTTAACACTGTAATATCTAAACTATTTTTGTTCTTAACTCAAATTCTCTTTTGTATGCTAATAAACAGTGGAGGGCTACTATGCCCCTAAGACCTTGAAAATGAGGGAACGAGATGACTTTTTGAAAGTTAAACTGAAATTTATCACTTGGATCTGAAGTGAGCCAGGGGTATCACACTGCCCCAGTACGTTGTCCTTACATTTTATGCACCTAAACCTCTTGATTCCATGCTCACCGAGCAACCTCCTGATTTCCGTGTAAGCCTATCTGTGAGCAGAGAATATGCTGATCGTGCTGACAGGACTATTTCTAGTCTGGGTTACAGTGATTTCTCTTGGTAAATCAATAAAGTGATGTCTGGGTCTGATTTGGCTTCCCTTATAGCTTAACTAAAGCGTGACATAAGCTGATTATGCTGACAGGAACATTTCTGCTGGGTGTAACCACTCAGTTTCTCACTTTAAACTAATGGAGTGGCATTTTAGGTGTCTCCCGAGTTCATTCATGAATTTTAATTAGCTCTCAGTCCTCTCTCACTCTAGATGTTGACCAAGTCAGTATTTTTCAAATCCAGATTTCCATGTCATCAGGAACACAATGTACAATTCCAGGGTATGTGAAAACGGAATAGTACAGGACATTCTCCTGGAATAATATTTAACAGAAACAGTAGGGGAAAAGACAGAGTTGCCTTTTTTGTTAAAAGAGCAAATATAGGGCTTCCCTGGTAGCACAGTGGTTGAGAGTCCGCCTGCCGATGCAGGGGACGCGGGTTCGTGCCCTGTCCGGGAAGATCCCACATGCCGCGGAGCGGCTAGGCCCGTGAGCCATGGCCACTGAGCCTGCGCATCTGGAGCCTGTGCTCTGCAACGGGAGAGGCCACAGCAGTGAGAAGCCCATGTACCGCAAAAAAAAAAAAAAAAAAAAAAAAAAAAAAGAGCAAATATATTCTACAAAATTTATATTCATCTTAAAACTAAAACTGAGATTCTAAGAAAGTTGCCACTTGCTACCAACCATGTGTGTGTGCCTGAATCACCAGACGCCCAGGGCTACTTCAGTGGCAAAGTTGGTGAGTCAATGCTTGGAGGACACCATCGAGCACCACTTCACATTCACGTCTTCCACTGGTTGGCTGGTTGTTTGTTTGTTTTTTTAAACGACTACTATACTTCCTTTTCTGGTCCCTCCTTCTCTTTCCCATTCTGCTGATCAATCTGCTTATAATGTGAGAAATTCTATTTTGTGTTAATGGTAGACTGATTTTTTTTGTTTCTCAAAGTATAACCATTACCCAGTTCAATTAATAAGTAAGAAATAGACTAGAAACTCAATTATTACATACATAAAGTATTTTATAGCTAGTCTATATGAAAGCCACACTAAGCTATCTTGGAAACATTTATACTTGGTTTACTCTCAAGGACTGAGCAGAAAGTTTTCATGTTTCACACTTTCCTCCTTTGGCTCTGGGAATTAGCATGGTAGCTATAAATAAGGCTGGGTTTAGAATAAGGAATAGCATTCAACTATCTCCTTACCTAAACTCTTCAATGATTTCCTCTTGCCTTTAGGATAAAGTTCAATGCCCTCAGCATGGAGTAGACCATGATCTGTCTCCAGCTCACTTCTCAGAGGCTCATTTCTTGCCCCACCTTGCCCTCAATGTGCCTACCTGCCAGATTGAAATTCTTTCAGTTTCCTAATCACTCCATGCTCATTCTCACATCAGGGCCTTGGAATTCCATGTTTCCTCTGCCCTGAACACCCCATCCAGCTATCATCTGATAGTTAACTTCACTCTTCAGATCTCCACCTAGATAGGAAGCCCCTTCCATTCGGCCTTCCATGCTTGGCTTGCATGCCTCTCACTGTAGGACTTCAGTGGTCAGTGCTCTGTGCATGCCCTCTCATTGCATTTTCAATATTTCATTACAAAATCTCTTGTTTGCTTCTCCATATCATTTTACGGACTGCAAGTGAACTACAACACTAATTCCTCTGCATCCTTCAGCTACTTACTCCTTTTAGAGCTTTTGGCAGAGGATGCTAACTTCCATCCTTTATCCATTCTTCCTTTCTTCCTTGTTGCACCCACAGTTTAGCTGGGTGTCTGGTTGTTCAATACAGAGTATATTTCTCAATATCCCCTGCAACTAAATGTGGCCAGGGAATGTGAGCAGAAGGCTTATGTGCAGTTTTCAGGTCATCTCCACAAGGACACTTATCCTGGATTCTCTGTCCATCTTCTTGATGGCTAGGAAAGGGTGATGGTTTGGAGCTAAACTTGGAAGGCACATGTTGAAGTTGGTATAAATACCCCACTAAGCCTATACTCCTCAGTTCACATTACTGTGCAGGAGAGAAATAAAACTGTATCTCTTATTTGAGTCATTTAAGACAATCAAATCTCTGTGTTACAGCAGCCAAGAACACAGAGGTCAATTTAGATGTCATTTCTTCCAGGATACTTTCATGTATCTACTACCAGACTATAAATTCCATTAAGACCAGATACTGAATTCACACTTGTTTAATGACATATAAATTAATAAATGAACGAATGACTCCAAGAATCTAGTTATATACTAACCTAATTTATGAATATAATTTCAAAACTTTACAATAAATGGTAGCATAAGTAATTAAGTAGTATCTGTAAAAAATAAATTAGCAGGAATAATATATTTAATTACAGAGTATGATAATATTTAACATCAGTATATCTATTAATATTATCCCATAAATCAAAGTATAAGGAAAATACAATCACCATAAGGTGAAATCTTGGAGCAAAGGGAGAAAGCAATCCTCTCTCATGAAGTAATGTACTCTCTCCACCATCAGCATTAATTGTAGCATCCTCCAGCTCATGAGGAATTGGGTAGGAGAGCTGAGCTCACATAGCCCAGAAGAAGGACTAGGAAAGAGGTCAGCTCAGGAGGGACAAAGAAAGCAAAACATTTAAAGGAAACTCTGACAACCCTTCAGTCTCACCTATTGACATAGAGTAAAGGAAATGTGTATCTTCATTTCATGGCAAACAAAGCAGCATGCACTAATCAATTGGCCATGGACCAAATTCCCTCATGCAACTTATCCAAAACAATTATTGTACTTGTCACTTGTTGCTGTTGTTATTTTTGTTTCTGTTTTCAAATAATTCAATAAAGTGTTGGAAACTTTTATGCAAATAACTGTCTCATCTTACACACAAAAATAATAGCCAATGATAAATGACTTTGTACTGTATATCAGAGTATGTGCTAAAAGCAATTTACATACATCATCTCTGAAATCTGTTTAAAAACAATCTAGTAGATCCCTATCATCAGTGTTGATTCACATTATTTTTATTTAACTATTATATATACACGTTAAAATGTAATTACGGTTTTTTAAACTAAAATTCATGACCCATTATTGGGTTGCAAAATCAATTTAATGATTTGAGGTCACTTTTTAAAAATTTTTATAGAATAAATTATACTACAATAGGGCAGGGCAGTGGAAAAGAGAGAAAATACCAGAAAGCAGTGCCTGAAGTATGCACAAATGATGTTCCTTGGAAAGTTTTATTTTGGTTAAATACACACACACACACACACACACACACACACACACACACACACACACATATCTCCACCCAAAAACTATATGCCAAAGAGGTTAGAACTGCATCATTCTTAGGTCCCCTTACTCTTAGTTGCATAGCCAAAAGCCTATTGACCTCACAGTTGTAACATGCTCTCACTTGCTTTTTATCCTGGCTCCACTACCTCACTCCAACTGTCCAGTCTTGAGCCCCCATTGGATTGTTACACCCTGGATTCAGATTGCCTTCTGTTCTTCAGTGGTTTGAAGTAGGAAAGATTAGCTTTGGGGCAGAGTGCTATGAGGGAGACTTTCCTTCAGTGACACCAAGTTCCATTTCTCTGGGGCGACCTACTGTTCCTCCCCCATATATAAATAGGAATTCAGGCTGTGCATCTGGGACCACAAGACCCAAATGATTTTTTTTTTTTGCAGTAAAAATATGGAACTCTTCACGAATTTGCGTGTCATCCTTGCGCAGGGGCCATGCTAATCTTCTCTGTATCGTTCCAATTTTAGTATATGTACTGCCGAAGTGAGCACGACCCAAATGATTTTTAAATCTTGATTCTAATTCTCCCAACCGCCACACCACGTAAGTTGTTACCTTTGACTGTATGTGTTGGGGGTGTAGGTGCATTTCCCCAAGCACCTGCAGTACCTGCAACAAATAAGGAATCTCTCCAGGAATGTAAATTTCAATTTTAAATTGTCAAAATAATCTTGAGAAAGAAGAACACAGCTGGAAGAATCACACTCTCTGGATTCAGATTATACTACAAAACTACATCATCAAAACAGCATAGTACTGGCCCAAAAATAGATACATAGATCAATGGAACAGGATAGAGAGCCCAGAAATAAACTGATGCACTTATGGTCAGATAATCTATGACAATGGAGGCAAGAATATACAATGGAGGAAAGACAGTCTGTTCAATAAGTGGTGCTGGGAAAACTTCTACATGTAAAAGAATGAAATTAGAACATTCTCTAACACCATACACAAAAATAAACTCAAAATGGATTAAAGATCAGAATGTAAGATGGGATATTCTAGAGGAAAACATAGGCAGAACACTCTGACATAAATCGCAGCAGTGTTTTTTTTTTTTTTTTGGATCCCTCCCCTAAAGTAAAGGAAATAAAAGCAAAAATAACCAAATGGGACCTAAGTAAACTTAAAAACTTTTACACATCAAAGAAATCCATCAACAAAATGAAGACAACCTACTGAATGGGAGAAAACATTTGCAAAGGATATGACTGATAAGGAATTAATATCCAATATATATAAACAGCTCATACAACTTAACATCAAAAACTCAAACAACCCAATTGAAAAATGAGCAGAAGAACTAAACAGATATTTTTCCAAAAAGGAAATGCAGATGGCCAGCAGGCACATGAGAAGATGCTCAACATTGCTAATCATCAGGGAAATGCAAATCAAAACCATAATGAGATATCACCTCACACCTGTCAGAATGGCTGTAATCAAAAAGAACACGAATAGCAAATGTTAGCAAGGATGTAGAGAAAAAAGAACCCACATACACTGTTGGTGGGAATTGGTGCAGCCACTTTGGAAAACAATATGGAGGTTTCTCAAAAGACTAAAAATAGAACTACCCTTTGACCCAGCAATTCCACTCCTGGATGTACATCCGAAAGAAACAAAAACACTAATTCGAAAGATACAGGCACCCCAATGTTCACAGTGACATTATTTACAATTGCCAAGATATGGAAGCAACCTGTCAGTCAACAGATGAATGGATAAAAAGATGTCTCATATATATATATATATATATATATATATATATATATATATATATATATATATATATGACAGTCATAAAAAAATAGAATTTTCCTGTTTGCAGCAACATGGTTGGACTGGAGGGCATTATGCTAAGTGAAATAAGATAAAGAAAGACAAATACTGTATGATATCACTTATATTTGGAATCTAAAAGATACAACAAACTAGTGAATATAACGAAGAACGAAGCATACTCACAGATATATAGAATAAAATAGTGGTTACCAGTGGTGGAGGAGGGGCAATATATATGTAGAGGAATTGGAGGTGCAAAGTACTGGGAGTAAGATAGGCTACAACAGTGTACTGTACAACACCTGGAATATAACCAATATTTTGTCATAACTCTAAATGGAGTATACCTTTAAAAATTGTATAAAAAATTAAAAATAAATTTTAAAAGTCAGTCCTAGATGGGAGTGACAGAGGTGAATGACAGAAACTGGCATGGCAAGATAAGGGTCTCTGGTGAGTGGAGACACATAGCAATTTGGGAGGGAGCCTTCTTGAGAGTAAAATGTACCAATGATCTACTTAGTATTATAAAGAGGGAAACTCCTCACATAACCTCCCCAAAGGATGGCTGGAGAACAGTCATATGTGTTACAAACACTACTTCTAAGCCAAAGGGGCCAGTAGACATTTTGGTGTTATTTAAAGCCTTTTGTTCAGGCTTTAAATCTGAGTCTTGCCAAAAGAAGGGAAGCAGATTACTTCAATTCAAATCAATTTAGGTTCAGATTTTTTATGCAAATTCTTAGCTTACAAACATTTACTCTAAAAATTTTGAAGAAAAATGATTTCACTCGACAAAAAGAAAGTAGATGTTAATCCAGCCCTCAAACATTTTTGCTCCTCTGTATTTATTAATCTGAATCACATAAAACAGAGAAGCAATGCCACTTCCTAGGAAGAAATCAAATTTCAAGTGTAATTTCTTACCAACGAAGACCTCCTATTTTACCTCAAAGATACCTTTTGGAATCCACTGAAGGGGATTTTAAGACTTTTCTCTTGGTACTGCCATAGTCAATACCATTTGCCATCTCTAGGACAAGCAGCCCAAATAAATAGCCAGACAAGTACCCCGTGAACGTAGTCAAGCTAGATAGGATTCCCAACAAAATCTTTTTCTCTTTGAAATAGTTAAATTTTCATACTGCATTCCATGTTACTTGTACACACTGGACCTACTCATTTGCATGCAAACCATATTTATATTAATGAATTTAAGTAGAAAAATGAAGGTTCAGGGAATTCCCCGGTGGTCCAGTAGCAAAGACTTGGCACTTTCACTGCGGTGGCCTGGGTTCAATTCCTACAAGCTGCGTGGCACAGCCAAAAAGTAATAATAGTAAAAAAAATTAAATTAAAATGAAAAGAAAAGAAAATGAAGGTTCAGAACTGTGTAATTATGTCCTAAAAGATGCTTTCGTTCAAAGTAACAGGAAATTTGAGGTGAATGATTTTGACTCGTGTGTGAAGCTGACTTGTGTAAAGGGGTCAGTTCAAGGTTTCATTTTGCTCCTTCTTCACTAATAACGTTTGTGGACATTTATGGATAGCAGCTCTTTTTGCTTACCTCATTTTTTTTTTATTGGAGTATAATTGCTTTACAATGTTGTATTAGTTTCTGCTTATCTCATTTAACTCTCCTAAAACCCACTGACATCTGTACTGTTACCACCATCACCTCCACATTACAGAAAAGGAAATAAAGACTTAGGAAGATTAAGTAATAGGTGCAGAGATCCAGGGCTTGGAAGTGGCAGAGCTTGGATTTGAACACATGTCCGTGTGATGCCAAAAGCTGTACATTTAACAGCTATGCTGATGTGGTCTAGTCAGAGGTCCCTTTGTTAACAGAAAGGAAGGCTTTACAGAAGGTGGGAAATCTTCAGAAAAAAATGCCTCCAAGGACTGCCTTTTGGGCCAGGGGGCAGGAGAGAATAATATCATATAAAAAACTGACAGAAAAGTGTTAGATGGGATGATACAGTTATATTTTTTTAACTTCTCCAGTTAATTTCCTGTCTCCAATTGCTGTCCTGAAGTTCTGTGGAGCCGAAGGGCTCACCGCTGCACTGCAGCAGCCATTTAGAACAGGTGATGAGTGTAACTACACATACAAAGCTTTGCCCTGATCAAAAAGTCACCTTCCCTCTTTCCAGAATTTTACAACAATCCCCTGGTGACAGCAGCAATAATAGTTCACAGTTATGTTGACTTTTCCCCATACTGAAAACACCTGGAGATGAATTACACCAAGAATGTCCTAATATTAAGTTTTCCAGGAACTCTTCTGAATCAGTAACACATATTTGATGAAACTCTCTCTCAGTGGCCTCCCTGATGCCTAATGGCGTTCCTGGTACTATAAGACTTCAAAAACCTCTGGAGACAAGGTCCTGCCTCCCAGTAGCTTAGAATTCCAGTATAATACACTCAAGGACAAGTCTTCATTTTATGTACACAGTCCATTTTCTTTTTTGTCTTTTACAATTTTATTTTATTTTTTTTACTTCTGTGAACTATTTTTGATATATTTTTTTTGCGGTACGCGGGCTTCTCACTGCTGTGGCCTCTCCCGTTGCGGAGCACAGGCTCCGGACGCACAGGCTCAGCGGCCATGGCTCACGGGCCCAGCCGCTCCGCGGCATGTGGGATCTTCCCAGACCGGGGCACGGACCCGTGTCCCCTGCATCGGCAGGCGGACTCTCAACCACTGCGCCACCAGGGAAGCCCCTGTGAACTATTTTTAAAGTAGGAAATAAGATAAAAAATGCAAGTACATCAGTAAGACTGTCCCTGTGAGGCCACTGGCAGAGCAGGAGCATCTACAGTACGAAGTGTCCTTTGTTGATTGGCCTCAAACTAAAAATAACATTCAAATACCCTATCTCTTCAGTATAAAGGAATTAGCTGGATCCACAGTGTAAATATTCATGAAAGGAAAGAGATCCTAAGGGAAGGTAAATCTCTAAATCCCTGAGACTTTCTGTTTCCTTCATTTGCTGCCTAGTTTAAAACACCACCAAAACCAAGAACTTTCATAGTAAAAGTTGCTGCCAAGTGTCAATGAGAATGAGTCCAAAAGTAAGAATAAGAACAAAAATTTCAAAATAGGAATGTTTAAACATTGCTTTCTCTTCTACCTGTGCTGCTCATGTCCCTTTCCCAATTAGTTATAAAACATTTCTGGTTCCTCAAGGAGGGATGGGAGGGATAAATAAGGAATTTGGGATTAACATATACACTACTATATATAAAATAGGTACCCAACAAGGACCTACGGTATAGCACTGGGAACTATACTCAATGTTCTGTGATAACCTCTAAGGGAAAAGTATCTGAAAAAAAAAAATATATATATATATATATATGTATGTATAACTGAATCACTTTGCTGTACACCTGAAACTAACACAACATTGTAAATCAACTATACTCCAATTAAAAATTTTTTTAAATAAATAAAAAAATCATTTCTGGTCCCTCAAATGAAACCTGGAGGAACCTCCAAGTCCTAACAGTTATTGTAGAAAGAGCCGAATTCGATGCAAAAGCTGCAAAGTGGGTCTAGGAGGGCCCCATGGAGATGATCTCTTGTTCTGAAAGGGGTGGGGGTGGAGACAGAGGGAACAGCTCTTCACACTGTATCACCTGAATGAGAAGAGGTTGAACACTCCTATCCTCCCCCCTTCCCACCACACACCTCAAAGGGGAGCTTTTGCACATCTTCAGTGGAGCGGCAGGGAGAGGCTGCAGGACACTCAAAGAGTGAAAAAGCACGAGGAAAATCAGAACACATTAAGAAAGCAAATACCTGGACAGTCCTGGGAAGTGCTGACACGGAAACAAAACCCACTAGCCGGTACAGCACAAGGCGGGGCTGGCCGAGGACCCCAGAGGCGGGAAAGGGGCTCTGGTGCAGTGAGGTTCACAGCTTCACGTGAGGGGAAGGAAGAATGGGATGGAGCAGAGGCCCCAGAGCAGGATGCCTTTTTTTTTTTTCTTTTGGTCTTCAAACATGATTTTTTTTCTTTTCAGATTAGAAAGGAAAAAGTTAAACTCTATTTGCAGATATCATCTTACAGGTTGAAAATCCTAGGAATATACTTTTTTTTTGCACATTTGATCAACCCATTTTATTTATTTATTTACTTGTTTTTACATTTCTTTTTAAAATATTCTTTTCCATTATGGTTTATCATAATATATCGAATATAGTTTTCTGTGTTATACAGTAGGACCTTGTTGTTTATCCATTCTCAATATAAAAGCCTATATCTGCTCACCCCAGCCTCTCACTCCATCCCTCCCCCAACACCCTCCCCCCTCGGCAACCACCAGTGTGTTCTCTATGTCCATGATTCTGTTTCTTATTCATAAATAGGTTAATTTGTGTGCACCCCTATGTTCATAGCAGCACTATTCACAATAGCCAAAACATGGAAACAACTGAAATGTCCATTGACAGATGAATGTATGAAGAAGATGTGGTACATATATACAACAGAGCAGGACGTCTTTAATGACTGCCACTGTGGACATGTGAGTCATCTCAGATCTGCCAGGAAAGGGCTTAGGGAGGTGGTGGGGAAATGGGGTGGCGTGAGGAGCAAGGCGGGACCCCAGTTCACCCAGGCGGGGGCTTTATTATTAATACACACCTTGAATTCTCTTTCTCAGGCTGTTACCGCCTATGTGCCCATCTGAAAAAAAATTCATTCTATTCATTCAACATATTATTTTCTAGGTGTAAAACCAATCAGTTAAAGAAAGTTAAACTATATTTTAAATATTCCAGAGAAACATACTGTTAAAAATAAATGACAACAAAAGATCTGGGAAGCAAAGAACTCTTTTTTATAATGCTGATCATCACTTCCTAAATTAGCTATTTTGTAAGCATGCATTTTGGGGTCTTAATTTTCTATATCATAGGCCACACAGGTATAGTTTATTTTATACACCCACACCCCCCCACACACACACAAATACAACTGAAGTAAAAATAAATAAAGACCTGAACGGCAGAGGGAGAGCTGTGAAGGCAGTGGTGACAGAAGCAGCTGTCCATAGAATCTGAGAGTGTTGAGGAACATCTGTAGATTTCAATGAGTGTTGTGATTTAGATTTTGTCTTCAAGAGAGAGGCTTTCACATTGTCAGTGAAGGAGAGAGCAAGTTTGTATTTTTAAGAGGACTCAAAAGTCTAAGAAAAATGTGAAATTTGGAAAGTTGGGAGCATGACTGCCAAGACAATTGAGGCCACAATTCTACTTTGAAAGATGCAAAGAGCCCAGGAGGTGAAGGTTGATGACTCCCTTAATGGACTCAGTCAGTGAAGGGTCGGCAGCTGGAGCAAGTTGCATACAGGAACACAAGGATTTGGGGACTCAGGGACACAGCCTATCACCAAGGCCTTGGGAGGCTTTCTACTTCAAAGTATGATGATGCTTGAAATTGTAGCATTAAAATTGGGCATTGATCAGCTGGGAACTGTTGTCTCAAAACCAGGCGATCCAGGGGAGAGCTCTGGGCATAATGTAGTAGATTCTGAAAATAACTTTCTGCCTCCTCTACGTAATTTGCTTTCTGTAGACAGTTTCCTTCCCAGATCCTCAAGGACCAGCACAGCCATTACCACCACAGCCAAAATAAAAACAAGCTGTCATTTACTATGCACTTACTATAAGCCAAGTACTGGATCAAGCTTTTTGTTGTTGTTTTTTTAAAATTTTATCTATTCTTCAGTGAGCTGCAACAAATCTTAACTGCCTTTCCTGAGGACAGGGTGCCCATGTTAGACATGTCCAAAAAGTGTGGTTACTTACCAGTACTTTGTCATTTTCCACAGCATTCACGGGCCTCTGAATTCATTTCTTTTCTTTTCTGTCAAACACACCTTTTAAACCTAATTTTTAGAAATTAATGTTATTCTTATCTCCTCTATTTCATTATTTAAAGTACTCTTATGGTGGTTGCATAATCAAATGGTAAAAATATATGGAAAGAAGGTCTGCATGGGGTGAATGGTTGGGCCAATTGATGCCCAAAGTTCCTGCAAACCCCAAGCTGGATGATTTTATCATGAGAGCTAGGAGAAACCTCAAAGGTCTTATAACTTTCACATTAGGACACAAAGGCTCAGAGTATTTAAGTAATTTTCCCAAAGACCACAGGGTACTTAGTGATGTTGTAGGACAGTGTTTAGAATATTAACGTGTGTGTGTGTGTGTGTGTGTGTGTGTGTGTGTGTGTGTCTTATTAGCACTCTTCCTTTTACCTATTTACTCTTCCCCATTTGGACCACCTAAGCCATTTGGATTTATTGCTTAAGATTAGGGAAGCTTTAGCAGAAAAGAGAGGGGAAAAAAGAGCCCCGGGAGAGGACTCAGCAAACAGATAGCAGACTTGGCAGATTACCTGATGAAGAAGAACTAGGTTAGCTATCACAAGCCTAACGAAGGATTCTACAATCTGGAGGAAGACAGATTGTCTGATGAGGAAGCAGTGGGTATTTAGACAGTCACAGGCACCTGAGGAAAGAGACCCTAGATCCTGTTCCCTGTTCCCCAGATAATCCTTGAGTAAATAATCATACGTTTTATCATCAAAGGGATACTATAGATAATTACCTAAAAACACATGCAAACTCAGACTGTACTAAGCAAACCTCAAGGAGGATCACCCTAGATTTGAAGATGAGAAGGTAACAAAACCTCCCACAAAAGGCAGAAGGAACCTGTGCTCTTTTCTCAGCAAAGCCCAACAGACAGAGCAAGATCATTAAGAATAAATAAGTCTAGGGAGCTGATGTATTTATAAAGCTTTCCAGAGTTCCTCACATCTCAGCATGAATTCTTTCCACCCCAGAGTGGCTCTGAGTTTGCTATTTTAAACTTTATAGTTTTTATTTATTTATATTTTATAATGTAGGTTTTCCTCAAATGTCTGCTGAGTCTTGATTGTATGCTCATATTTATAGCTGAAATCCCCTTTTGTACTGTGTGCTGTACCTGTTTGTGGGGCAGAGACCCACACCAGTATCTGGACAGAATATTAAGTGACAGTGGTGAAGCAATGCTGCGGGTAGGCGCTCCTAAAACTTTTCACCTGGGCCTGGATCACCCTGGAGGCACACCTGGCTCCCTGAAACCAAGATCCCAGACTTGTTGCTCTCAACTAGATTCAGAAACCACAGTTGGTACGTGGGGCCCAGGGAGGGGCGTGAGGTCTAGAGGATGAACCGGCTTCCTTCCGACGAATCAGCACCTTGTCACCCCTGGCCTAAGCTGACCACCCCTGATCTTAGTTTCATCCACTTCTGGACGTGAATTTAGCACCATATCTGTGTTCTCCAGCAGGAGGTACCCACGGAAGTCCTGAGCTGTAGTTTCCTTCTTCAGTCAGTCTGATTTTTTGTGGATTCTTCATAATTCTTGTTCTACCAAAAGTTTTCAAACAGGCTTTTGAGCTCAGCTATTTAATTATCTGTTACTTATTTAGTTAAGTATATTTTCTATCATTTCCTGGATTTTGAGGCAGGAAAGAGAGGATACAGCATGTGCTCAACCTGCCATTGTGAAATGAAAGCCAAGGGACAACTCAGCAGGGACCTGGGTGCACCAAGAGCTGGAGACCAGATGGTCAATGGGCCTCTCTCAGGGACCCTCATGTACAGATGCAGGTGACCCAGAGGGTTAGATAGCTGACCCAGTATCCTGACATTACACTACATAAATCCCCCCAGAACTTAGGTCCAGTGAAACATAGGAGGAACCTAGAAATTGACTGAGAATGCATTTCTTCCTCCCCAACAGAATAAGGGCTTAAAATAGAAGTTAAATTTATTATAGAGAGAGGAAGTTGCATTTTTTATAGCCTTGTAAAGGTAGCAGAATCAGAAATATTCATTCATCTTAGAAATTTTTATTGAGTAACTACTATTTGCCAAACACTGTTCTAGACCCTAAATATAGCATAATGAAATCGAAAACACCTCCAAGACTCCTGACTTCCATTCAGTTTCTTTATTAATGAACTCCCAAAAGTACCTTGTTCTTCATAGTGTAATTGAATATGTTTATAAATAAGAGATACTCAATGCTTAAAAATAATTTGAAAATAAAACTCTACCTAGTTAAAGTTGCATTCTATGCTTTAGCAATCAGATAAAGCCACATATTTGTTTTTTATAAGCTACAAAGCAATGATATAATTCCTAAGTCCCAAACAGCTTTTCCAAGTCATATACAGAACATGCCTTTTCTTGATAGAAGACTAAATGCCTTATTTCAACTTTACCTAGATGCTTTCTCCACCCTCTTCATAAGAATCCTAAGTCTTTTTAATATTACAAGAAAAAAATATGCCTTATCCACAGCCATAAAATTAGATGTTATTGGTTTCTTACAGTTTGAATCAGTACCAATTACACACCCACAGGTCTCTTCTTTATTACAATGGCTTCTATTCAAGCATTAGGTAACCATTTCTCCCATTTTTCTTCAGCTAAAAGTAAATTGTAAAGAAATCAATTCAGTTTGGATACGTACATTCATGACATTTATTGTATTCCCACATTTTACATCACAGAATAGGTGCTCATTATTTCAGCTAATCCAAAAGACATGCAACTAAAAACAAGTTACTAATAATATCCCAGCTTGTTATTTTTTAAGTATACAACTACTGTCACAAACAATAGTGACAGTAAAAAATAAGAATGCTAATGTCAATATATCAACCACTATTAACCACTAGAATTATCCAAAAGAGCATTAGCAAAGGGTACCTAATAAATATTTCCTGTGGTAATTCTAGATGGAACTTAAATCCAGCTGGCAATAACATACAGACACTTTAGAAAACAGCTCTCAGAACCAAGTGCTTTTAGAGACTCGGGATTTTTCTTGAATATCAGTTGAAGTTGCCAAAAAAAAAAAAAAAATGTCAACGTGAAATCAGCTTAGTGTACTTAACAAGTATTTTGATGGCATTAACCACCTTCATGTCATCTCTCATTGGCTGTTTCCCATTTATTTATATATATATATATGTGTATATATATATATGTGTGTATATATATATGTTTCATCTGTCCTATTAAAAGTAAACATATAGCTGATTCACTTTGTTGTATAGCAGAAACTAACACAACATTGTAAAGCAATTATACACCAATAAAAAAAAAAGTAAATAAGAGATGATGGTAAGTCAGAAATGGGTACAATCATAGGCTAGAGAGCCTAGAGAACTTTTTAAAAAAGTTCTCTGTTTATCCGATATGGTGTTCTCACTGTTATGATGATTTACTATGGGGCCATGCCACTTAGCAATTTCTTATCCATTCTTTTCTCTCCTGTGAGTTTTCTTTGAAGAATGGCACATTCTTGGACTAGACAACAGCAGACAAGGGCAGATAACATGATGCACATAAATTGAAGCTGCAGAGGTGGCACCAAGCAGTGAAGATGGAAGATGAGAGGGGTCTGGAACACAATCTGTGTTTCTCCTTGAAATTAACTGTTGCCTTTCCAACAAACCAAATTCTCCAGACCCTGCTCGATATTTACTTCCTTCAAGAAGCTTTCTCCAAAGCAGAGCACTGACTTTTCTAACAGCTATATGGAAGCCAAGGTGTCATATTCATTTGAATATACAGACAGTCCCTGTCTTACGCTGTTTCAACTTATAAGTTTTCAACTTCACAATAGTGGAAAAGGGATACACATTCAGTAGAAACTATACTTCGATTTTGATATTTGATCTCTTCTCCGGCAAGATATATGTGGTATGATGCTCTCTCCTGCTGCTGGGCAGCTGCAGCCACAACTTTCAGTCACCCACGAGCCCAAGAACACAAGAGGAAATAACCAATTCACTTACAACCTTTCTGTTTTCCACTTTCAGTACAGTATTCAAAATTACGTGAGATGGTCAACACTTTATTACAAAAGAGGCTTTGTGTTAGATGATTTTTGCCTACCTGTAGGCACATGTAAGGCAGTGTCAGCTAAGCTATGCTGTTTGGTAGGTTAGGTGTATTCAACGCATTTTCAATGTACAATGTGTTTATTGAGACATAACTCCACAGTAGGATGAGGAAGATCTGTACCGTTCATCAGGGTGTGATTCAAGAATCACATGCATCAGATCATACAGGGTACATTTTAAAAACATAAATTCCCAGGTATCACCCCAGACCTACCAAATCTGAAACTCAAGAAATTGTGCCCTGCAACCTGCATCTAAATGAGCTCCCAGAGTGACTCCCTTGCATACTAAAGTTTAAGAACCACTGCCCCACAGCCTCCAACACAGGTCTACGTATAGCTCAGTAAATACGTGACTGTATTAGAATTTGGGGCCACAGGAGAGAAGAATATATTCAGAAGGGAAAAACATGAACATAAAGTTTGAATGTGGCTTATTAGGAAATGAAACACTGAACAGAGATAGAGGCAGTCTAAGGGAACAGAGAAAGTAAACATATAAAAATGAAAGTGATCGCAAGCTCACTAGAAAAACACCACAGAAGAGATCAGATACTGAGAAAAATGCTGCAACACACACACACACACACACACACACCACACACACACACACACACACACACACACACACACACACACACACAAATTAAAAGATGAGTGTCTTCTATTTTAAAAGGCAAATGGCCATTCCTTTATTTTTACAAATTCACAAACACTCTGCCTAAAAATGCTGGAAAAGGTGAGTGAAGAAAAGGTTTTCTTACTTTGTATTCACAAAGGAAAACAAACAAAATAGTTCTTTCTAGCCAAGGTCAACTTGCGGGCCTCTCACTGTTGTGGCCTCTCCCGTTGCGGAGCACAGGCTCCGGACGTGCAGGCTCAGCGGCCATGGCTCACGGGCCCAGCCGCTCCGCGGCATGTGGGATTTTCGCTGACCGGGGCACGAACCCGTGTCCCCTGCATTGGCAGGCGGACTCTCAACCACTGCGCCACCAGGGAAGCCCCAAGGTCAACTTTTTAAAAAACAAAATCACTAGAATTTTTTTCCCTAACATCCTTTATTTTATGTTTTTTCTAATAAAAATTATATATATTTAATTATATATACTATACAAAATGATGTTTGGATATACATATACATACATCTATATAATGATTACTATAGCAAAGTTAATCCAATTAACACATCTATGGCCCCACACAGTTACTCTGTGTGTGTGTGTATTGAAAGCACCTGTAATCTACTCTCTTAGCAAATTTGCAATATAAAATACAGTATTTTTAAATATAGCCCTCATACTCTACATTCAGTCCCTAGAATTTATTCATCTAATATAACTGCAACTTTGTAACCTTTGACCAACACCCCCATTTCCCCACTTCCCTGCCCCTGGTGAGCACCATTTTAAGTTTTACTTCTATGCATTCACCTTTTTTAGATTCCACATATTAAGTGAGATCATGTAGCATTTTTCCTCGTGCCTGGCTTATTTCACTGAGTATAATGTCCTCCAGGTTCATACAGTTTGTCATTCATACATACAGCCTTCTTTTTAAGGCTGAATAATATTTCATATACACACACACACACACACCACACCTTCTTTATACATTCATCCATTAACAAACACTTAGGTTGTTTCCATATCTTGGCTATTGTGAATAATCTTACAATGAACATGGGAGGGGAGATATTTCTTTGAGGTACTGATTTCATTTCCTTTGGATATATACCCATAAGAGAAATTGCTGGATCATATGGTAATTCTATTTTTAAGTTTTTGAGGAACTCCATACTGTTTGCCATAGTGGCCACACCAGTTTACAGTCCCACCAACAGTGTAAAGGGTTCCATTTTCTCCACATCCTGGGCAACACTTGTTTTATATATATATATATATATATATATATATATATATATACACACACACACACACATATATATATATATTTTTTTTTTGATAACAGCCATCCTAACACGTGTGAGGTGATATCTCATTGTTGTTTTGATTTCCATTCCCCTGACATCCTTTATACTCTTGATACAGACAATTAACTTGATCCCCCCCCCAAAGAGCTATAATTTATTTTTGTACTTTAAACCATACAAATACATGGAAATCCAGGTTTATACTATGAAAAAATAGATAAAGGTAACCCTTTACTTTAAAAGTTAATTTTTAAGTATTGGTATTTTTCCTTCAAAAAGGAACAAATAACTTTTCAGTGAGACAAAGAATAAAAAGGAGAATTGTTGTGCTGTAAAGTCAACCAACCATGACACAAAACTATATGTTGCTAAAATGATATAATAATTTGTAGTAGAGAAAGACTGGGAAAAACCTAAATACCCAAACAATGAAAAACTGTCTAGGCAAAATCTTCAAAGATCAAACCAGTACAATAACATGAGGCCATAAAAAGTCACACAGAAGAATATTTAATATCATGGGTAAATATGCATGATATAAAGCAAATTATTTTTTTTCCTCAATTATGTTAAAGTTTTACATAGGCAAATATTAGGATGACTCAACATTTCAGTTAGTTACCTTATTTTCCATTATCTTCTTAGTGAATTTTTCTAGATTTTCAACTTTTCTAAAATGTACATTAACTTATAATGATGAAAATAAATATATAAAAATATAGGATGGTAATATTTTGTTTATATTTTTCAAAAAGTTCATTTTCCACTGTGAGATCCTTTTCTCTTTTCATTATATTTCTACAAAAATTGTAGTTTTCTTAGAACAAATTAAAGAGACTTTTTCTATTCACGTTCTGTTCTTTTCTATTTAACTTGACTAAATTTGTTTTAATTTTGGTAATTATTGTTAATGATCATGAGAGAGTGATTTCTAAAACTGTGGTTTGTTTTTTTTTCTACAGAAGTTTATTTCCTATTAACTTTTTATGGTGCCAAGGCTAATGGATGTATTAAAATGATGGCTGATTAACTGCTTACTTCAAGAACCCAACTAGGGCAGGGATTTCATTAATCTTCAGAGAACACAATCGTGGCCAGGGGCTTTGGATGCCCATCAACTTGTAAAACATTTGTTTCTTTTGTTGTAGAAAATAAGTATTTGTTAGCTTATAAAATGTATATGTGGAGAAAACTTAATTTGCTCTTTGAAGCTATAAATTAACTCAGCAGCCTTTTGCTCATTTATTGCCCACTATACATGCATTCATGGTTAGCTGGCCCACAAAAAAGAAAGCATTTTATCTTCATATGATAGGTTCTCCTATGGCACATGTGATCCACACACAATGAGAAGTTCCATCTCTCAGTGGCTAAAAAGACAGTAATCCAGGAATCAGGTGTGTGAAAACTTGGTGACTCTCATGTTGCCTTTGGATCTCATTTACCCTAAATGTATACTACAAATTACATGGCATTTCTTCTCCTAATAGCAGCAAAAATGCAGTACACATTTCTACATGCCAAGTGCTAAGAGGTTCCAAGGCATTATTGCATTTGGTTCTCACTGCTTCTTCTGGCACTTAAAAAAGCTGAAAATCCATTCCTTTTTTAAAGATGAATTTTAAACTTTAACCTTGATTTCCTGCTTTCTTCAGAATGCTGTTTCTTCTTTCTTCTCCATGAAGATGTCTAACTCAAAACTATATGCTTTGTTAATCAGAGTTTCTTGTCATCTTCTTAGACCTTTTACAAGATAGACAAGTGGGTGGAAAGGAGGTAATAGGCAGTCTCCACTGGCAGGGTGTATGTGAAAAAAGTACTCAGTAATTTGAACATGGGACTAGTGAGAAAGCACAGAATGCTTTCCATTGCTATCACTTATCTGAGCTATACTGAGTTCAATCTAACAAAAATGTTGACCGTGTAATCTAGCCTTGGCTACAGTGGGGACTTCACCTCATTCTGCTTCTTGCTCCTTTTGGCTTTAGGGGAGCAAAATTTGCCACCCCAAAATATCTCTTTGGTATGTGGATTATTTTGAAGTAAAAGTAATCAAGGCCCAAAAGACTCAGGAAGAAACTTTGACCTTTTCCCTTAACTGCCTAAAGGGATTTAGATAGAGGGCCTGTTCCTGGAATAGAGATATCTGCAAAGTATATGGGCTGGGTGTGCTGGGGGAACTCTAGGCAGCACCTGGAGATCCGTATCCTCTCTGTGTCCCAATGTCTCTTCCTGGCCCAGCAAACATTTGTTTATCACACATCTGTTTTTTCATCTCTAAGTGAATTGCCTTCCTCCCCTTTGAAGTCCCAAACCACTGCCCCCAACATCTTCTTTTGTCTTTAGCCGAAGCCGGTATTTAAGTTAAGGGTTTCTGCCATTTTGGCGAGTCACTCAAGTTTTCCTGGGTCTCTCCCATGTATACATGTTATTAAACTTTTGTTTGATTTTCTTCTGTTAATCTGTCTCATGTTATTATTATTATTATTATGTTTTGCGGTACGCGGGCCTCTCACTGTTGTGGCCTCTCCCGTTGTGGAGCACAGGCTTCGGACGCACAGGCTCAGCCGCCATGGCTCACGGGCCCAGCCGCTCCGCGGCATGTGGGATCTTCCCGGACCGGGCCACGAACCCGTGTCCCCTGCATCGGCAGGTGGACTCTCAACCACTGCGCCACCAGGGAAGCCCTGTCTCATGTTATTTTAATTCCTGGACCAGCAAAAGGAACTTAAAAGGATAGAGGAAAATCTCTTTCTTCTTGACATGGCATTTTAACACAGTAAACATTGTAAAATTAATAAACAGAAACCTCAATTTAATAGATTTGGAGGACCAGAAGGGGGAGCTCTTGTGTCCTGTGCTGATACTAAAGCCCAGCAGGAAGAAGAAACACCCCTCTGCTTTCCCAGCAAAGACTCAGTCAATGAAAAGCCATGGACTGTTTGTTTACTACAGCCCTCCCAACTTGCTTTTCTCCTCTATAGAGGAGTTCTCCTTCCCTTGCCATGGGGGGACTATCACATGGCTTGCCGTGCATGGTTGCAGATCCCAAATGGCAATTCTCTATTGATCCTGAAGAAACTCGACTTTGCTGGAGAAATATCTGGCAGTTTGTTTATTTCAGATCAACATTATAAAGAAGAGGTTATCAGCCAGGCAACAACATCCAATCCTGAAGGATAGACCTCACAGGGCAGCATCTCTTAAGGCATCATCTCACCCACAGGATCAGAGTAGCCTTGTGATTCACCATCTCAGTCTGTGCTTTGAGCAGTCAGCAGTGGAATTATTATTTCTTAGGGGTATGAGCAGATTTCACTTACACATATTTCCATTTTCAGCTTTATTTATTGATATGTCTTTTAAAGTGTTGGCAAAAAATATGAAAAAGATTGTTTACAGTCTTGATTTTGGTATAGAAAAGAAAATATGAATTGCAAACTAATGCAGGAAGGAAAAATGAAGCATCATGAAATCAAATTAACCTACAAAATGTAAGCAAACAGAACATGATGAAGTCAAAAATAAATATATGATTCAAAGCCAAAAGCATTAACCACAAATCTTGGCTTCAATTAACCAAACTCAAATTGTAAAAAAAAAATTGTGTCAAACTATCATTTTTACAAAAAATATAAAAATTGCTCTTTTAAAAAGTAAGATTATATAGATACTGAGAATTTAAAAAAAAATACTTACTAAGGAACTCACAAGTAGGAAAAGGCACCAAAATTGGCAAGCCATAATTATTGTAAAGGGTGTAAAGGGTATCCATTTATTTATACAGGCCATTAAGAGATCAGACTAACTCAAAAGATCATATTTTCTTTTCTTTCAACATGCTATTTTAGACTAGAAGGTGGCAGTGGCAGGAAACTTAAAATATTTGCATTTGATGGTTTCAACTACTAGATATTTTCTTACCCTGTGTTACCAAATATTCTTCTGTTATTCTTTATTTAATAAGCTTAAGAATTACTATCATACTGGTCTCATCATGCCATGCTTAACAATATTCCACAAGTGGGGCAATATCTAAGATAAGATGGAATTATTAAGTATTTCAAAACATAATAATACTGCCAAATGGTATCAGGATCTGTCTGTAGATCTCAGGGTCTTACTTGCAAGATACTAATGTCAGATACCACCTACGCACCTCATCTGGTGTGCTGAGATTACCAGATAGGGGGTAAAGGCAGGGGTTGCAAACAGCTATATTCCCATTTCCCAATCTGTATGTGATGATCTAGTCCTCATGGTTAGACCTTTTGCAACTCGTCCTCCACTTCACTGGGGACTTCTGGCTTAAATGATCATATAGTCATATTTATAAATCTAGACTATCACAGCAAGTAATGATACCAAGCTGCCATGTCTTAGGCTCCAAAAACAAATCCACAATCTACAGATTGTGGCTGTATCTATATTCTGCAACAGCAGGTATTTTTTCATCAGTGTTTCTGCCACTTAGTAATATTGTGTTGTTTATTTTCAATGGCAAAAGTTTTTATTTATTTACTTTTTAGAAGAAGGTAAAGAAGCCATGTGAAGCATAATATGGTAATAATGGGAAGAATCACTAGTTCCAAAAGGTGCATGCCCTTCATGAAAAAGTAAGTGGAACTTTTTAAAGAGAAAATAAAGGAATATTCAAGAAGCTGGCTCTCATTCCCTAAGACCTGGATTCAAAGTCATGCTGAATGCTAATGAGAAACTTGATACTAATACTCACTGATGCAGATGCATAAACAGAAAAGTTAGGAAGTGTTCAAAAACTTAACAGAGAATTTAAAAATATGTGAGGGATATAAATTAACTAATGCACTCATTTGAAATGGCTTAAATCACTAAACTATTAAAAGTCCACCTAGCAAGAAACAAACAAGGGAAAGAAATTCCATGTTTTTCTAAATTGACAGAAAAGAGAAAGACGTTCAAGCTTTTGGTATTATGAATTATAGTTGGTGAAAAATTTCAGAATAATGTATGGTTAACTGAAATATTACAAATCATGCATAAATTTTCATCACTCCTTTCTACAGTTTTCATGGATATGCTTAATTTGCTGTGTAAATCTGAGTACACTAATATATGTCTTCTGGAAATAACACTATATCCAGTAACCACTCACTATGCTAAGATTGATTATGCTTCCACATGAATAGCTCATAATAAAATAACTTGCTATTAGCATATAAAGGTGTAATTTAAGTTACAGAATAATATGGTAAGGATGGTAAAATGTAAATCATTTTGAGAATTTACCTTTTGGATGCCTTCCCATCATAAAAGTTTTGGACTTAACCCATTTCTGTCAGATTTTATTAGGAATAGAACTACAGATTCTCACTTACAATTCAGCAAGCTCCCAAAGTTTTATTTGGAGGATGATTTATTCAAAAGAACTCCAAATAGAAAGGACCTTCAAGATGGCGGAGGAATAAGACGTGGAGATCACCTTCCTCCCCAAAAATACATCTACATGTGGAACGACTCCTATAGAACACCCACTGAACACTGGCAGAAGACCTCAGACCTCCCAAAAGGCAAGAAACTCCCATCGTACCTGGGTAGGGCAAAAGAAAAAAGAAACAACAGAGACAAAAGAATAGGGACGGGACCAGCACCTCTGGGAGGGAGCTATGAAGGAGCAAAAGTTTCCACACACTAAGAAGCCGCTTCACTGGCAGAGATGGGGGCGGGGGGTGGGGTGGGGGGAAGCTTCAGAGCCATGGAGGAGAGTGCAGCAACAGGGGTGCGGAGGGCAAAGTGGAGAGATTCCCGCACAGAGGATCGGTGCTGACCAGCACTCACCAGCCTGAGAGGCTTCTCTGCTCACCTGCCGGAGTGGGTGGGGGCTGGGAGCTGAGGCTCCAGCATCAGAGGTCAGACCCCAGGGAGAGGACTGGGATTGGCTGCGTGAACACAGCCTGAAGGGGGTTCGTACACCACAGATAGCCAGGAAGGAGTCCAGGAAAAAGTCTGGAACTGCCTAAGAGTCAAGAGACCATTGTTGCGGGGTGCACAAGGAGAGGGGATTCAGATCACCACCTAAACAAGCTCCAGAGACAGGCACAAGCTGCAGCTATCAGTGCAGACACCAGAGACGGGCATGAAAAGCTAAGGCTGCTACTGCAGCCACCAGGAATCCTGTATGCAAGCACAGGTCACTATCCACACCTCCCTTCCCAGGAGCCTGTGAAGCCCACCATTGCCAGGGTCCCATGATCCAGGGACAATTTCCCAGGAGAACACACAGTGCACCTCAGACTGTTGCAATGTCCTGGTTCCCTTGCTGCTGCAGGCTCGCCATGTATTCCATACCCATCCCTCCCCCCGGCCTGAGTGAGCCACAGTCCCCTAATCATCTGCTCCGTTAACCCCATCCTGTCCTGTCGGGATGGGGAACACATGCCCCCAGCCAACCTACATGCAGAGGCGGGGTCAAATCCAAAGCTGTACCCCAGGAGCTGTGTGAACAAAGAAGAGAAATGGAAATCACTCCCAGCAGCCTCAGGAGCCACAGACTAAACCTCCATAATCAACTTGATGTACCTGCATCTGTGGAATACCTGAATAGAAAATGAATGACCCCAAAACTGAGGTGGTGGACTTTGGGAGCAACTGTAGACTTGGGGTTTGCTGTATGTGACTGACTAGTTTCTGATTTATATGTGTATCTTAGTTTAGTTTTTAGCACTTGTTATCATTGGTGGATTTGTTTACTGGTTTTGTTGCTCTCTTCTTTTCCTTTTCTTATTAATTTATTTTTTTATTTTAATAATATATATTTTTTAATTTTTTATTTTAATAACTTTATTTTATTTTTTCTTTCTTTCTTTTTTTCTCCCTTTTCTTTTGAGCCGTGTGGCTGATAGGGTCATGGTCCTCTGGCCAGGTGAGAGGCCTGAGCCCCTGAGGTAGGAGAACCAAGTTAATGACACTGGACCACCAGAGACCTCCCAGCCCCATGTAACATCAATCGGCAAGAGCTCTCCCAGATATCTCAATCTCAACACTAAGACCAGCTCCACTCAACAACAAGCAAGCTCCAGTGCTGGACACCTCATGCCAAACAACTACCAGGACAGGAACTCAACCCCACCCATTAGCAGAGAGGCTGTCTAAAATCATGCTAAGTTCACAGACACCACAAAACATACCACCGGACACAGTCCTGCCCACCAGAAAGACAAGATCCAGCCCCACCCACCAGAACAGAGGCACCAGTCCCCTCCACCAGGGAGCATACACAACCCACTGAACCAAAGTTACCCACTGGGGGCAGACACCAAAAACAACAGAAGCTATGAACCTGCAGCCTGCAAAAAGGAGACCCCAAACACAGAAACTTAAGCAAAATGAGAAGACAGAGAAATACGCAGCAGGTGAAGGAGCAAGGTAAAAACCCACCAGACCAAACAAATGAAGAGGAAATAGGCAGTCTACTTGAAAAAGAATTCACAGTAATGATAAAAAAGATGATCCAAAACCTTGGAAATAGAATGGAGAAAATACAAGAAACGTTTAACAAGGACCTAGAAGAACTAAACAGCAAACAAACAATGATGAACAACATAATAAATGAAATTAAAAATTCTCTAGAAGGAATCAATGGCAGAATAACCAAGGAAGAAGCACGGGTAAGTGATGTGGAAGATAAAATAGTGGAAATAACTACCGCAGAGCAGAATAAAGAAAAAAGAATGAAAAGAATTGAGGACAGGCTCAGAGACTTCTGGGACAATATTAAAGGCACAAATATTCTAATTATAGAGGTCCTAGAAGCAGAAGAGAAAAAGAAAGGGACTGAGAAAATATTTGAAGAGATTATAGTTAAAAACTTCCCTAATGTGGGAAAGGAAATAGTCAATCAAGTCCAGGAATCACAGAGAGTCCCATACAGGATAAATCCAAGGAGAAACACACCAAGACACATATTAATCAAACTATCAAAAATTAAATACAAAGAAAAAATATTAAAAGCAGCAAGGGAAAAGCAACAAATAATATACAAGGGAATCTCCATAAGGTTAACAACTGATCTTTCAGTGGAAACTCTGCAAGCCAGAAGGGAGTGGCAGGACGTATTTAAAGTGATGAAAGGGAAAAATGTACAACCAAGATTATTCTACCCAGCATGGATCTCACTCAGATTCAACGGAGAAATTAAAACCTCTACAGACAAGCAAAAGCTAAGAGAATTCAGCATCGCCAAACAAGCTTTACAACAAAGGCCAAAGGAACTTCTCTAGGCAGGAATCATAAGAGAAGGAAAAGACCTACAAAAACAAGCACAAAACAACTTAGAAAATGGTAATAGAAACATACATATCGATAATTACCTTAAATGTAAATGGATTAAATGATCCAACCAAAAGACATGGACTGGGGCTTCTCTGGTGGCACAGTGGTTGAGAGTCCACCTGCCGATGCAGGGGACATGGGTTAGTGCCCTGGTCTGGGAAGATCCCACATGCCACGGAGCAGCTGGGTCCATGAGCCATGGCCGCTGAGCCTGCGCGTCTGGAGCCTGTGCTCCGCAACGGGAGTGGCCACAACAGTGAGACACCCGCGTACCGCAAAAAAAAAAAAAAAAAAAAAAAAAAAAATTTTAAAGCAACATCTGAAATTCTCCTATATCAGCAGTTATTGAGTATCATCCATATGTGTGTGGTTAATCATCTATGACAATCTTAATAGTGATGACAATTCCAGGAAGCACACATGAAGTACAATAACCAGATGCTAATGGTTTATGGTATACTAGAGAATAGGGAAAAACTGATAATAAATAGAATGAAGACAAAAATACAAATTACTATAGTAAAAACAGTTCATGAAGTCAAAATCAGTCATCTGCTATTAACAAACTCACTATCTATTGACATAGAGTAGTTTAGAAAAGAGAATAAACTAAATTTGACTTCCTTTCAGTATTTATTGACCAAAGTGGTCTGATGTTAGCCACAATGAGCAAGAAAATATTTTGCACAATTAAAATGTCGGTTTTCTGGGGCTTCCCTGGTGGCGTAGTGGTTGAGCATCCGCCTGCTGATGCAGGGGACACGGGTTCATGCCCCGGTCTGGGAAGATCCCACATGCCACGGAGTGGCTAGGACCGTGAGCCATGGCCACTGAGCCTGCACGTCCGGAGCCTGTGCTCCGCAATGGAAGAGGCCACAACAGTGAGAGGTCCGTGTACCGCAAAAAAAAGAAAAAAACAATGTCAATTTTCTATGATGTTTAGCTATTTTAAATTTTGAAATTTAATATTTTGAAATATAATAATTTGAATAATTTCAATATTTGAATAATTTCAATAATTTTGAATAATTTCAAAAATTTGAAATTTTGAAATTTAATAAATAATAAATTTATTAAACTACCTGCTTAACACCTGTGCCTGTTCTTTCTGAGGAAACACGCTCATTGTAAAGGATAAAGTTTGGAAACCATTTAAAACTGTACGAGCCACCAAAATATTCCAAAATTTTTAATTTCGGTGAAAATCATTTTTACCATGCTTGAATAAGTCAGCTTATGGGAATTTTGTCTCATCTCTTTATAAAATTCCCCTTGGGGATGAAAACAAGCTTGGAAAGTTTCCGTCAACAGTGTAAATTGAGAGTTCATGTTAAATTAGGCATTGAAAACTGCAGTTTAGGACGGAATTACCATCTCAGCCATTACCACAGGGTTCCATAGTATATTTACAATAGCTATGTTTTGGATTAACATCATATTCAAGTACTTTCTACATTTTTTTTTCATTTTTAAACTTAACTACCATGCTGCAAGAGATCTTAAAAAATCAAGCATATTTTCTACTTTCTCTTTATTTTTCAAAGCCCAGGTAATAATATGGCAACAATTATCATAGGATACAATACAATACAATACATAACAATACTCATAGGATAATAAAGCACAAAATCACCATTAAGAACACTGACCAGTAGAAATGACATTCTCCTAAGCTCATTAATCTTTTAAAATATACTTTTTAAGATTATTTTTATTAAAGTATAGTTAATTTTCAATGTTGTGTTAGTCGCACGTGTACAGCAAAGTGATTCAGTTATACATATACATATATATGTATATACATATTCTTATATATATATTATTTTTCAGATTCTTTTCCATTATACATTATTACCAGATATTGAGTATAGTTCCCTGTGCTATACAGCAGGTCCTTGTTGTTTACCTATTTTATATATAGTAGTGTGTATATGTTAATCCCAAACTCCTAATTTATCTCTCCCCACCCCTGCTATCCCTTTTGGCAACCATAAGTTTGTTTTCTATGTCTTTTGAGTCTATTTCTGTTTTGTAAATAAGTTCATTTGCATCAATTTTTTAGATTTCACATATAAGTGATATCATATGATATTTGTCTTTGTCTGGCTGACTTCACTTAGTATGATAATCTCTGGGTCCATCCATGTTGCTGCAAATGTCATTATTTCATTCTTTTTTGTGTCTGAGTAACATCCCATTGCATATATATATACCACATCTTCTTTATTCACCTGTCGATGGACATTTAGGTTGCTTCCATGTCTTGGCTATTATAAACAGTGCTGCTATGAACACTGGGGTGCATGTATCTTTTTGAATTAGAGTTTTAAAAAACGTACTTTTAAAAGACAGTATAACCTAACACATAATTACAATTGGGTTGCTCCAGAAAACTGTATCTTAGTTCTACTTAGCTTGGAGTCTTGCCTTAGTGAAGAGTGAGAGAGCAAAAGCAAGAGAGGAAGAAAGATTCTCATTAAGTAAGGAGGGTACTTACTGTGATAGCAAAGAAATCATTCTTCTAGTCACTCAACAAAAGTTTACCAAATCACTATTGCATACCAGGCCAAGACAAGGATATACAGAGAATGAAATTTATGGTCTTGTGGGTAATTAAGACAACACACGCAAGCACGCATGCAAACTAAAACACACACACGCACACACACACACACACACACTAAAACCAGGAATTATAATACTGCAGGATGATACATGACAGGGGAAGTGAAGCATACTCTAGGAATACAGTGGAGACCTAGCCCAGTTTTGTGGGTAACAAAAAAGCTGAAGAAGGCAACCTCTAGAATAAGAACTGAAGGATGCCTGGGTGCCAGCCAGCCTAAAGGAAGAGAATTTCCAAGCACATGTGAAATGAGACACCACAGAGTTCTAGAGATTGAAAGAAGTTCTTTCTGGATTGAGGGTAGACATTCAGAAAGAAGTGATAAGAAAAGGAGCAAACTGATAAATGAGAAAAGGTCTTATAGAAGAATTTGTACTTAATTTAAAGCGGTCAAAAATTGTTCTAGAAAACAGTACTGACAAACTCTGCTTATTCTTTCCTACACTGCTAACATAATCACTTGAGACATTATCTAGAATTTACAAACGAGCAATGAAATCAATTCTTGTTTTAGAACAATAAAACAACAACAGATATTTTTGGTATAAGTATGTCTCAAATATTTCATGGGACATACTTATACTACACAATGATTTGTTGTTTATCTGAAGTTCAAATTTACCTGGGTGCCCTCAATTTTTATTTATTAAATTTGGCAACCATGGCCAGCAGGCAGTCAAGGGAGAACTTATTAGGATAGTCAAGTTAGTGGCACAAGACTGATAATGGCTGTGTATGGTACCTATATTCAAATGCCAGTTTGAATAATAGGAAATTTGTAACATTTTGAGAAAATTTAATGAAGTTTGTTGTGTCCAGCATTATTTTTAAAGCCCGCAAATCCCTTTGAACATTGATAATTAAGAGGGTGGGTTGAATTGAACATAAGGTCAAGAAAAATTATTTTTCTAAAGAAAATATAAAAATTCATTTACTGGCAATGTGAAAGACATTAATTTTCTCTACATGTATATATACAAATATACATATGCAATATGTATGTTATACATGAGTACTATACCTTTTACTATAAAGATAAAATATTACAAATTTCACTACAAAAAACCAAAACTTTATTTCTTAATTTGGTCACTAGGTATCAAAACATTGACACATTCTTAAAAAGCTCATGAATATTTTCATCCATGAAATCCCAAACAATTGTTATAGTTGTCAACACTTCATAAAACAACTACTGCAACATATAATTACGTTTTACTACTAACTAATTTTGCAAGAATGAGGCAGGCAAAGAGTATATACACACTGCATTTCTTTTTAAGGAAGAGTGTTTATTTAATCATCAACAAATATTTATCAAACATTTTCCAATTCAAAGGTAATGGGAATATATGTGTGAACCACACTGACATCATCCCTGTCCTGATGGAGTTTTCCACCTAGTGAAGGAGTCAGGCAAAGCACACACAAAGAAACACATAAGACAATTACAGATAGTGGTCAGTGCTCTGAAAGAAAGAAACAGATAAAGCATAGAGAAGGTTGGGCAAGAGGCATGTACTTTAAAAAAAGAAAAAAAGGGTAGTCAGGAAAAGTCCTCTGTGACATCAGGGAAATGATTAGACAGGACCTGAAAGGTGCAAGGGATCCAGTCACAGCATTAGAAGGTTGGCATCATCCTATGCAGAGGAAGCAGCTTGTGCAAAGGCGCTAAGGCAAGAAAGAACTCAATTCATCCAAGAAACTGAAAGAAGTGCTCTGTGGCTTGAGCATGATGATCAAAGGTCCACAAGGACTAGATGTAGTAGTTTGTAGTACTAGTTTGTAGCAGGGGACAAGTAAAGGCACGGGCTGAAGTGTTAATTTTCTCTTAAAATGCAATGAAAACACGGGCACAGTCTTAAGCCAGGGAACGATATGGTCAAATTATACACTGCTTTCAATGATCACTCTGATTGCTGTTAGAGTGTCAAGGAAGTGAGCAAAAGTGGGATTGGCAGATTATTCAGGAAGTGACTACATTGGTTGTAGTGAGAAAGGACTTGGGTTTGGAATCTGGACTTTAGCAGCAAGAGTTGAAGAGAGGTGGGCAGATCTGAGGAAAGACAAACCAGAGAGAATTCTTGGCTGTGAAAACGGGGCGCTGTGAAAAGATATGAGCTGAAGATACAAATTTGAGTGTTGTCAGCATATTGATAATACCTCAGGCCATAAGGATGGGCAGAATCATCTGGGAAGAGAATGCAGAAGAAAGAAAAGAGGAGTCCCAAGTCTAAACCCTGAAAAACAGAAACATTTAAAGCTGAGGTACAGAAACAAGATAAAGCAAAGACAGAAGGCACAGCCACTGAAGCCAACATGTCCGTGTTACAAGGACTGAGAGTTATGTCAGAATGAAAGAAAAATAGCTGGTTAGATTTTCCGTTACTCTTCTTGGCTTTCTTCCTTCTTAATTGTGTGAAAACAAAGCTTACCTTTGTACTTTCAGCAGGATGACGAGAAAGGGAAAAGCAGATGTGTTAACATGCCCCAATCCTTTATCTCAGATCTCTGACAAGCTTTAATTAGTTTGCTAGTTGAGGGCTTCCTGAGTAAATGCAATTCTGTCACTTCCTAGGCATTCTCATGCTGGGTGTAATGGATTTTTTTGGTCTCCAGTTCAGATAACATTTCTATGTTGTCCAAAATAGTTATAAGCAATTTTGTTAGTTAACTTCCTATAATTTCTCCCTTATATTTTTGAAACAGTATGCATAAGATTTCACTAATTGTCCTGTTTCAAGAACATAAACACTCATTATTCTTCTCCAATATTAATTTTTAAATTTAGCTTTAAATTCCATTTTCCCATTTAAAATAGCTATATTCACTGAAATGGAAAAATACAAGAGAAAAAATACTATTAAGGCTTGAGGTTTTGCCAAACAAAATAAAAGAGTTACTGCTAAGTTTAGGTGTTCACATGCACTGACCATTTAAGAGAAAAGTGGGTTTTTAGTTTAACTTATTCATTTGAATGTTAAGGAATTTGTTTAGGTCATGTTTGCGTCTCAGCAAACAGCCGGTTTGGGAAAGAATCAGCTGATGTAATCAAGAAAAGGAATGAATATCTGACTGTAAAACTATATTCGGTTATCTTCTGCTTGCTTCCTTTCCTCTGCCTGTTTAACTTGGGAATTGTCCCCTTCCCACACCTTCAATTTATTTCTTTACTCTCTTCCCTTTTCACTCTATACATTCTTGGTGGTTGATGTACTAGCAAATTCCACTTCAGTATTTTCAGCTAATGTATCCCTTAGGAGCTGCGTCTTTTATTATGTGATCTAAGTCTCTCCTTTTTTCATCTGTAAATCGGAGAAAATAACACTGACTTTACCAAGTTGACTCAAGGAGTAATGAAAACTTCTGGAAATACCTAGCGTAGTATCAGGCACCTAGTAACTACTTAAGAAACATTAGAGCCTTTCTCCCTTTTCTCTTTAGAGGCTCTAGATGATCTGTGATCTGTTCCATACAAATGAGAAGAGCTCCAACTAAGACCAGAGCAGTGAGGACTGTTCAAATAAAAGACAAGACTCTAATGAAAGTAATTTAGAAAGTTTAGTTCAGCAGCTTGGACCACCCTTATGGTGAGCCCCAAATAATTACATGTAAGGGAAACCAGGATTGGTGATCTTAGGAAAACCCCCCAAACCTCCTTTTTCTTTAGGAACAAGAAATTAATAAATTGAGGTAGTATGTAGAGCATTCATTTCATAGTACCTAAAACTTCTCTTTTGTCCTATACTAAATGGGATTTCTTTTATTAGCATTCATAAAATAATCACTGGGTTTAAACTAGAAATTTTCTAAAGTAAATATTTTGATGGAAAATAAGTTAGTTGTGTCATTCTTAATATAGTTAGCTTATATTTTACAACCATTACAATGTCTTAACTTTCATTGTCCTGGGCTAATGAGAAGGGAACAGAGGTAGATGCTTCCTGTTAACTGTGAGTATATTTGTGGTAAAAAAAAAAAAAAGGTGAAATGATGCCATGGTGTCCTCAATAGTTATGATTTGTAGTAGCTGGTCCTAAACGTGCACATGGTAGTGAGTGTTTACGAAACACAAGACATAGAGCTAAAGTAGTCACCACCACATCTATGTCATATGCAATGCTTTAATGTCAGCAGAACATCATCCATCAAATTAATGTTCATTTTTTTTGTTTTTGTGTTTTTGGTATTTATTTTGTAAATTTCTTTATGAATAAAAATATATGCATACATAATTTCATGTTTGTAATACTACTTTAAGTCCACTCTAGGATTTGGGAGGATTTTTTTGGTTTTGATTTTGGTTTCGGGTTTAAAAGGACTCCACACATTACTCAAGTTTCAAAACTTGGCCAACACAGCTGGCCTCATCTGGTGGCAAACATCAAAATTTACAACATAATCCCAAAACAGAAATTAATCTAACTCCATACTATATACTACTTAATTAAATTCCTATTTCAGAAGTGACGAATACATATATATGCATCAGCATACAGTATTTGTTTTTCTTTCTCTGACTTACTTCACCCTGTATGACAGACTCTAGGTCCATCTACCTCAGGGGTGAAGTGAGAGTAGCATCAACATATATACACTACCGAATGTAAAATAATTAGCTAGTGGGAAGCAGCAGCATAGCACAGGGAGATCAGCTCGGTGCTTTGCGATGACCTAGAGGGGTGGGATAGGGAGGTGGGAGGGAGGCTGAAGAGGGAGGGGATAAAGGGACATATGTATGCATATGGCTGATTGACTTCGGTGTACAACAGAAACTAACACAGTATTGTGAAGCAATTATACTCCAATAAAGATATATTAAAAAAAATGAAGTTGATACGTTATCAAGATCCAAAAAAAAAAAAAAGAAGTGACAAATACAATAACTGTCAAGAATTCTACCATATGACTTCAATTCAAAGAAGTACTTCCAACATAATTAACTACTTTAGGTTTACGTACCAAATGTAAAAAATAAGTGTAATTTAAGATATGTTAATATGGATGAAACCATATTTGTAAAACAATAAAAATATGGGAGACACAACAGGGAGGACGTATGGGGGTATATGTATATGTATAGCTGATTCACTTTGTTGTAAAGCAGAAACTAACATACCATTGTAAAGCAATTATACTCCAATAAAGATGTTAAAAAAAGAGTAAGAAATATATATATAGACTTTCAATTAAATATTAATATATGTCTTAAAGGTAAATTCCCAAATCATAATCTCATTACTTGTATGCGAATCCTATATTTAATACATGTTACTTTTTTCCTTAACAAGAAAAGGTACAGAGGTTTTAAATAAAGTTATGGTGTTTCAGTTCATTCATTCACCCAAAAAACTTCTATTAAAGACAGATAAACTGAAACATTTTCCAAAGCAAGAAAAATAGCATCCAAAAATTAAAATGGGAATTGGTATGAAAATAACTTAAAAACAAAAACAGAAAAATACTTGGAAACAGGTTAACCATACTATATTTAAATTTGATCAAATAAATAAACAAGCTTACTGGAGTTCCCATCATTTACTTTTAGCACATCCTTTACTTTTCATACAATTCTAATCCTCTGACAAAGATGAATGATCAACTTATTGCAATGCTGTAGTATCACCATGGAAACCATCCAAATGTATTAATCTTTGAATCTCATGAATAAAACATGAATTATGGTAGTTTCAATAATGATATTTTCTGGACAGATGGAAAAAGGGTACACTGAGACTTCATTTTATACTTTGATTCTTTAGGTAAATTAATACATAAAATATTTTGTGAACAGTGTAAGAGAGAGTATGAAATAGCATAAAAAGGCACACACTGGCTTAATTCTCAGAAGTTACTTCATTTCTGAGTGTCAGCTTACTTCTGCAATCACTTTCAGCTTTAAATCTTCTGATTTTAAATTTAAATCTGATTCCCTGATTTTAAATGCACTGAAGAATTTAACTATTGTTGTGTGTCACACAGAGGTAACTCCTGTATAAGGATTTAACATCAAAACAGGGAGAAAATCAAGTATTTTTTAAAGTATAAAATTGAATTTCTTAATTTAGAAACAATATTTTAAGTATATGATGTTCTAATTATTTAGCTTTTGAGATAATTATTAACTTTTTGAGTAAAATTTTAAAAGACCTAACTATAGAAGGCACTAGCGCCTAACCTAATAGGGCCCGATGGACATTACTGAAAATAATACTGGAAATGATTAAAGAGAGCTCCTCTTCTCAGGAGGTTCTCGCCCCATCAGGCCAATTTAGAACATCTCATTAAACATCAATGGTATTCTTTTATCAGATGCTTAGGGCTATTTCTTAAATTGCATATTCATCTTTTATAAGGAACAAAATTCCAGCAAATTTCAATCTGTCCTATTGTGATGGGCTGAGCTTCATTAGCTTACTGAAATGGTGAAGGCTGAATTTCCAATAATTTTAGAGGTTTCTGCTTTATTTACCTTTGATTAAAGGTAATACACAAATAATTCTTCAAAATCTACATTAAAATTCTTTTTTCTGAAGAAAATATCCAATGAAACCCTACTTCATAAATGGCACCCACTTTCTAATAACAATTAATTACTACCAAGTAAGCCATTACAATCAAGTAATGAAGCCGTTACTATCAAGCCAGTACTACCAAGTAATAAAGAACATTGCATTAAGAGCAAACCGATAGCACTATGAGAATACCGTCAGGTACTTCACCAATCACTTCAACACACAATCTCATGTACTACTTTAATAATCCCATGAGGTATCTATAACTTACATATGAGGAGAGATTAAGTAACCTATTCAAGCTTTGATTCACAATCAAGCCTTCCTGACCCCAAAGCTTGTGTATACATAATCACTACTTCAGTGGTGTGAAAATAATTACACATTAAAATAAATAAATGCACATTAAATTTGTGCATTAAATGCACAAAAATAAATGCACATTAAAAATCTACAAGATTAATGTGCTTTTCATATAGGGAAAATAATTGGCTTTATGTATTCTTTAATTACAAAGAGAATATTTTCCGGTTTTGATTTCTAGCTGTTTTGCATAGATAAAACTATTTATTCTTTGTATATTTATTCTATATCTAGCCATCTAACCTTATTCTCATATTAATTTTAATAGTACAATAATATCATAAAAGGAATATTTTATCTGTCCTATTCCTATGTTTACATGGTATATTCTTTTGTCTTAAAAGCTTGATCTTATTCCTGTTTAGAGTTTTTATTAGAAATGACTGCAAAATTCTGTCAAATGTCTTTTTAGTGTCTCAGGTTATAATCTACTGAGCCACTAAAATACTTTTATTTGTTTCCTGATAATAGACTATCATATTCCTTAAAAAGTCTTATTTTGTTATACATATGCTGAACTTTTGCTATACTGCTGGATGATACTTTCTATATTTTATGTACGTGTTTTTATTTTTTTGCATTTAAATTCAGAAATGAGATCGAAACTATCACTGTCCTTTTTTTAAAGTTATTTTATTTTATTATTATTATTATTATTTTTTTGCGGTATGCGGGCCTCTCACTGTTGTGGCCTCTCCCGTTGTGGAGCAGAGGCTCTGGACACGCAGGCTCAGCAGCCATGGCTCACGGGCCCAGCCACTCCGTGGCATGTGGGATCTTCCCGGACTGGGGCACGAACCCGTGTCCCCTGCATCGGCAGGTGGACTCTCAACAACTGCGCCACCAGGGAAGCCCTTTAAAGTTATTTTAAAGTGTCTTGAATTTTTAATATTAAAGTTATGATTCTTCAAGAATTATTGAGGAGGTGTTAATCTTTTTCTATGGTTGAAACAGAAATTTAAATGACAATACAATTATCAGTTCTTTAAATATGTGATAATACTCAGCTAGGTATCCATCTGTTCTGGTCTTTATTGAAAACAGATCTTTAAACAGCTTTCCAATATTTATATGGCTTATTCCAGTTCTCCACTTCTTCTTAGATAAATTTTGGTTATTTCAACCTTTCTCAGAAGTTATTCCCTTCCTCTAGGTTTTCATGTTTCATAGGTATAGATTTGCAGGTAATATTCTACTATACTTCTTTTAATCTCTCTTGTTCCTAGAGTTCTTTCTGCTTTCCCTTTCATAATCTTATGTATACTTTCTCTATATATTTTCCATAATTTGTGCCCTGAAGAATTTATATTGGCCACTTCAAAGAAGAATCAAATTTTGAATTAATTTAACCCTTTTAACTTTTGTATTCTACTTTAGTGATTCCAGTTTTTATTGTTATTAAATACTGATTTCCTAGTTTCTTTTGATGTTCTTTTCCTAATTTTTTTCTTAACATCTTTATTGGAGTATAATTGCTTTACAATGGTGTGTTAGTTTCTGCTTCACAACAAAATTAATCAGTTATATATATACATATGTTCCCATATCTCTTCCCGCTTGCGTCTCCCTCCCTCCCACCCTCCCTATCCCACCCCTCCAGGCGGTCACAAAGCACGGAGCTGATCTCCCTGTGCTATGCAGCTGCTTCCCACTAGCTATCTACCTTACGAGGTAGTGACAAAGCCTCTCTCTTGCTTTGTCAGTTTACCCTTCCCCCTCCCCATATCCTCAAGTCCATTCTCTAGTAAGTGTGTGTCTTTATTCCTGTTTTACCCCTAGGTTCTTCATGATATTTTTTTTCTTAAATTCCATATATATGTGTTAGCATACGGTATTTGTCTTTCTCTTTCTGACTTACTTCACTCTGTATGACAGACTCTAGGTCTATCCACCTCATTACAAATAGCTCAATTTCGTTTCTTTTTATGGCTGAGTAATATTCCATTGTATATATGTGCCATATCTTCTTTATCCATTCATCCGATGATGGACACTTAGATTGTTTCCATATCCGGGCTATTGTAAATAGAGCTTCAATGAACAATTTGGTACATGACTCTTTTTGAATTATGGTTTCCTCAGGGTATATGCCCAGTAGTGGGATTGCAGGGTCATATGGTAGTTCTATTTGTAGTTTTTTAAGGAACCTCCATACTGTTCTCCACAGTGGCTGTATCAATGTACATTCCCACCAACAGTGTAAGAGGGTTCCCTTTTCTCCACACCCTCTCCAGCATTTATTGTTTCTAGATTTTTTGATGATGGCCATTCTGACTGGTGTGAGATGATATCTCATTGTAGTTTTAAGTTGCATTTCTCTAATGATTAGTGATGTTGAGCATTCTTTCATGTGTTTGTTGGCAGTCTGTATATCTTCTTTGGAGAAATGTCTATTTAGGTCTTCTGCCCATTTTTGGATTGGGTTGTTTGTTTTTTTGTTATTGAGCTGCATGAGCTGCTTATATATTTTGGAGATTAATCCTTTGTCAGTTGCTTCATTTGCAAATATTTTCTCCCATTCTAAGGTTTATCTTTTGGTCCTGTTTATGGTTTCCTCTGCTGTGCAAAAGCTTTGAAGTTTCACTAGATCCCATTTGTTTATTTTTGTTTTTATTTCCATTTCTCTAGGAGATGGGTCAAAAAGGATCTTGCTGTGATTTATGTCATAGAGTGTCCTGCCTATGTTTTCCTCTAAGAGTTTGATAGCTTCTGGCCTTACATTTAGGTCTTTAATCCATTTTGAGCTTATTTTTGTGTATGGTGTTAGGGAGTGATCTAATCTCATACTTTTACATGTAGCTGTCCAGTTTTCCCAGCACCACTTATTGAAGAGGCTGGCCTTTCTCCACTGTACATTCCTTCCTCCTTTATCAAAGATAAGGTGACCATATGTGCATGGGTTTATCTCTGGGCTTTCTATCCTGTTCCATTGGTCTATATTTCTGTTTTTGTGCCAGTACCATACTGTCTTGATTACTGTAGCTTCGTAGTATAGTCTGAAGTCAGGAAGCCTGATTCCTCCAGCTCCGTTTTTCATTCTCAAGATTGCTTTGGCTATTTGGGATCTTTTGTGTTTCCATACAAATTGTGAATTTTTTTGCTCTAGTTCTGTGAAAAATGCCAGTGGTAGTTTGATAGGGATTTCATTGAATCTGTAGATTGCTTTGGGTAGTAGATTCATTTTCACAATGTTGATTCTTCCAGTCCAAGAACATGGCATATCTCTCCATCTATTTGTATCGTCTTTAATTTCTTTCATCAGTGTCTTATAATTTTCCGCATACAGGTCTTTTGTCTCCTTAGGTAGGTTTATTCCTAGATATTTTAGTCTTTTTGTTGCAATGGTAAATGGGAGTGTTTTCTTGATTTCACTTTCAGATTTTTCATCCTTAGTGTATAGGAATGCCAGAGATTTCTGTGCATTAACTTTGTATCCTGCTACTTTACCAAATTCATTGATTAGCTCTAGTAGTTTTCTGGTAGCATCTTTAGGATTCTCTATGTATAGTATCATGTCATCTGCAAATAGTGACAGCTTTACTTCTTCTTTTCCAATTTGGATTCCTTTTATTTCCTTTTCTTCTCTGATTGCTGTGGCTAAAACTTCCAAAACTGTGTTGAATAAGAGTGGTGAGAGTGGGCAACCTTGTCTTGTTCCTGATCTTAGTGGAAATGCTTTTAGTTTTCCACCATTGAGGACAATGTTGGCTGTGGGTTTGTCATATACGGCCTTTATTATGTTGAGGAAAGTTCCCTCTATGCCTACTTTCTGCAGGGTTTTTATCATAAATGGGGTTGAATTTTGTCAAAAGCTTTCTCTGCATCTATTGAGATGATCATATGGTTTTTCTCCTTCAATTTGTTAATATGGTGTATCACGTTGAGATGAGTACTTAGTTTATTTTTATTTAATAAAAAAGGCATTTAAAGTTAAAATTCTGTACTAAGCACAGCTTTACTGGGTATGTATATTTTGTCAAGAAGAGATCATCTTCTTCCTTAACTCATATATAGTTTGTAATTTCCCTTTGCTTTTAAGAGTTATCTAAGAGTGTGTTTTAATTTCCTTACAATTTTTTTTACTTTCCTAATAAAGTTGCCTAATGTAATTTTTCCATTTCCTAATAAAGGTTAGTATCACAGAACGTGGCCTATTTTTTTTTCAGAGGAATATATTTTTTTTTTAATAGGATGAACAGAAGCTCAGTACAAACAAGAGTAACATGCTAACATGTTAAGGTGTTCCATGGGTTACAAAATATCAACATCCCCCAAGAAAAATACAGGCTAAGAGTATCTGCATGTGGATACTGGCTGTGTGATACAGACATTGAGCTTGTCAGAGCCTCACTTGCCTCATCTGGGAGAGAGAGAAGATGGCCAGAGAAGCTCCAAGTATGTAAAGTATGAAGTGAACATGGCCTATTAAAGAACTTTACTTTCTTGAATTCATAAAAGTTCAGGCAACTTTTTCAAGGTCTAAAATTCCTAAGATGAGTCTTTTCTCACTTGAAATTGCATGATTTCCATAATGTAAACATTTTCCAAAAGGAATCTTGACATTTCAGCATTGTAAATGATAAATATGCAACCTCATATATATTATGATACAAATGAGGAGAAGTTTTGTTTACTACTTTAAATACTTATCAACAATAAATTCCTAATATAATTTTTCTTATGACAGTGAGTGGATTTTATTGAGAACTCCTTAACTTCTGGTATTTATTTCATCCTTATCCAGCTTTATCAGAAACTGTAGGAAGGCTATGGGCATACTGTGTCACTGAATATAGCAATGAATTTTATTCCATTCATAAAGAAGTTGTATGTATGTGTTTGATTCATATGGGGTCTTTGTTTAGTTTAGTTTTCTCTCTCATTTCCACCTTTTGTTTTAAATGTTGAGCATGGAGTTTATATTTAACATTTTCTTATCTCTCCTTACTTATTCATATGTCCTCCAAGGGTTAACAATCACATCAGTCATTAAGATTTCATTTCAGGGGAGGGAATGGTAATCTTGATAACACAGCCATAATATTATGGGGAAACAGTATCTAGAAAACCCTGTCATAAAAGTCACAATTTTTGAGAGAATCATTTTTTCTTTTTAAATCAGTGTAGTAAAACTAGGAAGAAAAGTAAACCATTTAGATATTGGAAGATGTTGGTAGGATGTTAAGACTAGTTATAGTGCTAAGTTACTGTGTGAAATTCAACAAGACTTTTAAGTATTCTACTGTAATATGTGAACAAATATGAATTAGACAGTTAACTGTCTTTATTTTTAATAAATATTTTTAATGCATTACCTTTATCTGACAAAAGAATTCTAAATAATTGGACTGAAAGATATATGGAAAAAGACTACAATCTTTAATTGTAATCTTAGATTGCTGTACTTTAGATAAGTCAAATACAAGAGCAAAAGTATAAAGGTATGAAAATTTTAAGAAATAAAAGACAGTTTACGTGTAATATTGTACTCGCCCATGCTGCATTCACTCATGTCCTTCTCACTGACTTAAACAGTATTGGTGTATGGCTAGTATTAGCCTAATAATATAACCATCTCAAAAAGAAAAATGGAGACTACATTTAATCATCGCACCAGGCACTATGTTCTAATTATTGTTTCATTTCTTCCATATGATAAGGGTTAAATATATTGACATGTAATCTGAAGTGAAAATTCCAAAGCTAGGAAAAGGCAATCTGCTTTTATAACTCAGCTGACAGAACTACATTTCAGAGCACACCAACTCCAAAATATCTCCTAAACCAGTCTTTTTCAAGCTATCTATGATGAAAGGCCATATATTTGTTATTGCAAAAGTTCACAAACCAAAGCTTTTGTAAAGTACAACAAAATAAATAATTCAAAAGAAATTTAAAGATAAAATAACAAGCCCAAATTTTATCATTAGATTCAACAGACATAAAATTACTCTATAAAACTGCTGTAAATTTTTCAAAGCACTTACTCTCAATTTCTGTGCTTACTGCTGACCAATAACAAATAATTCATGGATCAGCCTTAGTCCACAGACCACAAAGTAGTCAACACACTCCCAAATCTAAGAGTCTATCAGTATTAGGTGTTTCCTGAAGAAATTTGTATAGCACTAACAAGAATCGTGACCAAATGGAAAATGGGCATAAACCTAATGAAATGTTTCAACAGTTACAAACAAACATGTCTACTTCCTAATCCTTAGAACTTGTGAATGTGTTACCTTAAATGGCAAAAGGGACTCTGCAGACGTGATAAAGGTTAAAGATCTCAAGATGGAAAGATGATTTTAGAATATCTGGCCCCAATATAACCACAGGGTTTCTTATAAAAGAGGCAGGAGGAGATATGATGGTAGATGCTGAAGTCAGTGGGAGGGGTTCGAAGGTGCTATGCTGCTGGCTTTAATGATGGATGAAAATACCATAACCAAGGATATAGGTGCACTCTGGACACTAAAAGAGGGAAGGAACTTCCTCCTTAAGGAGAACGGCCCAACCAACACCTTAATTTTAGGACCTCTGACCCCCAGAATTGTATGATAATAAATGGGCGTAGTTTTAAGCTACTAAGATTGTGGTAATTTGTTATAGTAGGAATTGGAAACATACAGACATAAACATTTTGGCTCTGGGAAGTAGGGTGCTGCTATAACAAATACCTAAAAATGTGGAAATGGTTTTGGAATTGACACTGGGCAGAGGCTGGAAAAATTTTGAGGAGCATGATAGACAAAGCCTAGATTACCTTGAATGGACAGTAAAAATATGGATGTTAAAAGCCCTGCTGGTGAGGGCTCAGAAGGAAATGAGGAACTTGTTATTGGAAGGTGGAGGGAAAAGAATATTTGTTATAGAGTGGCAGAAAGCTTAGCTGAATTACTCCCTATAATTACATAGAAATCAGAATTATAAGGGATGAACTTGGATATTTAGCTGAGGAGATTTCCAAGCAAAGTGCTGAATGGAGTGGCCTGGTTTCCTCTTCTTGCTTATAGCAAAGTGTCAGAGGAAAGAAACAAATTGAATTAAGAATTATTAAGCTAAAAGGAACCAGGACCCAATGATCTGGAAACTTCTTGACCTATGCAGATTGCAAGAGGTGCTAAAATTAGGGGTCTCACTTTCAGGAAAGTGTGGCTCTGGAGATAAAGTCAACCGTGTGTCTGGACAACCTTTGCCTAGTACCTTGGAAGGATTAAAACCTCAGAATGTTCATTCACGGAGGGAGCTCTTGCAAAGATTAGGCATGGGATTCATAGACACCCTCAGTCATTTCCACAGAGGCCAAAAATGGAGATGAGATTATCCAGGAAAGATCTGTGAAGCAGCCTGTTTTCTAATAGAGAAAACCCCAGAGATTTACAAAAGAGAACCACAAGTTTCTCAAGAATGTTACATCAGTAGAAACACTGCCAATCTAGACTAAAAAAAAAAAAAAAAAAAAAAAAGAGAAAGATGAAATTCAGAAAGGCTGTGTACTCTCAAAATTATACAGGCAAGAAATATCCAGGTGAAAATATGTGATAACTTTCATGAAAAAAGAATAATGATTCTTAGGGTGAAGAACCAGGCCCAGAGGGCAGAGCCTTGAGCCACAGAGGATTATTTCCAGGCTCTGAAATATAACTGAGTTTGCCTAGTTGGATTTCTAAATTGCTTGAAACAGGTAACCCATTTTTTTCTTCCACATTCTGCCTTTTTAAATGAAAATATCTGTAACTGTTAACTTATGCCTGTCCCACCAATGCATTTTGAGAGCATATAATTTGTCCTTTAATTTCACTGGTACACAGACAGAGAGAAATTTTGCTTGAGGATGGATTATAACTAGAACCTTACTCATACCTAATTTAGATGATTTAGATGATGAGATTTGGAATTTTTAAGCTGATCAATTTTAGATGAGATGTTGGTCTTGAGATGATACTATAAAGAGTTGAGACTTTTGAGGATCTGGGATTTGGTGAATGTGTTTTGCTTGGGAAGGATGTGAATTTGGAGCGGTGGCCAGAGGGCAGACTATGGTAAACTGAACAATGACCCCCCACAAAGAAGACGTCTGTGTTTTAATCCCTGGAAACTGAACATGCTACCTAAAATGGCAAGAGAGACTTTTCAGATGTGATTTGGTCATGGATCTTGAGATGAGAAGATTATTCTAGAGAATCTGAGTGGGCTCAATGTAATCATAAGGGTCCTTATAAGAGGGAGACAGGATAAGATATGAGGACAGGAGCAGGGGTCAGAGTCAGAGAGATATTCGAAGATGCCACATTGCTGGCTTTCGATATGGAGGAAGGGGCCAAAGAAGAGAGCAGCCGTTAGAACATGGAAAAGGCAAAGAAATAGATTTTCTGCTAGCGCCTCCAGAAGGAATGCAGCTCTGCCAATACCCTGACGTTAGGACCTCTGACCTCTAGAACCATAAGATAATAAATTTGTGATGCTGTAAGCCACTAAGATTACAGTAATTTGCTATAGCAGCTAGAGGAAACCAGTATGTGGCCTCTATTTAACTTGACATAGTATCTCTCTACAAATATACCATTAAAATCTTGAATTTTCACATTCCATGAAATTTAGTCAATATAGCAAAGAATATGCTTCACAAGACACAAAAATTAATTTTTAAAATTTAAAAATCCTAAGGATATTTTTTCTGTTAACAGTCCTCTTGTGGAAATGTGACAACATAAAAATGGAACATTTCATCATTCTGACATGATGAATTTTCCCTTGTGAACTAAAGAAAAGGTAATTCAATAAATATACTTTGCTCTTAAATAGTCAATATCATTCTTCCTAACTGCATTAGCATCTGAAAGTAAGCTAGGAATGATTTATTTAGACTTTGAATCCATTACTGCAAATGAGAGTCCCCTTCACCAAAGCCCCCTCTTTAATTACTTCATCCACTTAATTTCAAAAATCATATGAAGAGTTTTTTTAAAAGCACTCCAAATCTTATTGGGCAGAAAAAAAAAAACAACTGTCCACAGTTCAAGCAGGAATACATATTCAGTAACTAGCATTATGGCATGATTTATTCACATGTAAGGATTTCTAAATTCTTTGGAAAGTCATGATACAATTCCAACAGAAATATACACATGTAACAAAGTATTTCAAAGCATCTCTTACCTGTGTAACAAGTGGCTCCAAAAGTCTCTCCACTGTTAGAGTCCGGATTTCCAAACTTTTGGGGTCCCATTTTAATATGATAGGTGAAGTTGCCGAAGTCATGCTCCCTACAGAAACACACATTATCCATTAGAAATAAGGATCACAGAAAGAATGTTACCTTGTGGGTTCAAAATGAATAAGTCACCAAAACTTAGAGCATATTTGAAAATTATCTGTCTGGTCCGACCTTATAAAGTTAGAGATGGGGAAATCAGAAGCAGAACTATGTGAGGTAGTGATGTTGGGTTCAGACTGAAAATGGATATTTCCTGAGGGCACCTGTATACATTAGACAAACTCTTGGGACCGAATTGACACTGAAATATTTCACTTACTCAGTGTTTAGTACACATATCCACCTGCTATATGCTGGGAAAGACTTGACCTTGCCCTCGAGTAGCTGATAGTTTCAATGCAGAGGTCGGCCACAATTATGCCTCAATGTGACCTGTTCTGTGACCAAGGAATACAGAGAGGGCCACAGGAGAACGGAGGAAAGGACACCAAAGTCAGTCTGGGGAGATCAGCAAAGACTTTCAGGAAGCACAGTAAACCCATCACGACCACTGGATGAGGGACCCTAGGTCCTAAGGAAAGGCTTCGTTGTGTTTTCTTCACATCATAATTGACCACTGAGGAGATTATGCTCCCTCGGACAGCTGAGTTTCTTTCTCTTCATCAGGAAAGTTATCTTGTAAAATGAGTGGCAGTGATTCTGAAAATTAGCTTGCTGCTATTTACATGCTCTCTGATGACTCACTGCATTTACACTCTTGTCCCATAAAGTGAGTGTCTGATAAGGTTATTTATTGCAGTCTAGCACAATCCTCTCCTACCCAAGAACCATGGGTGTGCAGGTAGCAGCCTCACACGTATCAGGCACACAATAGGGTCCTGGACTCAATAGAGTAAAGTAGACACTCTGCCAGGGGTGTGTTTCTCACTGAGAAACTGACTGCTCTTTACTGAATATATTTTGACAACTACCCACAGGACAAGCAACCTTAGATGGTACAAACTGAATCTGAATCACTTGCTTTAATACCGTCATAAATCAAACTGTTCATAGCTGTTCTCTTCTTTTGAATCAATGTCCCCACTCAATTCCACTCTTATAAATCAACATAGATGATTATTTCTATTAGAATTAATACTAAAAATAAGGTCTATCACAATAGACACACGTCTCTTTACTGACCTGCTAAAGCTAGTCCTTTTGCAAACATTCCCAACAAATTTGCTTCAGGAAAAGAAAAAAAAAGGCAGAGACACAGTGTGCTGGTATTTTACCTCTCTCTAAATGCCATATTTTAAATAAACTAAGCACAGCAATCCAACCATACAGACTGATTTAGATTTGGGTTCCTTCACAACAACAATAGTTGGCACGGATATGCTGCCTGTACTCCAAAAACCTAAAAGCACTTTACACATTTCCCATTCACACTACCAACTGCCACATAGCAGCTCTGACATGCCCAGAATTCTGCTGCTGCAGCACACCTTCCTGTGCTGTAGAAGGATGAAAACACCAGATGCTTTCTATCCACACAGGATACCTTCATCCCTGCCAAAGCCAGCCCTACCTAAGTAACCCAGTACTTAGGACACATGATTGCAAGTCTCTGAGAAGTTCCCTGAAAACCTCTTTCCAGCTCTGATGGAATAATGAGTGGCATACTAACGATGATGCACACGGAGGTCCTGTAGGAAAAGATAACTAGTAGTGGAGTAGTGAAGTCATTTTAAGACCATAGTGAAAGGCACTGAGTGGGACTGTGCAGAGAATCACCACTATTACACGGGCACACTTGTGCACCTAAGCTGGTAGACCAAGGAAGGCACACAACATCTTTATGCATGTTCCAATATATTACTGTAAAGAAATGGCACTCAAAAAATGCTGAAGTGAGAAACAAAAATGCTGGGGCACTCACATTAAAGACACTAATCTAGCACGCAGGAAGCAAAAATGGGAGATATTGAACAAACACCTCAAGCCAACTGTGAGCCAAGAAACAGAGTTAGACGGGGTGGAGCCTTGGATCCTGAAGGTCAGAGGCCTCATAAATCTAAAACTGAAAGGACAAGAGTGACTGAGCAAATCACTGGACTTAAATTTATTACTTTGGGGAGCAATCTTTCAGCCACTTCTTTTGACACAGGTAAAATTCAAGTGCACAAGGCAAGGAAAGGCTAAATGGTATTAATCTGTTGAAGGGGAAAACCTAGTCATAGAAACCACACATTCCTCTGTGTGAAACAAGCAAATCAACTCAAATAAGAAGGCAAGAGGACAAATGAAGTGTGTAGTCACATACACCAGCCTCTCGTGTTCCAGAGGAACATGTCTCAAATCCATACTATGCATCCGTACAATTCATGCAGACTGTTTTGCCCACAAAAGAGATTCTTTGTAAAGAAAATATATCTTTTTATTCAATGATTAAAATTCAAAGAAAAAATTACATATTCTACTTGCTTTGGTTAGGGAAACTTAGACTATTGACTAGACACAAAGAGTGAAAAACAGGGGTTGTCAAAAACAAAAGACAACAGGGTTGTCCTCGTCCATACATTGCAATTTTACAAGCCCAAGAACAAGCTCTTAGCAATTTACTTAATCTCTGAGAAAATATTCTCCTTGAAAAGTATCAAATTGCATATACAGGAAAGGTGATAAAACAACCTCTATGGTAATAACTTAGATAATTTCAGACTCACTCCATGGGGGTGAGGAAGAGGCATGGGTCAAGGTGCTAGCAGCCACTCATCACTCACAACAAAAAAAGCAAAACCTGACAAAAAAGACTAACAGTGTAAAACAAGCTCCCTTATGAGCAGCCAAGGGTCATGTGCTTTGCTAATTTAGACAGTGTCCTGATAAATAGAAAATCTCTCAAGGTACCTATCCCAAGGAGTGCCTTCAAATGACAAATATGTTAATGCAATGAATAATTCACTGCAGAAATTCCCCATTGCCAGATGTTCCTGGAAAAAATGTCTTTGAACCCTCTGCCTCAACCTGAGTTCTCACCATTCTTTCTACTGTTCTTTTGCAAAACAATGGTCCAGGATGCTTTTTAGTTGCCCAGGAGGCCACCCAAACTTGCCTTCCCTCCAAAGGACTCCAGCTTCAGGTTCCCTTCATGAATTTCTCTCTTTATCAATCCTGAGCACTACTGCCAACAAACTCTGTGAGGCTTTCTTGGAAGACAAGCTAGCTTTGGTTGATAGGCAAATTCATGAGAAGTTAATGACTAATAGTGGGTTTATTCACCTATCTCCACATGTATGATATTGAGTCAGCTACTTAACCTAAGCTTCAGTTTCATCACTTGTAAAACAAAAATGGTAATAACCTTATACAATTTATGAATTTGTCCTGAAAATTAATGAAATAATTGCATATGCAAATAGTGATAGTTTTACTTCTTTGCCATGTTGTCCGTATGATTATCACCCTAGCCAGTTCAACACATCGATTGGAGTGGGGGCCCATGGAGACCCTGCAAGGCAAGATGTTTTAAAACAAAGCTTTGTTGAAAAAGTGAGATATGAAAAAGAGAAAGAATTTTCTAAGTTTCTTCAGCATTTCAAGAATCAAGCCTGGAAACACTGAATCATACTGTTTCTTCCATAAGTAATAATAACACTGGCTAATGATCTGACATTATTATTATCTCCCATTTACAGACAGGGAAATTGAGGCATAAAACAGTTCAGAGAGTTACCCACGGTCACAAAATTTGAACCTAAACTGCCTGGCTTTAGGGTCTGTGCTCATAAGCACTATGCTTACTGCTTCTAAAGAAGAAGCCCTAGGCTTGGGTCTATGCCAGCATCACCATGGTACTTCTGAACCATGGGAAAAAGGAGAGATATGGACAGGAATGGAAAAACCAGGAGCCACTCCCTTCTGGAGAATGAGGGAGGGAGGGGCTGAGGAGGGAAACAAAGGACACGTGCCCTGCTGCACAGGTGGAGCCCATGGGAAATGCAGCTTCACTTCCTGGTGAGGTAGGGCAGGTCCTCAGTTCAGTTTCCCCTAGCCACCTTTGGTCCCTGGGCAAGAATGGGATGCTGGTGGTGGGGCTGGGTCACCTGGTGAGCAACACAGCACCCTGGCAAAGCTGAAAGAAAGACCCCGTGATGAGTTTCACCAAGTAAACAGAATTTTGGTCCCCATGACCTTGGATCCCTTGTGAATATGTTACATTTCATCGTAAAGGAGATTTTGCAGATATAATTAAGGTTACTAATCCCTGGACCTGAAAATAGGCAGATGACCCTGGATTATCTATGTGGGCCCAATGTAAAGTTGAGCCCTTAAAAACAGCTTTCTCCTGGCTGTGGGTAGAAGAGGCAGTCATACAGATGCAGCAGACAAGGACGTCAGGCAGGGCAGAAGAGGAAGGCAGAGGGATTCAAAGTGTGAAAAGGACTCAACCCACCACTGCTAGATGGGGCTATATGGAAAGCATGAAAAGAAATGTGGGTAGATTCTGCAAGCTAAGAGAGGGCCCTGGCTGACCACCAACAAGGAAACAAGGACCTCCATTCTACCATCACTGGGTACTGAATTCAGCCAAAACCCTGAATGAGGTTGGAAGTGGACTCTTCTCTGGTGCCTTCAGTAAGGAACTCGGCCCTATCAACACCTTGGTTTCAGCCTTGTAAGATGCTAAGCAGAGGACTCAGACCAAGTCCACCTGGGCTTGTGACCTGCAGAGAGTATAAGATAAGAAATCTGTGCTAAAAAATAAATAAATAAATAAATAATAGAAAAAAAAGAAATCTGTGCTGTTTTCAGCTGCCAAGTTTGTGGTCAATTTTTACAGCAGCAATAGGAAACTATGACAGGTGGCTCTAGAATCTGTGTGTGTATCACAGTCACCTGGAGGGCATCTTCATACACAAACCCATCCAGAGAGTTTCTGATTCATTAGGCCTGGGATGGGTCTGAGAAACTGCTTTATTTTTCTTTTCTTTTTTCTTTTTTTGCACTTGTAACAAGTACCCAGATGATACTACTGGTCCAGGAATCACACTTTGAGAACCACTGTTGTAATCACAGTTCACAGCCACACATGTCAGCAGGGAAGCAGTGATGAGGAAGATATGGGATATCTCTGTGGAGATCCTGGGACCAGAAGCAATAACACTGCTGTTATTACAATTATCACTGGAATCATTATTATATTTTCTGAAAGGTACTTATGCTTTTTAGGGGATCCAATGCCTTGAAGCGATTCTTAACAGGGAAATGAAATGGCATACCAAAATCATTCGTGTTTTTTTAAACCACATGTGTGCCAATCCCCAATATCCCCCAAAGTTCTGACAGTTTCCCCAGAAGATGCCTTTTCTACTGAGAATCACTGCCATAGTAGTGATCCCTGTGAAGAATGTAAAGTAACAGCGGGAGAGAGTCACATCCCTCAGTTCACCAAAAGCAGAAATGAAGGTCAAGGTATAATCGCTTAATAGAGAATAAATGTTTCCAAAGAAACTGTATTCCTAAGTAATTTGAAGTTATTTGAGGGCTACAAAAATAAGTCTTCCAAAAATGTTATCTAAAATACAATAGCAGTTCTCATTTTCTGTTGTTAATAAAGGAAGGTACCTCTAATATTCAGGCCCCCTATTGTAAGAGGGGCTTTTTTCTATAGTTGAGAAGAGTATGTGTGTATGTGCATCACAGGCAGGAGTAGAAGTTGAGAAACAAAACAGAGAAGGAGGCACCTGATTATACTTCAAACACCCCTAGAGAGTAAATCTAAATGGATGGTGAGGGGTATTCAGCACTCTTCCTGGTAGTACCCTGGGTATGGAAATGGCCTAATCAAGTAGCTTAACTATGGGAAAGTCCTGCTTCTTATTTTCCACCATTAGCTTTGCTCAACTTCAGCTCATTTTCTCTTCCTCTGACTCTAAGGAGGCAGCGTGTCGCCCATCACTGTCCTCTACGTGATAACCATTCAAAGCCCTTGCTCAGTGAACTGACAGTTGACCCAAGATGCAAGTTGCTGCTGCAGTTAGAAGATCCATCACCATTTTTAACCAAAATTGAAGTGATGTGTAATTTCCAACTGTTCTTTGCTATTTGCAGTGGAAGGAGGTGGGGCAGTTAACTCTAACACTACCCTCAAGTACTGCAATATCTTCAAGACTTCTATTTATGGTAAACCCGTACCTTTTAACAAAACACAGAAAGAAACACTGTTGAGCAAAAACATCATTCTAATAATTTTAAAAGGTTGCAATAACACTTCACGTCTAAGCAAAAATGCCTACTAAAGAATACCTTAATATTTTTAAACTCATATTAAATAAGTATTAAACTATTAAATCCTCTTCAGAGCCTCTTTTTGCTTCTACCCAGATAAACAAAATGTCACCAAAAAGGAATATATGAAGAAAGCTCCACAGCCTGAAGGCCGTCAGGGTGACAAGTTTAGACTAATAGTATATAGCCTAGAGCTTGCTGATTAAACAAGAAATAACCATGTCCATATCTCACTGAAATGAGTTTTTATACTTAAAATAGCATACATATAAAATTTAAAACTATGTGCCAACTTAATAGAAATTTACTACTCCTGGTGTATACTAATAGAAAGCCAGTAATTTGAAATTCAAAATGAAAACTAGTATCTGTCATATTCATTTCCTTGCTTTTCACTACATTCGTAGTCTCATCATTTAAATTCATTTTGGAGCATAAACAGGCTCAGTCTACTCCTAAATTATGGCTTGTTTTCCATTCAGATGTGAACATATGTGTTATCCAGATAAGCAGTGCTGAATCTATATGCTGTTAGGTTTCCGAAGTCCCAACCAGCACTCTGTTTTTTCTAAACAAAATATATCTGACCAAAGGTTAACACTGTTCTACCTATTATCCTTTAGCAGCATTGCAATTCTGATTTAGGCAATAGATTCCAAAAACTGAAAATAAGAACCATTAATATTTCAGACAACATATTTTTAGAAATTATCTTTATAATCCAAAAGTAACTTCAAATTATTTAATAGGAACATATTATTTAATTGGCAATTTACTTATTCTATGTCCTTCTAACCTCCTGTAAATTAGAATTCCATATGCAATGATTATATAACTTTAATCTTCATAAAAATCTCAACGGGCTTCCCTGGTGGCACAGTGGTTAAAAATCTGCCTGCCGATGCAGGGGACGCGGGTTCGTGCCCCATTCCAGGAAGATCCCACATACCCCGGTGCGGCTGGGCCCGTGAGCCATGGCCGCTGAGCCTGCGCGTCCGGAGACTGTGCTCCGCGACGGGAGAGGCCACAACAGTGAGAGGCGCGCGTACCACAAAAAAAAAAAAAAAAGAAAAAAAAAGAAATCTCAACATTTCAGATTCAGATTACAGCAAAATAAACATACACTGCTCTCCTTATCTTTCATCTTGCTGTATAATTCCACCCAAACTAATTTAGGGAAACATTCCTTTTCTAGAACAAAGTAACTGCTTAACTCTCTTCTCCAACAAGTCCCAAGTCTTTGTAACGAGGCTGTCATTCCACTTTCTGACCATGGTCTAATGGATCTTATTTCTTTAACATAAGTCTTCTGCTCTAATCAGGTTTGGACCACATTATAATGTAGGGTTCATGCCACTTCCCCAAATCCCCACCTGGAACATATTCCTTGTCATCCTCCAAAATCCAGACACTGATTTCACATTGTGTCTTCTCCATAAACCCTAAATTGCTACTGGATTTACAGTCAGTAACAGAAGACCTTACTTTTTTCGTAACTGGCTCATTGTTAAGAAATTGACGTTAGTTTTACATGACCCACTAGATTTTAAACTCATTAGGGCACAAATCAAGTTTTTGACCTCTTGTCTATCACATGTACAATAGGGAATTACATCCTTCATAAATGTTTGCTTAAGTATACATATATAAGATGTCCCAAATACCTATCTAATTTTTTTCAAATATCAATTTTTTATCTTTTTTTTTTCTTTTTTTTTGCGGTACGTGGGCCTCTCACCGCTGCGGCCTCTCCCACTGCGGAGCACAGGCTCCGGACGTGCAGGCCCAGCGGCCATGGCCCACGGGCCCAGCCGCTCCGCGGCATGTGGGATTCTCCCGGACTGGGGCACGAATTCGTGCCCCCGGCATCGGCAGGCGGACTCCCAACCACTGCGCCACCAGGGAAGCCCGATTTTTTATCTTTTCAATAGTAGAGTCTATTTCCTAGGAAGTAATAATTTTATAAATATCTTTTGGACATATTTTTAGATATAGGTCAGTACTTCTTAGAGACCTAAAACAAGTGATATCTTGGTATGGTTTAGCGAATATAAATTTATACAGTTTATTTATAAACTATGTTACACTTATATTTATGTTTAAATTTATATTTAGGTTTCTTTTTATTTACATATTTTTTAAAAATACACAGTTTCACTATTTATTTTAACTGGATCACTAGTTTTTATTTATTTTGCTTTAAATCTGGGTGTCATTTTGTTCAGGAAAAAGTAACCTGAGGGCTTCCTTCAGCAAAGTAGTGAGGTCTGCCTTGGTATTTGATTCTCTGCTGAGATCCACGTGGTGAACTCTTTGTGAAGGATTGTACAAGCTCTGCAATTTGGCCCACAATAGCCCTTAGGAAATCTTCCTTCTCCTCATCGACCCAAATTGCCTTTTGTCCCCAAGGCCCAATGACTTTTCCTTTCTCTGAACGCCATCAGTATTACATCTAATCAGAATAGCTGCCACATATTTAATTTGAATACAGACTGCCTTGTGCTGCTCTCTATATGCTTTAGATAAATTTTGTCCTCTCAAATACACTCAGGGACAGGGACTCTGCCCCCTTTACAATGATTAGGACAGTACTGAACATTTAGTAAAAATGTTATGAGTACTTGTGGACTTGATTCTTTGCCAAGTTCAAGTCTCAGTCAGACACACACACAAGCACACATAAAATGACTCTAGTTAAAATACAATACCAGTGCTCTCATGGAAAAAGGAGATTTTCAACTCCGAATGCCCCACTTTAGATACCACTTACCTGAAAAACGAAAGTGGTTTTCCTCCCTCAGAGTGCCTTCCATATTCTAGCAGAAAAGTCAAATCCCATATGCTCCAATTCTCCCTTCCTTCATCCACTTATCCATCCATTCACTCATTCACAGCAAATGTACTAACCAGCCAATGTGAGCAAGGCCCAGGTAAATGCTGTGGGAAACATCAAGGTGTATCAGACTTGTTAATGCTGATTGGTGAGATGAGACTGGCAAGAACCATTCACCGAGCAAGGAGTGTTCAGAGAGTGAGCTTGGCTGAGAATGGACACCTCTAGGGCCAGTATCCTTCCATTTCACCAGGGCACTTAAATCAGGTGGTAGGTAACCAGCATCTCTGAACTTTGCATGCCCTGGTGGAGCGATATTGAGTAGTTTGTGCAACAGAATAATGGGGAAATACTGAACGCCCTTTTGAACTGCTGCCAGAAAAATGCCAAAAACAAAAGTGGGCAAGAGTATGAAAAAGTATTCAAGTAACCCCAGGATGGAGATTCAAGAAGACAAAGTAATCAGAATATTAGGACATGATATAAAGAAATAAATACAGATATTTAAGTAACAGCTATTTTAAATTGTTCAGTGATTATAACAATACTTAATTAGTACTTAAGGATTTGTATTTTTAAAGCAAGCTCCGGTGTGTTATTATATTTTATTTTATTTTTTGGTTGTTTGTTTGTTTTGCAGTACGCGGGCCTCTCACTGTTGTGGCCTCTCCCGTTGCAGAGCACAGCTCTGGACGCGCAGGCTCAGTGGCCATGGCTCACGGGCCCAGCCGCTCCGCGGCATGTGGGATCCTCCCGGACCAGGGCACGAACCCACATCCCCTTCATCGGCAGGCAGATTCTCAACCACTGCGCCACCAGGGAAGCCCTATTATATTTTATTTTAAAAGTCAAAGTTAAATCCATTGATGTGCTGGTGAGTTAACAAGGAATTAAGTTGCAGAAACTCAAATGATTTAAGCCTAATACCGCTGCCTCTTTCAGTTTCCCATTTTAAAGTGGCTTATTCACCCATCAGGTACTGCTGTGCATCTGTGGCAGCTTAGTAAAATGGGAGATGATTCACCTGCATTGTGTTATCCTTGCCCCATTCAATTGAATTACTAGACTTGAGAGGTCATAACACATTATAGCAATTATATTTGCTTAGAAGTCTTTTGTAGTGAAGATTGATATTTCAGTACCAGTGGTACTCAGCATATATGCCTGCTGGTAAATTACCTTATTAAGCTTGTTGTTATAGAAAATCATATGTGAAAAGAGAAACAATAACCCAGGTTTCCTTTTGGTCATCTGTGGCATTAAATTTTGTGCTTATGAGACAAAAAAGTACCTCATGTGATATGCTTTTGTAAATACAAAAATAAAATGTACCATGGCATTTAGGAAATGAAAATGGGCTGTTGAGTCTGTACATTTCAAAGTAGTAGTCCTTTCCATTTAGTTCATGATATTTACATTTCACAGCAACAAAGATTTCTCTGAACCTGGCCCAAGATTTCTCCTGGTCATGGGCCAAAGTTTATAATCATTAAGAGTTTCATGTTTCTATCAGCAAATCCTGGTGTACAGGAGTTAAAGGGAGCCCTTGATCACTGAGACTGACAAGATGTGTACAACAAAGTAATGTATGAAGACACTAGTATGTGGTGAACACTCACATATATTACTACCTTACGATATCTTCTATTTACCCTGAGGTCAATACGATAGTATCCCAGTTTTATAAGATAAGAGAACAAAGCACAAGAATGTTGTTATTTTCCCAAAGTTGATGGAATTCAACCAAGATTTGTTTCAAATCTGTTTTCCCCACCATAGAATGCAAACTTCCCTAGGTTAAATACTTTACTTCACAGGGGGCAGACAAGCTAACAAAGTACACAGCTTCAAGTAGCTTCACAGAAATATGTAGATAATAAATCTTAATAGGCTATTTAAGGTAACTAAAGCATTTGAGGACCATTTCTGACCTTACTTTTTGTCAGAGAAGACTAGACCTTTCTAACACACATCTCTTGGCATTGTTCTCAGGATACAAGTGAATAGATAATGCATCTTATACAATATGGCAGTTTTTTTATTGCTTGCAAGTTCAAAAAGACTTCATCAAATAACTGACTACTTATGGGTACCAGCCATCTTCATTCTGAGGTGACAAGAATCACCTCAGGTGAGTCATCCATAAACTTATCAGCATATTTTCCCACTCTCTTCTCCTCCCCTGTTGCCTTCTTGGAAGATAGATTTGGTCCCTCTTTTCTACACCCCTTCCCTTCCTGCCTCCTAAGGCCTCGATTCCATCAATCACAACCTCTACTTTGCATCTTCAATTCATCCCTGATTGCTGGCTCCTTCTAGTCAGTGGGAAGTCCTTGTCCAAGTAAAAACTGAAAATACAAAAGAAAAAAAAGAAACTCCATCCTACTCCTTTCTTGACATCTTCTACTTCCCTTTCCCTTCACAGCCTGGTTTCTTGAGAGGGCGGTCTACAACGTTTGTTCCATTTCCTCACTGCCTACCCATTCCCCATCCCACACAACCTGGCTCCTACCCTCACCATTCCACTGAAATTAGCCTGGCAAAGTTACAAATGATCTCCTAGTTGCTTAATTCAATGGACGCTGTGTGCTTCCCCAGCTTATATACTAAAATTGGAAAGATGTGGAGAAGATTATCATGGTCTTTGGACAAGGATGACAAGCAAATTCATGCAGTGTCTCATATTTTTATAGTAGGAACTCATTTTGTTATATATAGACATATATCTAGATAGAGAATATATTTACATATAGGAAAAAATCTAGAAAGACATACATCACAATTTTAGCAATAGTTCTGTTGGGTGATGGGATTTATGGCAGTTCCTAAATTATACATAATTATGTATATTTCCACTAAATATATATATTTTCACTATATGTATATCTATCCATATATATTTAACTTACATAATGGTTACATATACCTTATCTAAATAAAGATAAATCTATCACCTCAAAATATCCAGTGGCCCCTTTTCAGTTCTTATCTTACTTGACCTCTGAGCAGTATTTGACAATATTAATATTGTACTCTTTCCTTGGCTTCAAGGACACCACTCCCTCCTGGTCACCACTCTCTCCTGGTCTTCCTCTACCCTCTTGACAACCTGTTCTTAGACTTTCCATGCTCTACACGCAGTCTCTGGGTGGTCTCATTCATGTCTATAGTTCACATTATGTTGAAAGCTCCCAAATCTATTTCTCTAGCTCAGGGCTCCTGCTCGGGTTTCAGCCTCTTATAAGCAATTATTTATTAATACTAGTTTTCCAAACACTTCGAAGTCAACATGCTTAAAAGTGAACTCATCAGTTTCCCCCCAAACTGGTCCAACTCCTATGTCATATGTCAATGAATAGAACCACTCACTATCCATCAAGCCCTGTCAGAAATCTAGGAGTCATTTTCAATTCCTTTCCTTTTCCTTACCTCCTACATCAAAACACTCATCCGGTCAAATATATTCTACCTCTAATATTTCATAAATATCACTTTGTTTTTCTCCATCACTACTACCTTGATCAAGGCTCTCATTATTTCTTCCTTAGATTATTGAGAAGCCTCTTGACTGGTCATGTTGCCTTCAGTCTTAGCCCCTCTGATTCCTCCCCTATTCTGCAGTGATTTTTTTTCCAAAATATAAATTACATCAGGTCACTATCTATAGAAAAGCCTCTGATGACTTCCACTGCAAAAGGATAAAGTTCCAATTATATTTACTTTCCTTCAGTATTGACTCATTACTCAGCATTCATCCACCTTGCATCTTAAGTTTTTATGGACTCTAGATTTAGTGAACTGCTAGTTGTTCTCCAAATATATTATATTCTCTGATACCTCTAAACCTTTGCCATGTCATTCCTTCCACAGGGAAGCTCCTTCCCCATTTTCTTCCCTTGACTTACTCTCAGTTATCCTTTGAAACTCAACTCAGGCATCATTCCTTGACCTGCTCAGACCCACTCTTGTTCTGAGAGCACATTATGCTTCCCTCCAGTGTGCCCTAAATCACACTCTACTTTAATTGTTCATTCATTTGTCTTTATCGCATTAGAATGTTGGAATCCTTGAGGACAGTACTGAGAATTTAATTTTTTTAATAAACACATAAGTAATGATTGGTATAAAAGAGGCTGATGTGATGTGAGGGAGATACAAAACAAAGCCTCTTGAACAAATTTACCCGCAAAACATTACTGTGTCACTCTTCAAAATCACTAAAGTAAACATAGGTGCATCTAAAGGTATTTGTTCAACCCCAATACTGACAGCTTGAAAAGCTCAAAATTCAGGAACAAGTCCAGGAAAAAAATTAGAACTTGAATTAGAGCCATCCCCACTGACAAGCATAAGGTCTTTTGAGAAGGCACTTTGCTGCAGGAATGTCATGATGTAATGCAGGGAACATAGCACAGGAAGTGGGAAACCTAGTTGTTTTTTTTGGTTTTTTTTTTTTCCCCAGTTTTTACTTATATCTTTACTTTCCAGCCACCCAAATGATTCTCTTGGCAAATCACCTGCTTTACCTGAAATTATAGGGCAGCACGTTTGTGAGCCAGAAAGAACCAGATAGTCTTCTATATTCCCTTTAACACTAAAATATTCACAACATTTCAGTGAAAATGCTTTTCAACCAACTATTTTCAGTTTTTATAATACAAACCATATGACACACTAACTAGGTATGATTATCTGGGGGCTTATTGAAGATGTTCCTTAAGGACTACCAAGTAATCTTTGTTAACCAAATTTAAATACTGTCTTTCACACACTGGTATTAGGGACCTCACAACAGGAAGTATGACTCTACATTGGCTCTTCAATACTAGAGAGAGATTACCTGTAATCAATGGGTAGAAGCTTGATTCAGGCTCCTCTCTCTCCTCTGACCAAAGACAGGCATGCATGAATACTCCCTCTGACTAGATAAAAACAGAGGGAAACAAATGGCCTCAAATAGCATTGGTATAAATTATAATATAACTGATATGGAAAATACTGCACCTCACAGACATTTCCTTCCACAAATCCCTCAAAGCTTGCTGCTCTTTCTTTCAAACACAGTCTCAGTTCGTTCAAATATTGTATATCCACAGCTTTGAGTTAGGGCTTGATCCTTCTCCAGCCCGAGAAAGAATCATAGTCTTTTTCCATGGCAATTACGTGGAATTCCACATGATTGGAATTTCCACTTTGCCATTTCTTAGTTTAAGTTTGGGTTTGTCACCAAATGAGATCTAACAGCAAGTCAGCTAAGGACTTCTGGGAAAGGTTTTCTTAGGGAACAGACAGACATGTTATCCTTCCTTGTGCATTACTATAACTACATGTGACTGCTGAATCCATTTGTGATAATGAGAAGAAATAATGACCACAGCTAAGGATAACAGAGTAGAAAGAAGGAAGCCACTTGGGTCTTTTATGACAATAATACATTCAATTAGCCAAGACTGAAACTATCCTGTCTTTAGAAACGGTAGATATGTTTTCATATTATTTGCAGCCCAAAACCCTCCTAACTGACATACTACTGATTGTTTTCAAGTATTCTTTATGTTGAAATTGGCAGACTTGCAGTACATACAAAGGGGCTGGCAAACTATAACCCAAAGGCAAACTCTGCCCACCACCTGCTTTTGCAAATAAAGTTTTACTGGAACACAGTCATCCCTTTTCATATTGTCTACAGTTGCTTTCTGCTACAACAGAAGAAGTGTCGAGTAGTTGTAACAGAGACTGTGTGACCCACAAACCTGAAAATATTTAGTATCTGGCTCTTTACAGAAAAAAGTTTGCCAGCCCCTATTCCATATCAGCAGATCTCAACTCGGGGCTGTATCACCAGATAACATTTTCCAAGGGCCATTGTGGATGTTCCAATCATCATGAAGTTCTACAGGGTCAGGGTTGATTAATGTCATGCAAAGTTGAAGTCCCATGCTAAAAAGGATACCCTCACCCAAAATATCAATAGTGACCTTGTTGAGAAATACTACTTATACCTAAAATAACCCTTAATTCTATGCCATGTCTTGGGCCACATGAATATTTTTTTCACACTACACCTACCACCACAAGTGTGGTAAGTTTACCAGCTCAGGTAAATAACAAATTAGAAGTACATTGCAGAACACACTATTGATCCTCATTAGATATTTGTTGATTAATTAGAGGAAATATATGTATCGTTACTTTAGGAGATACTTTTAAAATTAAAATTTTCTGTTTTAGGGGCTCATTTAGATATAAACAGAACACTCCAAGTTCTGTTCTAAAATACAAGTTGGCTCAGCACACAATTTTTATTGAAGCATACTTTATTTTACGTTCATGAATTTTTAAGTGCTTTCTACTTTCAATTTTACAGAGTGATTGTAATTTCTTTGGAGGTCCTTTTATATTAAGCAGTATTTTATAAATAATGATAATTATTCTAATTCCTGCTTTAATAAAAAGAGCTTAAACTATTTCATTGGAAGGAATTAAATTAGCCTCAGTATAGAGACCTGAGATCTGGAAGAAAAGCACATGCACCTGAAACCACTGGAACTGTTTCATAATCCAGAAATATATACCCCTAACTACACAGTCAGCTGAAAGTGAAAATTATAGGGGTATAAAAATATGTGAATTGCATTCATAAAAACAATTCAAGGGATATAAAACAAATCTATCTTCAGTGGAATATACCAGAGGTCCTAGAAATCTTAACTCACCTAAAATTGTTATTTCAATCAAGATACTGCAAAACTAATGCCTAGGAAAATCAGGCTGAGGCACTGCTTCAGTGAGACCAGAATGATGATGGAGTTAGTGGTTTAGGCATTTAGAAAATAAACAGATAGCACTCCACCTTTTCAGATTTGAGCCAATTGTTTTTTTTCTGCTTTGCAGAATATGGAAGACAATAAGAGGAAGGCATTAATGTGCTCTGAACTTCATTTGTCACAAATATTATCCCAGTTTACTACTAATTCCTTTCATGTTCTTTGAGAGTTAGGGTTTCTTGTATATTTATAGGCCAAAACCACCTAAAGATTTCCTCAGCATTCATGAAATTAGTGCCACCAACTCTTCTCCTAACTAAAATGGCTGCGCTGTATATATGAAAATGGTTCACTATGAAACAACACCCTGGTTAGACAGCAAACACTGTTAAGGTACTTCTGCCTGGGAGACATGCAGCGGTTCTGTGACTCTGGGCAGTGGAAAAGTCATTTCAGCTTGGACCCCAAATATGAATAACCTTGCCCACACAAAACACACAAAAGAAGTGTAAAAAAAGGTGTAAGAGTATACACCTCTCGTGGGCATACAGGACATTGATCCTAACAAGCATGTAGCTGGTGGAGATAATACATGCAGGACGATACACCCACATTGGCAGAACTGGTTGAACAGACAGATAAAAGCAAAATTTAGGACTTCGCGTATCAGGCATACAGCATTATGAACACAGCATAGGAGAGAAAAGGGAACCCTCCAAAAGACTGTGCTTGGAGAGAATGCTGAGAAATACACCAAAGAAACTCAGAGCTTCAGTAAAATGCAGCAGCAAAAAAAAAAAAAAACCTGCCATGGAACACACAAAACAGGATCCCACAACATAGGAGAAAAGAACACAGCCAGGAACAGAGCCTGCACAATGAAGCGTTTTAACCAGTTTTCAGAGACCAAGAAGTGGAAATTGTTATCCCAATATACTATCGATTATTTGTACTTTGTTACATTTATGTGTATAGTACAATGTACATAATTCTCAGTTTAGAGACAAACTCAACCATTTGCAAAGGGAAAAAAAAACTTTAGTTGTAGAAAGAAGTTGAACGCTCACCCACACCGTGTTGTTTGGTATATGTACCTGGATCAGTGGCTCCTCCATCTCAGTCACAATCAAGGTTTTAATGCCCCAAAGGGGCAAAAGTTAGGTTAAGTGACACCACCTTTAAACTTTGAATCATACAAAATGATTCATAATAATTGGAAAAGAATTAGGAAATACATATAAACAAAAAGAAAGGTTTTCCCAAATTCCGCTCAACATTTTGATGTATTTCACACCAGTCTGTTTGTTTCTGTGTCTCACACTGTGTATGCTGAAAGTTCTTCTTTAAAATCGGAAACAGCATGTACACTGTTTTAAACAACCTTCCTTGTTTGTTGTTTCTTTTACATGGTAGATTGGTTTTCAATGTTACTGTGTTTCTGTGTATAAAAGCTACATAGTAGGCTATTTATTTAATTTTCTGGCCCAATTCTTTGTGGTTAGACACACACAGCGTCTCCCCATTGTTGTAAATGTGGCTGGGATTTAATTCACAGAGGGGACTGAGTTATGGAGAAGTCAGTGCCATTGAAAGAAGCTTTATTACAGTTACCAAGAAAAGGAGGCATGCTATATACCACAGGGCCACATGGGGAAGCACGGGGGTTTGTCAGGAGGCAGAAAGGGATGAGGGAAGAGCAGGGTCCAGAGATTTTATCATGGTTTCCAAGGGAAGAAATGGGTGACTCAGGATAGGTAAGTCTAAGTAAGTGTAGAATTGGATAGTTTGAATCATTTCAGCAGGCTCTGAACTATAGGGGAGGGTCCACAGTGGTCTGATACCTAGCCCTGGAGTGATTTAGGACAGGAGAAATATTGGCTTGGTGTGTGAGAGTTAGATAAATTAGGTGGTTGCATCTGTGGTTTGGATTGGTTGGTTTACACATGAAAGGCATGCTCTCAGGCAAGTCATTTACTGTCTTTATGAATCAGCCAGTCCTGGGAGGGAGGCTCTCTCCAGGACTAGTAAGGCACCAAGATGATAAAACATCGTAAAATACAAAAAAATATATAAAACATGATTACTACAGCCATACAAACAGATACTTAGTGAGCATCCCTTCAGCAGTGTCTCCTCCCTGTATCATCTGTCAAGACACTAGGATTCAATCCACCTATATCACTGATGCCTTCATCACCTGGCACCATTCTCCTTTAACCTTTGGTGCGGGCCTCTCACCGTCGTGGCCTCTCCCGTTGCGGAGCACAGGCTCCGGACGCGCAGGCCCAGTGGCCATGGCCCACGGGCCCAGCTGCTCCGCGGCACGTGGGACCCTACTGGACCGGGGCACGTACCCATATCCCCTGCATCGGCAGGCGGACCCTTAACCACTGCGCCACCAGGGAAGCCCGGTATTATTCTAGATGACCTCAAAGTCCTGTGTCTAAATCATCTAACATTCCAAATTGTCCAGTCTCTGACTTTTACTTCTCTCCACCTCAGCCACTCATTCCACACAACTACTTCCTTGGCCTATCAATCATCAGAACCAGCACCACCCCAAAAGGCAGTGCTGGAAGCTATCATGCCAAAGGATTAAGGGTTTAGGAATTCTAAAAACTAATTAATCAACTCAAAGCTACGTTCTTCTCATGTTAAAAAGATTACCAAAATATGCCCAAGATTAAGATACCTGAAAGGGCATCAATACAAGTTTGGGAAACAAGTACTCTTCACTCTTCTGCATAGACAGTTTTTTTTTTGTTTTGTTTTGTTTTTTTTTTTTGCTGTACGCGGGCCTCTCCCTGCTGTGGCCTCTCCCGTTGCGGAGCACAGGCTCCGGACGCGCAGGCTCAGCGACCATGGCTCACAGGCCCAGCCGCTCCACAGCATGTGGAATCTTCCCGGACCGGGGCACGAACCCGTGTCCCCTGAATCGGCAGGCAGACTCTCAACCACTGCGCCACCAGGGAAGCCCTAGACAGTTGTTTTGAGGGCAAACTGGTACTCTACTTTTTCAATTGAAATTTTTAATTTTCATATATTTTACCTCTGAAATTCAAATTCCAGTCATTTATTTCACTAATAAAATTTATAAAACATGATTCTCATTACGTTTATGTTCTCATAATGTTTGGGCAACTGCACAAAGGCCAATGTGGCTAGAGCACAGAGGAAGAGGGAAAGGGAAGAGATGGGACAATTTGGAGTGTTAGATGATTTAGACACAGGACTTTGAGGGAATTTGAGAACTGGGAAGCGGACAGGTCACAGGAAGGCTCACAGGACAAGGGCAAAAATCTGGACTTTATTCTCAGTGCAAAGAGAAACCAACATGGGGTTTTTAGCAGTAGAGTGAACCCCAAAGGCAGAGTTGTTGGGTTTCTGAAAAATACGCCTGAAGGGGCACAGCTGTGAAGAGGGGGAAAAAGAACAAAGCTGCTGCCAATGAGATAAGAGAGAAAAATCTCTCGAAAACAATGCAAAAGGATAGGAATGATATTGTCAAGTGGAAGAAAATAAAAACAATAAAGAAGTTGGTGAAGTTGGGAGAAAGTAAGTCAGAGGTTATCTAAAAGCTATAGGAGAAAAATTCCATTGGGGAAAATATCTTAACAACAAAATAAGTGATATCCCTGGCAGAAAAGAGAAATCAGAGGAATAATCTGTATCGGTTCCCTGGAACAAAAACTAATTCAGTCTGGACCATACTCTTTAGAGAAATGTTAATAATTCTTTAATGCAAAAAAAATAAAACTTTTATAAAGAAAAAAATTCAGTTGTTCCACAATTGACAACTTCACCAACTTCAGGCAACTTCTCCGATTTTAAATTGTTAATTTAAAATAAATATGTTTTTGAAAGTGGAAAACCCTAGGTCAAAATATCAACTAAGTTCCACAAGGACCTGAAGAATGACTTAAAATCACAAATAGACTATTTTTTAAAAAATAAATCTACACTATGGAACTATACATTCAATCTATTGAGCAAAGAATTCATCATTCCATATTATAACATCCTTACTATTTGGCACAATGTCAAGGCTATTCAAGCAATATGTATCCTGTCATTAAGTAGAATGTCTGTGTTAAAAAAAAAAACATGTTTTTAAGACATCAAGTATCAAAAAACTTGAACAAGAAATGTTAACACTTTCAGGATGTGTAGTTAAATACTAAATTAACTATAGCTCCAAAAATAAATCATCAACTGAATGTGTTTAGACAGGGAGATACATGAAAAATTTCTAAGTCATTTTGAAGCACAAAAGATGAACCATCAAAATATACCAGAGTGGAATTCCATTTTGATACCAACAACAGAAAGTATGATTTAACAGAGAAGTACCATGATATAACAAGGGAGTTCAACTGTATGTTTATGGAGACAGAATTTAAACTGTGATGTAATCACAGTTAAGATATATCCAGCCAAAAATAGTGAAATTGCACTTTATCTGTTCTACCAGATTGGTCACACACCCATTGGAAATCTGCTACTAGGAGGAGGTGGCAGGCAGCTCTGTACAGAATATTTACAGGATAATAATCATCCCACAAATTTCCTCTAAAGTTGCTGTGAGAACATGGATGTGTAGCACTATTATTATGTGTGTCAAACCCTCCTTGGCATATTTCAAACAACTCTGGGAGCTTCTATACTCCTTGAATTCATATGCTAACTTGTTTTTATGGTTTATGGCAAAACAGAAGGCCATAGCTGAAATAACTAAGAACGATAGGCTTTTAGAGTTGGAAGAAATCTGGTTTTTTGAAACAACACATTCTTCCCTTGGAAAAACCATCTGTATCTTTAGAATCAACTCTGTAACTCTTTCCTTCATGTTTAAATGGTGATCTCATAATGTAGGACCAAAATACATTCCCAGAGCTACAGTATCCAGAGCTTCTGCCACAAAAGCAGTCTTGAGGAGAAAGAGTTACACAGAAGGTAAGACCCAGGGAAAGGAGAACTTGGAAAACATGCATCTAACTACACATCTTTACCAAAATGAATCAATATTCACTACCTAAGCAAAAATATTAAGTATTTAAAATTGCTAGTTATATAATATTTCTACAAGTGTTCTGGAAATGTTTCCTACTGTAATATCTCTATCTCCCTGCCCCAATCTCAGACCCCTCCATATAGCCTACTGCACTAGCCCCAGAGCAATTTTTCTAAGCTACAATCCAATGTTGTCTTTTAAAAGACAACCTAAAATCCTTCAGCTACTTGCCGTCGTCTCCTATCACACAAGGTTGTTCATCATCTAGCCCTGCTTTCCTGTCCACGCTGCTCTTCATGCCTCCTCCATCATACTTTCCAGCTTCACATTCATTTTCCACACCTTTCCCATCTCAGCAGTCCACACACACACACACACACACACACACACACACACGCATACACACACACACACAAACACACAAACCCATTTGCTATTCCTAGGACACATTTGCTGACTCAAATATACAAGATTATGCAAAACCGCTCTCTGCGTGGGTCTCTCTTGCCCAGCAGACAAACTCCCACTGATCTGCCACGTCTCAACAAAAGCATGCTTTTTTCAGTCTTCTACGTTTCTTGGTTCACAAAGCATTTCTAGGCAGAGATTTGACTACTTGGCACAGCAAATTATTCTTTACTTTAATTAGGTGTTTATATGTTCTCCCCTCAAATAGGCAGAGTCTCATGCATCTTCACATCCTGGAACCAAACGCACTGCCCATTATACAGGACACTTTTAAATCAATGTGTCAATGAAATCAATAATTCAGTGCATACATGTATCTATGAACTTGAAAAATCCATTTCTACTTATTCTGATTTTACTATATATGCTTGCAAATTAGAAAATGATGCAAAATAAAACAGCTCTATTTCATTGGAAGATGACAGCATTCCCCACTATACAGCAAATAAAAGACAATCCTTATGCCCTGGACATTTATTACATCTTACAGATATTTAAAAGAGAAAAAGAGAGGTAGAACACTGAATTCATCTTTCATTATTAGTTGTATAATAATATTGGAAGACTACTCGTAACCTTAGAGTTTTAAGAAGTGTGTAATTTTTCTTTTTTAGCTTTAATTTAGATACATATATATTTGTTTATTAAGACTTTATTTTTAGAGCAGTTAAGAGTACAACAAAATTGAGTGGGAGGTACAAACATTTCCCACATACGCCTTGTGCCCCCATATGCGTAGCACTCTCCATTATCAACATCACTCACCAGAATTGTACATTTTTTAGCAACAATGAAACTACACTGACTCATCGTAATAACCCAGAGTCCATACTTTACCTTAGGGTTCACTCTTGGTGTTGTATTATCTATCGGTTTGAAAAACTACCCTAAAAACCCTCTGTGCTTGCCTGTTCTTCTCCCACCTGGCCCCCTACTGCTCCTGGCAATCAAGGCTCTTCTTATTGTCTCCATAGCTTTGTCTTTTCCAGAATGTCATATACTTGGAATCATACAATAGGCAGACTTTTCAGATGAGCTTCTTTCCCTTAGCAATATGTATTTAAGATTCCTCCATGTCTTTCATGGCTTGATAGCGCACTTCTTTTCAACACTGAATAATATTCCATTGTCTGAATGTATCCCAGTCTATTTACCTGTTAACACACTGAAGGATATCTTGGCTGCTTCCAAAACTCGGAAGTAACGAGGAAAGCTGCTGTAAACATCCTTGTGCAGGTTTTTTTGTGTAGATATAAGCTTTCAACTCCTCTGAGTAAGTACCGAAGGACGTGATGGCTGCATCTTATAGGAGTACGTTTAGTTTTGTACAAAACTGCCAAAACTGTTTCCCAAAGTGGCTGAACCACTTTGCATTCCCCCCAGCAGTGAATGAGCGTTCCTACTGCTTCACACCCTCACCAGCATTTGGCGTTGTCAGTGTTCAAAACTGTGGCCATTCTAGTAAGTGTGCACTGGTACCTAATTTTTGTTTTAATTTGCATCTCCCTGATGACATATGCTATGCAGCATCCTTTCATACACTTATTTACTATCTGTATATCTTCTTTGATGAGGTACCTGTTAAGATCTTTGGCCTATTATTTAATTGGGTTGTTTGCTTTTTATTCTTGAGTTTTAGGGGTCCTCCGTATATTTCTGATAACTGTCTTTTATCAGATGTGTCCTCTGCAAATATTTTCTCCCAGTCTGTGGCTTATCTGCTAATTCTCTTGATAATTATCTTTTGCAGAGGAGAAGTTTTTAATTTTAATGAAGCGCAGTGTATTTTTTTTCTTTCATGGATTGTGTCTTTGGTGTCATATCCAAAAAGTTATCACACACCCAAGGTCATCTAAGTTTACTCCTGCTATCTTCTAGTTTTATAGTTTTGAGTTTTATATTTAAGTCTCCAATTCATTTTGCGTTAATTTTTGTGAAGAGTATAAAGTCTGTATCTGGATTCATTTTTTTTTTTTTGTATGTGGATGTCCAATTTTTCTAGCACCATTTGTTGAAAAGAGCATCTCTGCTCCATTGTATTACCTTTGCTCCTTTGTCAAAGACAGGTTGACTATATTTATGGTGGCCTATTTCTGGGCTATAAATTCTGTCCCACTAATCTATTTATCCGGTCTTTCACCAATACCACAGTCTTGATTTCTGTAACTTTATAGTAAGTCTTAAAGTTGGATAGTGCCAGTGCTCCAACTTTCTTCTGCTCCTTCAAAATTGTGTTGGCTATTCCGGGCCTTTTGCCTCTCCATAAAAACTTTAGAACCAGTTTGTTGATATCCATATAATAACTTGGTATTTTGATTGGGAATGCATTGAATCTATAGACCAAGTTGGGAAGAACTGACATTTTGACAGTATTGAGTCTTCCTATCCCTGAACTTGGCATATCTCTCCATTTATTTAGTTCTTTGATTTTGTTTATCAAAGTTTTGTAGTTTTGCTTATAAAGATCTTATACATATTTTGTTAGATTTTTACCTAATTATTTAATTTGGGGAGGTACAAATGTAAATGATACAATGTTTTCAGTTTCAGATTTCACTTGCTCATTGTTAGTATATAGAAAAGCAAATGACTTTTGTAGATGAATGTTGTATCCTACAACCTTCCATAATCATTTATTAGTTCCAGGAGGGTTTTTTTTTTTGTTAATTCTTTTGCATTTTCTACATATATGATTGTCATTTGCAAACAAAAATAGCCTTACATCTTCTTATCTGATCTATTTACATGTTATTTCCTTGCCTTGCCTTATTGTGTTAGCAACATTTTCCAGTATGATTTTGAAAACCAGTGGTGAGCAGGCACCACCCTTGCCTTTTATCTGATCTTAGTGGGAAAGCTTCAATTTTCTCACTATTACATTTGTTGTCAACTGTAGATTTTTTTTGTAGATATTCTTTATCAAGTTGAGAAAGTTCCCCACTATTCCTAGTTTACTGAGAGTTTTATTAGCAATGGGTATTGGATTTTGCCTAATGCTTTTCTGTACCTATTGATAGGATCACGTGATATTTCTTTTTTAGTCTGTTGATGTGATGAATTACATTATTTGATCTTCAAATACTGAGTTCAACTATGTTATTACTGATTTTACTGCCTCTGGATCTGTCCATTTCTGAGAGAGGTGTGCTGAAGTCTCCAACTATGACAGTGGATTTATTGGATACATCTATTTCCCCTTGTGGTTCTAGTTATTTTGCCTCATTTGATGTTCTGTATTTAGGTGCATACTTGTTAATAAGTGTTATGTCTTCTTGGATAACAGACCCTTTTATCATGATATAATGCCTCTATTTAACCCTGATAACTTTCCTCCTTTTGAAGTCTCCTTTATCTGAAATTAATAAAGCTATTCCTGCTTCTTTTAATTAGTACTAGCATACAATATTTTTCTCCACCCATTTACTTTTAATCTATATGTGTTTTTATACTTAAAGTTGGTTTCATATAGACAACATAAAGTTGGGTAATGCTCTTTGATCCATTATGACAATCTCTGTCTTTCAATGGTGCATGACATTCTAATATTGTTGATATAGTTGGATCAGTATCAACCATATTCATTCACTGTTTTCTATTTGTTGCCCTTGCTCTCTGTTCCTATTTTTGTGTTCCACTCTTTTTCTGCCTTTGGTGGTTTTAATTGAGCATTTCATATGATTTCAGTTTCTCTCCTTTATTAGCATATGAGTTATACTTCTTTTTCTTGCAATTGTATTTTAATTTTTTAACCATTTTTAAAATGAAAAATTAATCCATGTTTATTGTAACTGGTGAAAAAGGAATAAATATATGAAGAAAAAGTAAGTTTAGCCCAACTCATTCTATCACTGCATTCCTTAGGAAACATGGAAACTATCTCAATTGTACTCTTCCACGGTCTTTCTCAGAACACACAAACATCAACAATGTGTATTTATTGATATAATTTTGTTTGCTTTTATATAAAAATGAGATTACATTATATAGAGGAAGTACTCTTCAATTTAACAATATATAATGGGCATCCCTTCAGGTCACTAAATAAAGACCTAGATAATTCTATTTTATAACTCTATGCAGTGGACAGACTCCTCCCTCCCAGCATTCATACATTATGTAGTTACGTTGCTTAAATGTAGGAAGGACCTGGCTTGCTTCTAAGCGGCAGAATACAACAATGACGATGGGATGAATGTGATTATGTGCACATGACTATGTACATAAGATGGTAACACCTGTCTTGCTGTGAGAAACACTCTCCTTTGCTGGCTCTGAAGAAGCAAGCTGCCATGTTGTGGGCTGCCCTACAGGGAGGGCCATGCATCAAGCACCTGAGGGCCACCCCTAACCACCACCCTCCATCTGGCAGCATGGAAGGAAAAATATGTTACCAACAAGCATGTGAGCTTGGAATTAAATCCTTCCCCATCTGATCAGAAAGAGCTCCAGGTGACACCATGATTGTAACTTTATGAGACCTGAAACAGAGGATCCAGCTAAGCCATGGCTGGACTTCTGATCCACAGAAACTATGAGATAATAACTGTTCATGGTTTTGAACCACTATGTTTGTGGCAATATTGTTACACAGCAATAGAAAACTAATACACTGCATAATATTCTATAGTTTGGATATGCCACCGTGTATACAAACATTCTGTTGACAGACATTCTGGTTTCTAGGTTTTGCTATGATGTAATAAGCATCATTGAAGACCTCTGCTTATTTCTATGGGATACACTCAGAAAAGATACAGCCACATCAAAAATATGTGAAAAAAATAGATAATTTTCATTTTAAAATACGTTCATGGGCTTCCCTGGTGGCGCAGTCGTTGAGAGTCCGCCTGCCGATGCAGGGGACACGGGTTCGTGCCCCGGTCCAGGAAGATCCCACAGGCCACGGAGCGGCTGGCCCCGGTGAGCCATGGCCGCTTAGCCTGCACGTCTGGAGCCTGTGCTCTGCAACGGGAGAGGCCACAACAGTGAGAGGCCCGCGTACCGCAAAAAAAAAAAAAAGTTCATTATTTCTGTCAATATTACTGGTCCATTCCTCTATTCTCCTGTGTCCTAATTTATTCTAAAATCTCCTAACAGGTCCCTTTTCTCCAATCCACAATCTACAATGTATTTTTCATGCTACAGCTAGAGTGAGCTTTGTAAAATTCAAATATGATTATCTAATTTTGCTTTTTAAACCATTTTAATGGCTTCTCATTGTTCTAAGGATAAAGTTGAAACTCCTTACCACTGCTCCTATGTCTGTTAGGACTGGTCCCTAATTTATACCCTCAGACAAATATCTCACTTATATCATCAGTCAGATATCTTTACTGCAGTAGTGAAGTCATTCTATTCTCCACAACTTGAACTTGCCCTGTGCAAATTTCACGAGTCCTGTGTGTATGTAGTTCTTTTTCTCAAAAATATGTGGTTTCACTTCCCCCACTCCATTCTCCACCCCTGGGCTAATGTCTAATTATGGTTTAACATCAAATTTACACATCTCTTATACGGAAAGCCTCACCTGAAGTCCCTGCTCTGGGACTGCTGTGGAATCCTGTTTCTAAGCACAAAGCACATTCTATTAAAACTGAAGATACGAGGGTCACCACAGAAGGCTCACTTGCTGTCTTATATAAAATGCTGTTTAAAGATGTGATTGCTGAGATTAACTTTCTAGCTTACAGACCTAAAAGAGGATGTAGACCTCATAGGAAATTTGTTTTCTCACCAATCAAAGCGGATGAAGAAGAGTTAAATGCCCTAATACATGCATGCAACGACTCCTTCCCTAATTTCCCCAAACTGAGCCAGAAAGAATAGAGATCTCATCCAACAAGCCCAGGAATCTCCAAACCTGTCAGAAGGCCAATGAGAATCTCTGAAGGTTGCAGAATATAAGCTCATTAATTAACCACCTGCAAAGGGCAGATACCTATTTTGAGCTAACCATGATTCTCAATTTATCTTCATCACAACCAAGGAAGTACCTGGAGGATTTGAGATTGCTGTCACTTTGGGACTGAGGCATGGGTGTCCACGTGGCCACTACAGTCATCAGTTTGGCTCTGATGCCAATGGTTCTTACTTCAGGCTCAGGAGTAAGACAGCCAAACATATACAGATCCTGGTCTCCTCATGCTTCCCCTGGTTCCTTCTTGGCATGTAAACCACCAGGAAACTGGTCCTCCCCATTGCAGTGACTTTCAGACTATTTGACACCAACCCACAGTAAGAAAAACATCTTCCATGTCCACCCAGGGCACACAAACATGTATCTGTATAGTCAGAATAAAAGTTTTACAGAACCTACTTTTTCAGATGCTCTTTTCTGTTTTATTCTATTTTTTAATCATTAATCAGGCCTCAGCATATTGATTTCACAGCCCATTAATATGGATTTACCCCTTAGTTAGAAAAACACTGGTATTTTTTAAAGAGGTGTAAGTATCTTATTTACAGTATTGAGAGCCATAATCTTCTAGTTCTCAATTACAGCAATTATCATATCACAATCTATGACTCATTCATCAAACAAATATTAATTGAGACTCTATTATATGATCCAAAGAGTCCTTTGTTGATCATCCTCTCTCTTTCTGTGTATCTCATTTTATAATATCACTCCATCAATGGTTAAACTCTAGCAATGCTGAATTTACCTTAAATTTCTTTCCTATCTTTTGATATTCTGTGCAAAACAATCACGGATTGTCTCCCCAAATATGTCAATTTGCAGACCATTGCTAACCCTTCAGGACTTTGGATTCTACCTCTCCTTTTGTGTGCCTTCCCTAACACATCAGGGAATGATTTGGCTCTCCTAGTATACTCTCCATGCAGCAATATACTGGCACATACTGCCATAAGAACAGTAATTATGCTCCAGTGTAATTACCTGCATAGCCAGCCCCTGAAGCATGAACAAGGGCCATCTAGATGATCCTATGGCCATCCTGGGTCAGAAATCCCTTTCCCCACCTGCCACGCACACCCCACACAGTAATACTCCACAGAACTGCATACTTATCACCATAACTATAGTTAATTACATTTTATTCCTAGTTCCCCTTCTAGAGTATATACTGTTTGATTACAGAAACGGTGTTCCCAGCAATTATTCTCCCAGGATCTGGTACAGAAGTCAAAGCTTAAATCAATATTGATTTAATTAATTAATTAACGCTCACCACCAAAAACATACTGGTGACTTAGCTTCTACATGCTAGTCTTGAACCAGCGTCGTCTACTTGATCGAAATCCTCCCCCACATTACCTTTCCTAAAATATCCTCCCAATTGTACTGTGTTCCCTGAATTGCTCTTCTTTTCACATTTCCAATCCCTTCTCCTGGCTCGGCTTCATCTACTTCCCTCACCTGGTAAACATTCTTCAATTTTAATTACATGCTTATTGTGATGAATCACAATTGAAGTAATTTTAGAAGGTGAGATATTCGCTAATTATAAAGGAAAAAAGCCTTATGAAATTCAAGTATCTTTCCTTGCTTATTACCCAAATTTACAGCTGTTTGCATAGCTCTACCTGATGAATATAGCTATTTTCATATCCAGCTGAATCCCTAATCTCTTTCTTGTTTCTGTTTAAAACTGTCTATCCTCCCCCAGAAATCAGGAAATAACCTTTCTTTTTTAAACTTGATTTGCCTAGAGTTTCCCTCACATTTGCTATGGAAGAAATATTAAAACATATTTTGGGAGTTCCCCTAAAAAACAGTAGAAGAAAAGAAGGAAAACAAGTAGGGGGCAGGTGAGGGGAGAGATGAGGGGTGCGGGAGGAGAGAGAGAGAGAGAGGGAAAGAGAAAGAGAAAGAGCTCTTCCACATGGCTCAAGAATTCTTTTTTTTTTTTTTTTTTTGCGGTAAGCAGGCCTCTCACTGCGGAGCACAGGCTCTGGACTCGCAGGCTCAGCGGCCATGGCTCACGGGCCCAGCCGCTCTGCGGCATGTGGGATCCTCCCGGACCGGGGCAGGAACCCAGCAGGCAGACTCTCAACCACTGTGCCACCAGGGAAGCCCTCAAGAATTCTTTCACAACTGATGGAAGTCAAATTATGGAGATACTACTAAGAATGTGCCTGAGATGATGGATTGTTCCAGGTTTTGTCCAAGCTCTAATAACCTAAATTGTAAAATTTGAAACAAAGTAAAATCACAGTGAAATTAATCTTCCAGCTCTTTCAAACTAAACTGAATTTCCTTTCCTTCCACTTATTGTAAATCATGAAAAATTTAACTTCTTGCATAACAATGTTTATTTATAGAATATACTGTATACATTATATATTTTTTGCATACTTGTCTGCAATAGTAAAAATTAGTTACTTAAGATTAAAGGTCTACATTCTATAATTTTAGTAATTTCCCTAACCCCATGTTGAATCTAAGAAGCCCATATAAAAGAACTTGTTAAATCTGTAATGATTATAAGACATTTTATGTCCGGAGTCATGCAAATTTCAGGTTTATGGTATTTCAAAAGGATATTCTCATCAGCATTTACTTGGAATGGAAGGAATGGATGGGTTGTGATAGGAGAGACTCTTACAAAAGCCTGGAAGCACAAAAGGCTGATTAGTCTGGCTTATTGTTTTCTGTCCTAAGTCCCTGGTAAAAACTCTACATGGGCTACTTGCCCCTGTAGGTGTATATGCCCAAGTCTGTATGGATAACGCTAGCCAGCCTCCCAGGAAATGCAACAGTCACAATTGCACAGCAAATGGATGAGCACACATTTCTCACCATCATCAGAAAAATGTCAAGTACACGCACAAAGTTCAGAACATCCTCTCTGCATTCAATGGCTAACACAGCGTTATTAGCTTTAGGACAATCAAAGGCTTTTCTCGTAACAACAAAAAATGAAATGCTGATAGACTATGATTCATGAACATCTCCCTCCTACAATCACCCCTAAAAAGTTTATTTATTTCAAAACAATAAAAACCTACTAAGATGGTTTTGCAACAATATTTATTGAACTCCAGTGTTAGTCCTAGCTCTCAGTCCATCATCGGTGAGTTACACAGTTAATGGGCAAACAAAAAGGGACGCTGTTAAGAAAGGATAATGCCTCATTAAAAATTAGTTTGCTTCTATTATTCAAAGAACTGTTTTTTAGTTTATATGAGTGATAGTGAGGTATCTTCTACAGACCTGGCTACCAAAATTCTCCCTCATGTCCCTCCCCTCCCCTCCTCCCCTCTCTTACTTTTCCCCATCCCCCTCCCCTTCTCCGTCCCCTTCCCCTTCTCTTTCCTTTTCCTCTTCCCCTTCCCCTTCCCCTCCCCTTCCTCTTCTTACTCTCTCTCTCTCTCTGGCACAGTGCGTGAAGACTGGGAAAAAGGACTCCAAGGCCACAGGGGATGGTTCAGCCATGACAGAGAAAATGTCTGCATCTTTGAGTCACCCTGATAAATAGTCATCCAATTACAAATGCCTGTTCTGAACTCTGCTTGCATTGAAATATACTGAAATGAGGAGCCAGGGAGTGTTTATTATGCATTTAACTTTCCCTAACTAATATACCAATTGAAAAAATAGTGTTTTCGTAGCATTGTTATTTAGATTAATGTTTTTGTTTGTTTGTTTTCTTTGCTAGGAGGGATGTTAAAAATGTCCTTATCAAACATCCATCATAGTTTAAATGATCATGAAATAAATTCTTTCTCCTCTTAAGAGCTGTTATGTAATTTATGTATGGCGTTTTCAGAGTCTAATGCAACCAGCTTGGAAAGACTGAAACTTTCAGCAAATAAAGGGAGTAATACACAGGAAATTCATAAACAAAGCAGGAAATTTAAGAAAATGAAATAAATTCTAGCCACTGGATCCCTAACAATTTCTTACGTACTGAGGCAGACTCATTCTTCAAATTCATACTGAACATTGGTAAAGATTGGAGAGAACTGAAAAAGACTCTCCATTTTTAAGGAGCCTTTTTTGTTTATTTGTTTTGAGTGAAGAATATACCTTATTCAGATTTCCTCAGTTTTTACCTAATGTCCTTTTTTCAGTTGCAGGATCCCATCGAGGATACACTCTGCATTTCATTGTCATATCTCCTCAGTCTTCTCTAGGCTGTGACAGCCTCTCAGATGTTCCTTGTTTTTGATGACTTTGACAGTTTTGAGGAGTACTGGTCGGGTATTTCATAGAAAGCTCCTCATTTAGGGTTTGTCTCATATTTTCTCATAATTAGACTGGGGTTATGTGTTTTGGAGAAGATGACCACGGATGTAAAGTGCCACTCATATTACATAGGCTATCAACGTGACATCACTATTTACGCTAAATTTTATCACCTGGCTGAGGTAATATTTGAAAAGTTTATCCACTGTAAAATTACTCTCCCTTTCCATACTGTAGCCTTTAGAAGGAACTATGTGCAGCCCATGCTTAAGGAGTAGAGAGTCACGCTATATAAATTATTAAAAAAATTTCTGCATGGGAAATTTGTCTATTCTTCATCATTTATTTATTTATTCCATCATGTACTTACATCAGAATGGCCTTATGGATATTTTACACTTCATGTTATAATACAATAATAGTTTATTTTATAGCTCCAATTGTCCCAACTTTGGCCACAGGGAGCTCTCTCAATTGGCCCCTGTGTCTCTTTCACATGTCCCCATTGTTGTGTTTTCATTTGATTATTTTATTTTATTTTTTAACGTCTTTATTGAAGTATAATTGCTTTACAATGTTGTATTAGTTTCTTATATATATAACAAGGTGAATATATATATAACAAGGTGAATCACCTATACGTATACATCTACCCCATATCCCTTCCCTCTGCATCTCCCTCCCACCCTGTCTATCCCACCCCTCTAGGTAGTCACAAAGAACCTAGCTGATCTCCCTGTGCCGTATGGCTGCTTCCCACTAGCTATCTATTTTACGTTTGGTACTGTATATATGCCCATGCCACTCTCTCACTTGGTCCCAGCTTACTCTTCCCCTCCCCATGTCCTCAAGTCATTCTCTACATCTGCATCTTTATTCCTGTCCTGCTACTAGGCTCATCAGAACCTTTTTTTTTTTTAGATTCCATATATATGTGTTACCATACGGTTTTTGTTTATCTCTTTCTGACTTACTTTGCTCTGCATGACAGAATCTAGGTCCATCCACCTCACTACAAATAACTCAATTTCGTTTCTTTTTATGGCTGAGTAATATTCCATTGTAAATATATGCCACATCTTCTTTACCCATACTTCTGTCAATGGGCATGTAGGTTGCTTCCATGTCCTGGCTAATGCAAGTAGTACTATAATAAACATTGTGGTACATGACTCTTTTTGAATTATGGTTTTCTCAGGGTATATGCCCAGTAGTGGGATTGCTGGGTCATATGGTAGCTCTATGTTTAGTATTTTAAGGAACCTCTATGCTGTTCTATATAGTGGCTGTATCTATTTACATTCCCACAAACAGTGCAAGAGGCTTCCCTTTTCTCCACAGCCTCTCTAGTGTTATTGTTTGTAGAGTTTTCGATGATGGCCATTCTGAGCGGTGTGAGGTGATACCTCATTGTAGTTTTGATTTGCATTTCTCTAATGATTAGTGATGTTGAGCATCCTTTCATGTGTTTGTTGGCAATCTGTATATCTTCTTTGGAGCAATGTCTATTTAGGTCTTCTGCCCATTTTTGGATTGGGTTGTTAGTTTTTTTGATATTGAGCTCTATGAGCTGCTTGTATATTTTAGAGATTAGTCCTTTGTCAGTTGCTTCATTTGCAAATATTTTCTCCCATTCTGATGGTTGTCTTTTCGTCTTGTTTATGGTTTCCTTTGCTGTGCAAAAGCTTTGAAGTTTCATTAGGTCCCATTTGTTTATTTTTGTCTTTATTTCCATTTCTCTAGGAGGTGGGCCAAAAAGGATCTTGCTGTGATTTATGTCAAAGAGTGTTCTTCCTATGTTTATCTCTAAGAGTTTTATAGTGTCTGGCCTTACATTTAGGTCCTTAATCCATTTTAAGTTAATTTTGGGGTATCATATTAGGAAGTGTTCTAATTTTATTCTTTTATATGTAGCTGTCCAATTTCCCAGCACCACTCATTGAGGAGGCTGTCTTGCCTTCTTTGGCAAAGATAAGGTGGCCATATGTACGTGGGTTTACCTCTGGGCTTTCTATCCTCTTCTATTGATCTATCTTTCTGTTTTTGTGCCAGTACCATATTGTCTTTATTACTGTAGCTTTGTAGTTTAGTCTGAAGTCCGGGAGCCTGATTCCTCCAGCTCTGTTTTTCGTTCTCAAGATTGCTTCAGCCATTTGGGGTCTTTAGTGTTTCCATACAAATTGTGAATTTTTTTGTTCTAGTTCTGTGGAAAATGCCATTGGTAGTTTCATAGGGATTGCATTGAATCTGTAGATTGCTTTGGGTAGAATAGTCATTTTCACAATGTTGATTCTTCCAATCCAAGAACATGGCATATCTCTCCATCTATTTGTATCATTTTTAATTTCTTTCACCAGTGTCTTATAGTTTTCTGTATACAGGTATTTTGTCTCCTTAGGTAGGTTTATTCCTAGGTATTTTATTCTTTTTGTTGCAATGGTAAATAGGAGTGTTTCCTTAATTTCTCTTTCAGATTTTTCATCATTCATGTATAGGAATGCAAAAGATTTCTGTGCATTAATTTTGTATCCTGCTATGTTACCAAATGCATTGATTAGCTCTAGCAGTTTTCTGGTAGCATCTTTAGGATTCTCTATTTACAGTATCATGTCATCTGCAAACAGTGATAGTTTTACTTCTTCTTTTCTAATTTGGATTCCTTTTCTTTCTTTTTCTTCTCTGACTGCTGTGGCTAAAACTTCGAAAACTATGTTGAATAATAGTGGTGAGAGTGCGCAACCTTGTATTCTTCCTGATCATAGAGGAAATGGTTTCAGTTTTTCACCATTGAGACCAATGTTGGCTGTGGCTTTGTCATATATGGCCTTTACTATGTTGAGTTAAGTTCCCTCTATGCCTACTTTTTGAAGAGTTTTTTATTATAAATGGGTGTTGAATTTTGTTGAAAGCTTTTTCTGCATCCATTGAGATGATCATATGGTTTTTATCCTTCTCTTTGTTAATATGGTGTATCACATTGATTGATTTGCATATATTGAAGAATCCCTGCATTCCTGGTTTACACCCCACTTGATCATGGTATATGATCCTTTTAATTTGTTGTTGGATTCTATTTGCTAGTATTTTGTTGAGGATTTTTGCATCTATGTTCATCAGTGATATTAGCCTGTAGTTTTCTTTTTTTGTGACATCTTTGCCTGGTTTTGTTATCAGGGTGATGGAGGACTCATAGAATGAGTTTGGGAGTGTTCCTCCCTCTGCTATATTTTGGAAGAGTTTGAGAAAGACAGGTGTTAGCTCTTCTCTAAATGATTGATATAATTTGCTTGTGAAGCCATCTGGTACTGGGCTTTTGTTTGTTGGAAGATTTTTAATCACAGTTTCAATTTCAGTGCTTGTGATTGGTCTGTTTATGTTTTCTATTTCTTCCTGGTTCAGTCTTGGAAGGTTGTGCTTTTCTAAGAATTTGTCCATTTCCTCCAGGTTGCCCATTTTATTGGCATATATTTGCTTGTAGTAATCTCTCAGGATCCTTTGTATTTCTGCAGTGTCAGCTGTTACTTCTTTCCATTTCTAATTATGTTGATTAGAGTCTTCTCCCTTTTTTCTTGATGAGTCTGGCTAATGGTTAATCAATTTTGTTTACCTTCTCAGAGAACCAGCTTTTAGTTTTATTGATCTTTGCTATTGCTTTCTTCATTTCTTTTTCATTGATTTCTGACCTTATATTTATGATTTATTTTCTTCTGCTAACTTTGGATTTATTTTGTTCTTCTTCCTCTAATTGTTTTAGGTGTAAGTTTAGGTTGTTTATTTAAGATTTTTCTTGTGTCTTGAGGTAGGATTGTATTGCTATAAACTTCCCTCTTGGAACTGCTTTTGCTGCATCCCATACATTTGGGTCATTGTGTTTTCATTGTCATTTGTTTCTAGATTTTTTTAATTTTCTCTTTGATTTCTTCAATGTTCTCTTGGCTATTTAGTAGCATATTGTTTAGCCTCCATGTGTTTGTATTTTTTACAGTTTTTTCCTGTAATTGATATGTAGTCTCATAGTGTTGTGGTCGGAAAAGATACTTGATAAGATTTCAATTTTCTTAAATTTACCAAGGCTTGATTTGTGTCCCAAGATATGATCTATCCTGGAGAATGTTCCATGAGCACTTGAGAAGAAATTGTATTCTGTTGTTTTTGGATGGAATGTCCTATAAATATCAATTAAGTCTATCTTGTTTAATGTATCATTTAAAGCTTGTATTTCTTTATTTATTTTCATTTTGGATGATCTGTCCATTGGTGACAGTGGGGTGTTAAAAGTCCCCTACTATTATTGTGTTACTGTTGATTTCCCCTTTTACGGTTGTTAGCATTTGCCTTATGTATTGAGGTGTTCCTATGTTGGATGCATAAATATTTACAATTGTCGTATCTTCTTCTTGGATTGATCTGTTGATCATTATGTAGTGTCCTTCTTTGTCTCTTCTAATAGTCTTTATTTTAAAGTCTGTTTTGTCTGATATGAGAATTGCTACTCCAGCTTTCTTTTGTTTTCCATTTGCATGGAATATCTTTTTCCATCCCCTCACTTTCAGTCTGTATGTGTCTCTGGGTCTGAAGTGGGTCTCTTGTAGACAGCATATGTACAGGTCTTGTTTTTTTATCCATTCAGCCAGTCTATGTCTTTTGGACGGATCATTTAATCCATTTACATTTAAGGTAATTATCAATATGTATGTTTCTATTACCATTTTCTTAATTGTTTGGGTCTGTTATTGTCGGTCTTTTTCTTCTCTTGTGATTCCTGCCTAGAGATGTTCCTTTAGCATTTGTTGTAAAGCTTGTTTGGTGGTGCTGAATTCTCTTAGCTTTGCATGTCTGTAAAGGTTTTAATTTCTCTGTCAAATCTGAATGAGATCCTTGCTGGGTAGTGGAATCTTGGTTGTAGGTTTTTCCCTTTCATCACTTTAAATATGTCCTGCCACTGCCTTCTGGCTTGTGGAGTTTCCACTGAAAGATCAGTTGTTAACCTTATAGGGATTCCCTTGTATGTTATTGTTGCTTTTCCCTTAGTGCTTTTAATATTTTTTCTTTGTATTTAATTTTTGATAGTTTGATTAATATGTGTCTTGGTGTGTTTCTCCTTGGATGTATCCTGTGTGGGACTCTCTGTGCTTCCTGGACTTCTGACTATTTCAACTAAAATCTCTTCAAATATTTTCTCAGTCCCTTTCTTTTTCTCTTCTGCTTCTGGGAACCCTACAATTCAAATGTTTGTATCTTTACTATTGTCCCAGAGGACTCTGAGACTGTCCTCAGTCCTTTTCATTCTTTTTTCTTTATCCTGTTCTGCAGTAGTTATTTCCACTATTTTATCTTCCAGGTCATTTATCTGTTCTTCTGCCTCAGTTATTCTGTTATTGAATCATTCTAGAGAATTTTTAATTTCATTTATTGTGTTGTTCATCATTGTTTCTTTGCTGTTTAGTTCTTCTAGGTCCGTGTTAAACATTTCTTGTATTTTCTCCATTCTATTTCCAAGTTTCTGGATCATCTTTATTGTCATTACTGTGAATTGTTTTTCAGGTAAGCTGCCTATTTCCTCTTCATTTGTTTGGTCTGGTGGGTTTTTACCTTGCTCCTTCATCTGCTTCGTATTTCTCTGTCTTCTCATTTTGCTTAACTTTCTGTGTTTGGGGTCTCCTTTTTGCAGGCTGCAGGTTCATAGCTCCTGTTGTTTTTGGTGTCTGCCCCCAGTGGGTAAGTTTGGTTCAGTGGGTTGTGTAGGCTTCCTGGTGGAGGGGACTGGTGCCTATGTTCTGGCAGATGGGGCTGTATCTTGTCTTTCTGGTGGGCAGGGCTGCCTCCGGTGGTGTGTTTTGTGGTGTCTCTGAACTTATTATGATTTTACACAGCCTCTCTGCTAACTGGTGGGGTTGTGTTCCTGTCTTGCTAGTTGTTTGGCATGCGGTGTCCAGCACTGGAGCTTGCTGGCTGTTGAGTGGAGCTGGGTCTTAGTGTGGAAATGGAGATCTCTGGGAGAGCTCTTGCTGACTGATATTACATGGGACCGAGAGGTCTCTGGTGGTCCAATGTCCTGAACTCGGCTCTCCCACCTCAGAGGCTCAGGCCTGACACCAGGGTGGAGCACCAAGACCCCGTCAGCCACATGGCCAGGTACATGGGGAGTTTCTTACCTTTTGGGAAGTTGAGGTCTTCTGCCAGTGCTCAGTAGGTGTTCTGTAGGGGTTGTTCCACATGTCAATGCATTTTTTATGTATTTGTGGGGAGGAAGGTGATCTCCATGTCTTACTCCTTCGCCATCTTGAAACACTTTAGTCTGATTTTTATCCCCTTATTTTCTGGCACTTTAAGACACTCTAGGCTCATGTTGTATATTTCTGGCTCAAACCTAGAATCAGCCATTTCTCGAAGGAGTCCTGGTTCCTTTTATTGGAGAATTTTATTAGAAACCACGTTCTGAGTGCTGGCATGATCATTGTTTCTAAGCCCTCTCAGCTATCAGAAAATGGAAAACTGCATGTGTATACTAACCCAGGTATATACAAATATCTATAAACATTTCTATAGGTAACCACCTTTATCTATATAAGTAAACATGATTTTATTCCAACTGTTTCCCATCTGTGGTTTTCCTCACCAAAACCCATAACTCCAGTCTAATCATGAGAAAAAAATTTAGTGATTCAAATATTCCATACTCCTTTCACAAATTACAATGCAACAGGCAGGCAATGTACTTTTGGTAGGCACTGCCAACAGCACTGTTCTTCAGTGGTCTCATGCCACAGCCTTCAAGGAGGTCCAGGGTCAGGGTCAAAGCCATAGCCATGACCTCAGATCAACTGAGGTGAGGAGTTTGAAAGCTGGAAGGGGCTGGAATCAGTGGGCTTCATAGGCTGTGATCAGGAGTTTGTAAATTATCAATGGGTGATGGAAGTTAGTGCGGAATATTAAAACACACAATGACATAAATAGATTTTCTGCAAATCCTGACTACAAACATTTTAGTGCTGTGGGTACAGAGAATGACAAAGCCAACTCAGAACACATAACACTGGAAAAAAATATCTTTTTTACTTACTAAGGAAAAGAATCACATAGTATAGCATCCTACTCATGTTACTTATTGTAGATTGTTACCATTTAAATTGCAAAAATAGCTTCAAAAGTCTGAAAATCAAGTGAGTCAGTGAAAAAGAGAATTTTACGTTCCTTTCTTTATAAGTACACCTCCTAACTGCAAGGGAGAAAATGTTCAAGTCTGCCATTAAGTGCTGTATTGCTGGGCAAATTTTCTGGCTCTCATGTAAGATGCATCTGCTTTTAAGTCAGTGACATTATGAAATGCAGGATCTGTCTGAAACATTTAATATCAGTAAAGCAGGCAACAGCAGCAGGGGTATTTTTCATGACACACCTATTGAAATGTGATGCTATGTTCAAACACTTTCTTAATGACAACCATTCACCCACAATATTAAGGAGCCTCAAAGAAGGTGCTTTTATATCTGGAGATTCAACTCTTGTGTCAAAACAACTCAAGACATAAAGTGAAAATCACTATTTGGAAACTAGAAAAGTAATAAAATTAGAAAACTGCAATAAATGATGGCAGCAGGGCCCACTGCAACCAAGGTTAAATAATCTGTTCTTCAGTAATTATTAAGGCAGTGAGATCTCAAGTCATGCTAGCATTGCTATGGTGGGCACAACCTCGGACATCTGGAGCTGATACCCAATTATCACTCTTGGTGTAGGATCTGGCATGGCAGGGCCCTTCTTCTTTTTTTTTTAATTTTCATCACCAGGTAAGGAGAGCATGTGCTCATTCTCTTCAAAGCTGATGGAGAATAGTGGCCAGCAGTCTTCATTTAATGCTCATCTACATATTTTTGTGTGTACATCCCTTCTCTCCAGCTGCAAACTGAGCCTCTGGAAGTCTAGCCCGTGAGTGTAACACTCGGGAACTTTCATAGTGTTTAACACAAGGATGGGCCCTTATATGCACTCTTGCTCCAATTTACTTCAAGGCTTAATTTACTGAATGGTAATTTTGGAGTCCAGAAATAAAGAGGGAGTATACAAAGTCCTAGAGACTTGGGGAAGAAAAACAAGAAGGGAAGATGAGGGACGCATTCAGGGAACATATGTTACAGAACTTACATGAAAGAACATTTAAGAGCATACACTGTCCTCAGGGTTTAAGAGGCTTATCTCAGGCATTTTTTTAAAAAATTCATTTTATTCAAGTATAGTTGATTTATAATGTTGTATTAATGTCTGCTCTACAGCAAAGTGATTCAGTTATACATATGTATACATCCTTTTCCATATTCTTTTCCATACCTTATTTGAGGCTCTTTAATATTGTGGGTGAATGGTTAGCATTAAGAAAGTGTTTGAATATAGCATCACATTTCAACAGGTGTGTCATGAAAAATACACTTACTGCTGTTGCCTGCTCCACTGATACTAAATGGCTCATATTATATCACTGAATATAGTTCCCTGTGCTATACAGTAGGACCTTGTTGTTTATCCATTCTCTATATAATAGTGTGCATTTGCTAATCCCAAAGTCCCAGGCATTTTTTTTTCCTTTTTTCTCTTCAGCAAACTAAACCTCCCACTGACACAGGAATTAAATTTTCATACCTGAAAAGTAACCCCAAACCATTACCCTTAAGAACTGGTTCTGAACCAGTTAGGCAGATGAACTGAATCCTTTAACTATCATACAAAGAAGAATGCTTGCAGGGAAAAGAAAAGGGAAAAGAAATATGACAAAATCTTAAGCAAAAATTTTAATATACATTGGGAAAACTCACCTATGAGGAAATTCAAACAAAATAGGATCTTCTGAAAAAGATTTTAAAATAAGCACATGGCAGACATATTGGCTGTTGCCCAAAGAACACACCCCTTTCCTCCATGCCCCAGACATTAGGTGTCCAGCCTTGGCACATCCCTCAAGGCTTAAGGCTTACCTAACTCCTTCCTGCTTACCAATCATTAGTCTAAGGGTGTGTGTCTGTGCGTGTCGTGTGTGCAGGCCTCGCTCTGATTAAAGGGACATGAAGGGCCTAAAACTGGAAAGATTCTCCTCTCTGATTGCACAGAAAAAAAACTTTTTGACACCATCCTCCTTACTTAGTGCTTTGAAACCAACTTTCACATAAGAACAGGAGAAGAGTTGAGACAGGCATTTTTTGACCCCTAAGAGGAACTAGCACTCTGGAGTGATGCAAGAAGAACAAGAAGCAGCTGGGCCCCTGATGGCCTCATGGGGCCCCTAACCAAACTTGGCCTGCTTTCCTCCAGACGTCTCATTCATGAACAATAAAGCTGCATGATTTTATCACTATTGGTCAAGCTCTCTGCTATCTGTAAATGCATCCAAATTTATACAGTATGTTTAAAGCCCTTAGAAATATAAAGGAAGGAGTAATAAACATAAATCAAAACCATGAATTATTTAGCAGAATGGTGAATAAGAGTCATATACAGTTATATTATATTTATATTAAACATAAAAATATGAAAATAAAAAATGTAATCACTAATGAAGTAGACTGGATAAATACAAAACTAAAGAGAAAGTAAATGAAAGAAAGCATAGAAAGATCAATCTATGAAAAACGATGAAGAAAGTTAAAAGAGAATACATTAAGCAGTTCCAATATAAGCCTAATAGGAATTCCAAAAACTAAGAAAGAAAGAAATATTGGTGAAGTACTTTCTGAAGAGATAATGGCTGAGAATTTTACTGATTTACTATAATAGATGAGAAAGAAAATATTTTTATTCCTAGAGAATGTGGGGACTTCAGAATACCAAGGAAAAAAGAAAAATATTAGATGCTATTTGGAAGGGAGCAGGAGGAAATGACAGATTCCACAGGACAATGGAATAATAATTACAAATTACATAGGGGATCTAACCACCAATCAAGCATTTTACTAATGAGTTAAATTCTCATCCTAGAGTGACAGAAAATGTAAGGCCTTTTTGGAAATATAAAGACTCTCACTGAAATATTTATTAGGTAAAAAGAAAAGGGAACCAAGAGGAAGCTTTGGGATGCAGGAAACTATGAAATGCAGGCAGATATGAATAGGTGGTTAAGTAGGCAATCGGTAGATAGATGGTAGAGTAGGAGGACAACAGCTTGGTCATTGCTATTTTTTACAATGGTAAGATTTTATTTTTTAATTAATTCTATTTTAAACGTTAATAGTAATATATGTTAATTGCAACAAAAACTAACCATTGAACACTGCATTCAGAAACCAAAGAGTTAATTTAAAAGTACCTGCCATTCTTTAAATTTCATGTCCACAAACAATCACTGTTCACATTCTGTTGTACATCCTCCATACGTAGGTCTCCTTAGAAATCATAAATATGTAATGATTTGGAGATGAAGAGGGTATTCTAAAATATTTCCATTATGCATATTGTTCAGCTACTTATTTTTCTTAATCTAACAATATGTCAAAGATATAATTACAAGTGCACAATATCATTCTATTTTATTATTTTCAATGAGTGCATAGTTTAGACAAGGGTTGCCCAACTTTTTCTGTAAACGGCCAGAAAGTAAATATTTTCGACTTTGTGAGACATAAGGTCTCTGTTGCAATGTGTCAACTGTTAGGTTATAGCACAAATGTAGCCACAGTCCGTATGTCTTTCCACTCAGCTCTCCGCTCCCCTCTGTCCCTCTTCCCTTCGTAGCAGGGGCATGGCAAGGCCAGGGTATCTGGCATGTGGCTAAGGGAAAGTTGAGTTAGGGGTTAGTTTGGATGTCATAGGATGTATTTACATGGCTCAGAGTCACCTGCATGTATCGCTGAGTGACTGTTAGACATTGCCCCACACCCCCTTTCACGGTGCAGAGATGAGGAATTCTCCTCCCATCCATTTGGCAAACTCAAGTGGCACTGTGACAAGAAGGGGCTTGGCTAGAGATTGTAGAGTGATAGGGATGTGCTTTACAGAAACACATGTACTGTGCCCAGAAGCATATATGTGTATAGTGTAGAAGTGTAAATATGGATAATGGAGGAGAAACAAAGTTTAAAATGTACAATATCAGAACTTAGTCTGGGGAAAATTCCTCCAAACATCAGAGGTGTAAACCTGTACACAGAGGATCAGTTTTCATTTCCACCTCCGCAAAACAGTTCTCTCCTGTCAAGAGAGGAATGTCAAGAATATATAACAGAGCATGTATAATTTAAAATGCACTATATTTTTATTACTGTTTTGATGGAAATGAAATATTTAATAAAGCTCAAGTATTCCACTGTAAATTAAATCTTGGAATATTTCAGTAAAGCAAGAGGGCCATATGGGCTCAATTTGTTTGTATAGAAAAGTCAGCTGTTTAAGTCATCTTTGAATCCATTTTTGAAAAACTGAAAGAATATTCAGGAGAAAATTTAATGGGTATGGGACAAAGGTGACAAACATAAGCAATGAAATCAAGTCAAAAGAAACTATTCTGACATTTAGAAATAAATTATACCAAACTTTGTCAGATTATGCATAAGCTAACTTTATTAAGAGAAAAAAATTTTCAAATAAAAGTAATTAACAGGTACTTTGGTTATTTGAGAATCCAATTAAAGAAGAGGACAGAATTATGGACATGCTAGAAAAATATTAAATTTCTTGATAATTTTACACAAAATATTGACGTCTACTAAATATGCTTTCTCTTCAGCCACAAGCTAGCTGATGAGTGTCAGAATATTTAGGATTAGTCACTGCTTAGGAAACTTTGAAATCCCCTGAAATCTAACAGCTCATACATGAAAGAAACCTGAGAGAAGTTTACCTAAATTTAAAAACAATCTCATAAATTTATATATAACTTTATCAAGAATTAGTTGTAAAGCTAAAAGATACTTTTCTAAACTCGTAATAATTATACATACACACACTTCAATCAATTATGCTACAGGAAAGACTGAATTATCTCATTTCTTCTATAGAAAATATTATAAAATTTTGAATATGAAGAGGTGATCAAAAGGTATGTAGCCAAAAATGTGGGCAAAAATATAATATTGATAAGTTAGGTCATTAGTAAGAATATTATTAAGTTTGCTGAATTTTGAGACATTTGTAATATTTATCAGTCTTTTAAGATGTATTTTGTTGTGACTTTTTCTCATTCTAAATATACATCCACATTTCTACCTGTTTTCATATTCCTAATTCTTATTCATTTTCTTGAGTAATCAGGGCCTGAAACTGAATATTTTCTAGGCCCCACAAAACCAGGATCTTTCCCAGAGAGAGAATTGGTTATAAACAATCACTTCCTAGGAAAATGCTTACAAGTATTAAAACAGGATTTTAATATCTTTAGATCACAAGTTTTTGACATTTCAGAATAATGAATACACGTAATATAATCCAAAGTGCTTTCTAGTTAGGTTAGTTAATAAACATGCAAAAAATACCTCTGAGCCCAGAAATGAAGCCACACTTACATGGGCAATTAATCTATGACAAAGGAGACAAGAATATACATTGGGGGAAAGACAGACTCTTTAATAAATGGTGTTGGGAAAACTGAACAGCTACATGCAAAAGAATCAAACTGGACTACTTTCTCACAACATGCACAAAAATAAATTCAAAATGGATTAAAGACTTAAATGTAAGACCTGAAAATCATAAAACTTCTAGAAGAAAAATACGCAGTAGGTGAGAGCAGGAAGATGGCGGAAGAGTAAGACGCGGAGATCACCTTCCTCCCCACAGATACACCAGAAATACATCTACACGTGGAACAACTCCTACAGAACACCTACTGAACGCTGGCAGAAGACCTCAGACCTCCCAAAAGGCAAGAAACTCCCCACGTACCTGGGTAGGGCAAAAGAAAAAAAAGAATAAACAGAGACAAAAGGATAGGGACGGCACCTGCACCAGTGGGAGGGAGCTGTGAAGGAGGAAAAGTTTCCACACACTAGGAAGCCCCTTCGCGGGCGGAGACTGCGGGAGGCGGAGGGGGGAGCTTCGAAGCCGCGGAGGAGTGCACAGCAACGGGTGCGGAGGGCAAAGCGGGGAGATTCCCGCACAGAGGATCGGTGCCGACCGGCACTCGCCAGCCCGAGAGGCTTGTCTGCTCACCCGCCGGGGCGGGCGGGGCTGCGAGCTGAAGCTCTGAGGCTCGGGTTTCGGTTTCGGACGGAGCGCAGGGAGAGGACTGGGGTTGGCGGCTTGAACATAGCCTGAAGGGGTTAGTGCACCACAGCTAGCCGGGAGGGAGTCCGGGGAAAAGTCTGCACCTGCCGAAGAGGCAAGAGACTTTTTCTTCCCTCTTTGTTTCCTGGTGCGTGAGGAGAGGGGTTTAAGAACGCTGCTTAAAGGAACTCCAGAGACGGGCGCGAGCCACGGCTAAAAGCGCGAACCCCAGAGACGGGCGCGAGCCGCGGCTGAAAGCGCGGACCCCAGAGACGGGCGCGAGCCGCGGCTGAAAGCGCGGACCCCAGAGACGGGCGCGAGCCGCGGCTGAGGGCGCGGACCCCAGAGACGGGCGCGAGCCGCGGCTGAGGGCGCGGTCTCCAGAGACGGGCGCAAGCCGCGGCTGGAGGCGCGGACCCCAGAGGCGGGCGGGAGACGTTGGGGCTGCTGCTGCCGCCACCGAGGGGCCTGTGTGCGAGCGCAGGTCGCTCTCCACGCCCCTCTTCCGCGGAGCCTGTGCAGCCCGCCACTGCCGGGTTCCCGGGATCCGGGGACGACTTCCCCGGGAGAGCGCACGGCGGGCCTCGGGCTGGTGCAGGGTCACGCCGGACTTTGCCGCCGCAGGCCCGCCCCGCATTCCGTGCCCCTCCCTCCCCACCGGCCTCAGTACGCCAGAACCCCCGAATCAGCGGCTCCTTTAACCCCGTCCTGTCTGAGCAAAAAACAGACGCCCTCCAGCGACCTACACGCAGAGGCAGGGCCAAATCCGAAGCTGAGCCCCTGTGAGCTGCGAGAACAAAGAAGAGAAAGGGAAATCTCTCCCAGCAGCCTCAGAAGCAGCGGATTAAAGCTCCACAATCAACTTGATGTACCCTGCATCTGTGGAATACATGAATAGACAGCCAATCATCCCAAATTAAGGAGGTGGACTTTGGGAGCAAGATCTATGATTTTTTTCCCTATTCCTCTTTTTGTGAATGTGTATGTGTATGCTTCTGTGTGAGATCTTGTCTGTATAGTCTTGCTTCCACCATTTGTCCTAGGGTTCTATCCGTCCATGGTTTTTTCTTAAAATTTTTTTCTTAATAATCAATTTTAATTTTAAGAACGTTATTATACTTTACCTTCGTCCTTTCTTTCTTTCTTTGTTTCTTTCTTTCTTTCTTTCTTTCTTTGTTTCTTTCTTTCTTTCTTTCCTTCCTTCCTTCCCTCCTTTAGACAACGAATCATCCCAAATTGAGGAGGTGGTCTCTGACAGCAAGATTTATGATTTTTCCCCCTTTACCTCTTTTAGTGAGGGTGTATGTGTACGCTTCTGTGTAAGATTTTGTCTGTATAGCTTTGCTTCCAACATTTGTCCTAAGGTTCTATCCGTCCTTTTTTTTTTTTTCTAAATAAGAATTTTTTAATTCAATAACTTTATTATACTTTATTTTATTTTTACTGTATCTTCTTTCTTTCTGTTTTTCCTTCTTTCCCTCCTTCCTTCCTTCCTCCCTCCTTCCCTCCCTCCTTTCGTTCCTTCTTGCCTTCTTTCCTTCTTTGCTTCTTTCTTTCTTCCTTCCTTCCTTCCTTCCCTCCTTCCTTCCCTCCTTTCCTTCTTTCTTTCCTCATACTTCTACTAATTCCCTCTACTTTTTCTCCCTTTTATTCTGAGCCGTGTGGATGAAAGGCTCTTGGTGCTCCAGCCAGGAGTCAGGGCTCTGCCTCTGAGGTAGGAGAGCCAACTTCAGGACACTGGTCCACAAGAGACCTCCCAGCTCCACATAGTATCAAACGGCGAAAATCTCCAGAGACCTCCATCTTAACACCAGCACCCAGCTTCACTCAACGACCAGCAAGCCACAGTGCTGGACAACCTGTGCCAAACAACTAGCAAAACAGGAACACAACCCCACCCATTAGCAGAGAGGCTGCCTAAAATCATAATAAGGCCACAGACACCCCAAAACACACCACCAGACGTGAACCTGCCCACTAGAGAGACAAGATCCAGCCTCATCGACCACAACACAGGCACTAGTCCCCTCCACCAGGAAGCCTACACAACCCACTGAACCAACCTTAGCCACTGGAGACAGACATCAAAAACAGGAGGAACTACGAACCTGCAGCCTGCAAAAAGGAGACCCCAAACACAGTAAGATAAGCAAAATGAGAAAAAAGAAAAACACACAGCAGATAAAGGAGCAAGATAAAAATGCACCAGACCTAACAAATGAAGAGGAAATAGGCAGTCTACCTGAAAAAGAATTCAGAATAATGATAGTAAGGTTGATCCGAAATCTTGGAGATAGAATGGACAATAGAATGGACAAAATGCAAGAATCGGTTAACAAGGACCTAGAAGAACTAAAGATGAAACACGCAACGATGAACAACACAATAAATGAAATTAAAAATACTCTAGATGGGATCAATAGCAGAATAACTGAGGCAGAAGAACGGATAAGTGACCTGGAAGATAAAATAGTGGAAATAACTACTGCAGAGCAGAATAAAGAAAAAAGAATGAAAAGAACTGAGGACAGTCTCAGAGACCTCTGGGACAACATTAAACGCACCAACATTCGAATTATAGGGGTTCCAGAAGAAGAAGAGAAAAAGAAAGGGACTGAGAAAATATTTGAAGAGATTATAGTTGAAAACTTCCCTAATATGGGAAAGGAAATAGTTAATCAAGTCCAGGAAGCACAGAGAGTCCCATACAGGATAAATACAAGGAGAAATACGCCAAGACACATATTAATCAAACTGTCAAAAATTAAATACAAAGAAAGCATATTAAAAGCAGCAAGGGAAAAACAACAAATAACACATAAGGGAATCCCCATAAGGTTAACAGAAACCCTCAAGCCAACAGAAACCCTACAAGCCAGAAGGGAGTGGCAGGACATACTGAAAGTGATGAAGGAGAAAAACCTGCAGCCAAGACTACTCTACCCAGCAAGGATCTCATTCAGATTTGATGGAGAAATTAAAACCTTTACAGACAAGCAAAAGCTGAGAGAGTTCAGCACCACCAAACCAGCTTTACAACAAATGCTAAAGGATCTTCTCTAGGCAAGAAACACAAGAGAAGGAAAAGACCTATAATAACGAACACAAAACAATTTAGAAAATGAGAATAGGAACATACATATCGATAATTACCTTAAATGTAAATGGACTAAATGCTCCCACCAAAAGACACAGATTAGCTGAATGGATACAAAAACAAGACCCTTATATATGCTGTCTACAATAGACCCACTTCAGACCTAGAGACACATACAGACTGAAAGTAAGGGGATGGAAAAAGATATTCCATGCAAATGGAAACCAAAAGAAAGCTGGAGTAGCAATTCTCATATCAGACAAAATAGACTTTAAAATAAGGACTATTAAAAGAGACAAAGAAGGACACTACATAATGATCAAGGGATCGATCCAAGAAGAAGATATAACAATTGTAAATATTTATGCACCCAACATAGGAGCACCTCAATACATAAGGCAAATACTAACAGCCATAAAAGGGGAAATCAACAGTAACACATTCATAAGGAGGGGACTTTAACACCCCACTTTCACCAATGGACAGATCATCCAAAATGAAAATAAATAAGGAAACACAAGCTTTAAATGATACATTAAACAAGATGGACTTAATTGATATTTATAGGACACTCCATCCAAAAACAACAGAATACACATTTTTCTCAAGTGCTCATGGAACATTCTCCAGGATAGATCATATCTTGGGTCACAAATCAAGCCTTGGTAAATTTAAGAAAATTGAAATTGTATCAAGTATCTTTTCTGACCACAACACCATGAGACTAGATATCAATTACAGGAAAAGATCTGTAAAAAATACAAACACATGGAGGCTAAACAATACACTACTTAATAATGAAGTGATCACTGAAGAAATCAAAGAGGAAATCAAAAAATACCTAGAAACAAATGACAATGGAGACACAACGACCCAAAACCTGTGGGATGCAGCAAAAGCAGTTCTAAGATGGAAGTTTATAGCAATACAAGCCCACCTTAAGAAGCAGGAAACATCTAGAATAAACAACCTAACCTTGCACCTCAAGCAATTAGAGAAAGAAGAACAAAAAAACCCCAAAGCTAGCAGAAGGAAAGAAATCATAAAAATCAGATCAGAAATAAATGAAAAAGAAATGAAGGAAACAATAGCAAAGATCAATAAAACTAAAAGCTGGTTCTTTGAAAAGATAAACAAAATAGATAAACCACTAGCCAGACTCATCAAGAAAAAAAGGGAGAAGACTCAAATCAATAGAATTAGAAATGAAAAAGGAGAGGTAACAACTGACACTGCAGAAATAAAAGAGATCATGAGAGATTACTACAAGCAACTCTATGCCAATAAAATTGACAACCTGGAAGAAATGGACAAATTCTTAGAAATGCACAACCTGCCAAGACTGAATCAGGAAGAAATAGAAAATATGAACAGACCAATCACAAGCACTGAAATTGAAACTGTGATTAAAAATCTTCCAACAAACAAAAGCCCAGGACCAGATGGCTTCACAGGCGAATTCTATCAAACATTTAGAGAAGAGCTAACACCTATCCTTCTCAAACTCTTCCAAAATATAGCAGAGGGAGGAACACTCCCAAACTCCTTCTACGAGGCCACCATCACCTTGATACCAAAACCAGGCAAGGATGTCACAAAGAAAGAAAACTACAGACCAATATCACTGATGAACATAGATGCAAAAATCCTCAACAAAATACTAGCAAACAGAATCCAACAGCACATTAAAAGGATCATACACCATGATCAAGTGGGGTTTATTCCAGGTTGCAAGGATTCTTCAATATACGCAAAGCAATCAATGTGATAAACCATATTAACAAATTGAAGGAGAAAAACCATATGATCATCTCAATAGATGCAGAGAAAGCTTTTGACAAAATTCAACACCCATTTATGATAAAAACCCTGCAGAAAGTAGGCATAGAGGGAACTTTCCTCAACATAATAAAGGCCATATACGACAAGCCCACAGCAAACATCATCCTCAATGGTGAAAAACTGAAAGCATTTCCACTAAAATCAGGAACAAGACAAGGGTGCCCACTCTCACCACTCTTATTCAACATAGTTTTGGAAGTTTTAGCCACAGCAATCAGAGAAGATAAGGAAATAAAAGGAATCCAAATCGGAAAAGAAGAAGTACAGCTGTCACTGTTTGCAGATGACATGATCCTATACATAGAGAATCCTAAAGATGCTACCAGAAAACTAGAGCTAATCAATGAATTTGGTAAAGTGGCAGGATACAAAATTAATGCACAGAAATCTCTGGCATTCCTATATACTAAGGATGAAAAATCTGAAAGTGAAATCAAGAAAACACTCCCATTTACCATTGCAACAAAAAGACTAAAATATCTAGGAATAAACCTACCTAAGGAGACAAAAGACCTGTATGCAGAAAATTATAAGACACTGATGAAAGAAATTAAAGATGATACAAATAGATGGAGAGATATACCATGTTCTTGGATTGGAAGAATCAACATTGTGAAAATGACTCTACTACCCAAAGCAATCTATAGATTCAATGCAATCCCTATCAAACTACCACTGGCATTTTTCACAGAACTAGAACAAAAAATTTCGCAATTTGTATGGAAACACAAAAGACCCCGAATAGCCAAAGCAATGTTGAGAACGAAAAATGGAGCTGGAGGAATCAGGCTTCCTGACTTCAGACTATACTACAAAGCTACAGTTATCAAGACGGTATGGTACTGGCACAAAAACAGAAAGATAGATCAATGGAACAGGATAGAAAGCCCAGAGATAAACCCATGCACATATGGACACCTTATCTGTGATAAAGGTGGCAGGAATGTACAGTGGAGAAAGGACAGTCTCTTCAATAAGTGGTGCTGGGAAAACTGGACAGGTACATGTAAAAGTATGAGATTAGATCACTCCCTAACACCATACACAAAAATAAGCTCAAAATGGATTAAAGACCTAAATATAAGGCCAGAAACTATCAAACTCTTAGATGAAAACATAGGCAGAACACTCTATGACATAAATCACAGCAAAATTCTTTCTGACCCACCTCCTAGAGTAATGGAAATAAAAATAAAAATAAACAAATGGGACCTAATGAAACTTCAAAGCTTTTGCACAGCAAAGGAAACCATAAACAAGACCAAAAGACAACCCTCAGAATGGGAGAAAATATTTGCAAATGAAGCAACCGACAAAGGATTAATCTCCAAAATTTACAAGCAGCTCATGCAGCTCAATAACAAAAAAACAAACAACCCAATCCAAAAATGGGCAGAAGACCTAAATAGACATTTCTCCAAAGAAGATATACAGACTGCCAACAAACACATGAAAGAATGCTCAACATCATTAATCATTAGAGAAATGCAAATCAAAACTACAATGAGATATCATCTCACACCAGTCAGAATGGCCATCATCAAAAAATCTAGAAACAATAAATGCTGGAGAGGGTGTGTAGAAAAGGGAACCCTCTTGCACTGCTGGTGGGAATGTGAATTGGTTCAGCCAGTATGGAGAACAGTATGGAGGTTCCTTAAAAAACTACAAATAGAACTACCATATGACCCAGCAATCCCACTACTGGGCATATACCCTGAGAAAACCGAAATTCAAAAAGAGTCATGTACCAAAATGTTCATTGCAGCTCTATTTACAATAGGCCGGAGATGGAAACAACCTAAGTGCCCATCATCGGATGAATGGATGAAGAAGATGTGGCACATATATACAATGGAATATTACTCAGCCATAAAAAGAAACGAAATTGAGCTATTTGTAATGAGGTGGATAGACCTAGAGTCTGTCATACACAGTGAAGTAAGTCAGAAAGAAAAAGACAAATACCGTATGCTAACACATATATATGGAATTTAAGGGGAAAAAAATGTCATGAAGAACCTAGGGGTAAGGCAGGAATAAAGACGCAGATCTCCTAGAGAACGGACTTGAGGTTATGGAGAGGGGGAAGGGTGAGCTGTGACGGGGCGAGAGAGAGTCATGGACATATACACACTAACAAACGTAGTAATGTAGATAGCTAGTGGGAAGCAGCCGCATGGCACAGGGATATTGGCTCGGTGCTTTGTGACCGCCTGGAGGGGTGGGATAGGGAGGGTGGGAGGGAGGGAGACGCAAGAGGGAAGAGATATGGGAACATATGTATATGTATAACTGATTCACTTTGTTATAAAGCAGAAACTAACACACCGTTGTAAAGCAATTATACCCCAATAAAGATGTTAAAAAAAATAAAAAATAAAATTAAATTAAAAAAAAAAAGAAAAATACGCAGTAAGCTCTTTGGTATCAGTCTTAGTAGTAGTTTTTTTGGATATGTCCTCCTCAGGCAAGAGAAGCAAAAGCAAAAATAAACAAATGGGACTAGGTCAAACTCAAATGCTTTTGGACAGGTAAAAACTATCAACAAAATGAAAAGGCAACCTATTTAATGGGAGAATATATTTGCAAATGATGTATCCAATAGGAGGTCAATATCTAAAATATGCAAAGAATGCACATAACTCAACATCAAAAAATACCCCAAACAACTCAATTAAAAAATGAGCAGAGGATCTGACCAGACATTTTTCCAAAGAAGACATACAGATGGCCAACAGGCACATGAAAAAGATGCTCAATGTGGCTAATCATCAGGGAAATGTGAATCAAAACCACAGTGAGATATCACCTCACACCTGCCATAATGGCTATTATCAAAAAGACAAGAAATAACAGTGTTGGAAAGGATGTGGAGAAACGGGAACCCTCACTGTTGGTGGAACTGTAAATTGGTGCAGCCACTATGGAAAACAGTAGGGAGATTTCTCAAAAAATTAAAAATAGAACTACTATATGACCCAGCAATTCCACTCCTGGGTGTTTATCTGAAGAAAACAAAAACACTAATTCTAAAAGATATATGCAACCCTGTGTTCACTGCAGCATTATTTACAATAAGATATGGAAGCAGCCTAACTGTCCATCAATAAATGAATGGGTAAAGAAGATGTGATTATATATATATATATATATAAAACTCAGCCATAAAAAAGAATGAAATCTTGCCATTTTCTACAACATGGATGGACCTAGAGGGTATGATGCTAAGTGAAATAAGTCAGAAAAATACAAAATACTATATAATTTCACTTATATGTGGAATCTAAAAACAAAACAAATGAACAAACATAACATAACATAAACAGATATAGATACAGAGAGCAAAGAGGTGTTTGCCAGAGAGGAAGATAGTGGGAGGAAGAAAGAAATAGGTGAGGGAGATTAAGAGGTACAAGCTTACAGTTGCAAAATAAATGAGTCATGAGTATGAAGTGTACAGCGTGGGGAATGTAGTGAATAGCAATGTGATATCTTTGCATGGTGACATAACTAGACTTATCCTGGTGATCATTTTGAAATGTATAGAAATATCAAATCACTGCGTTGTGTAACAGGAACTAACATAGTGTTGCAGGTCAATTATACTTCAGAAACAAACTCATAGAAAAAGAGATCAGATTTATGATTATCACAGTCAGGGGTCAGGGAGGGGGAACTGGATGAAGGCAGTCAAAAGGTACAAACTTCCAGTTATAAGATAAGTACTAGGGATGTGATGTACAACACAGTAAATATAATTAATACTGCTGTATGTTATATATGAAAGTTGTGAAGAGGGTAAATCCTAAGAGTTCTCATCACAAGGAAAAATATTTTTTCTTTCTTTAATTTTGTATATATATGAGATGACGACGCTCACTAAACTTACTGTGATAATGATTTCACGATGTATGTAAGTCAAATCGTTATGCTGTATACCTTAAATTTAATACAGTGCTCTAAGTCAGTTATATCTCAATGAAACTGAAAGAAAAAAATACCTCTGAAATGTACTGCGATTTTCTTGTTTTTCAACACCAGGTTATCCTTATATTGTGACTCAGCAGAAATAAATAGTACAACATAAAATATGAATAGAGAAGACATTGCTGTTAACATTCAGCTTACTTTTTAATGCTATACATCCACCATCAGTCTCACAATTATATGTTTCATTTTCAATCTCTGTGCATTATCTCCTTGGTCAGATCTTTTGGAAGAATTCCTAGGTCTCCCAAAATAACAATTTCAAGAGCAGATTGCTTGCTAAATTGAATTTAGTACCTATTTTCTTCATTTTCTTCTCATAAGGTTTAGAGTAAATGGGATTCTCTATCCTGAACTTACCATGAAAAATGCAAAAATATGAATAGGCAAAAAGTGGGATTTAGCCTACATCTAGCTACCAAGTCATCTCATTTACAGTAATGTATATTTAATGAACTCAGTACATTTGCTTAGTACTAGAGCTTCACAAAACCAAGGTGCTGGTCAGCAGCAGTAGTACAGCCTCGTGTGGAGAGGGTAGGCTGTGCAATTATTAGACTGCTTGCTCTTGTTTGAATCCAGATCCTGCTTGTGATAGCTTGCAGACCTAGAGCAAGTTATTTAACCTGACTATATTTCATTTCCCAACGATAAAATGAGCTGGCAATAATAGTGCCGTTATCATGAGGTTGTTGTGGAGATCAAACTGAATAATCCAAGTATACTGCTTAAAAAAAATATGGTACATAATAATTAAACCCCTGATAAATGTTAGCTTTTATTATTATCAGTCATAATTCCTCTCTATCATTTGGTCTTTAATTGTTATTTAAAGTATTTAAAGTAAAAGCCAACCACATGATATACTACCTGAAATACAGGGAAGCAAGCACAGGAAGTTTGTCTTGAACACAGCAGATCAGATTCAACTATTGTTATATTGTATATTCTTTTTTACACCAAGAATTATATAGGCTGTTGACTAAAGGTATTAGAACTACCTCTAAAACTTGTAGCTATCTCTTCCTATTTAGAAAAAGGACTGTGACACCCCAAACAAGGACCATGTTATGTACACTTTCTGAAAGTTTCAAAACAGTCTTACTGAAAACAGCAGGGTGATAAATAAGCCCAGAAAAATTTCTAAGGCTGATATAACTTCCTAGGTTGAAGCTTGACCACACATTCTCATTCGTAAAAGGAGACATGACTCAGCATGTGTGTAAACAGCATTTATTGGTCTAAACATTAGACAGTGTTAACATAATGGTGGATGTTTTCATCTTAGCAAAATTGGGCCAACTAGAGCATTACCAAAATTGTTTTCAGAACTTATTTGTGATGAAATCTGTTGAAGTCAACTCCCAAGCAAAATGAGTAGTATTGTCATGATGGTTTAAAGATGCAAAATCATGTAAAATTAATTTGAATCACTAACAAATGCCATTGTAGTCCAATGAAATTTATTAATTTTTACATAAGAATGTTTCTTAAAGGTGGATATTTTACATTCTTTTGCCATGCTTACAAATTTAGGAAAACAATACTACACAAATCATATAAATAGAAATCGGCCATTCTCACAAATCTTTAATAAGAATATGAAGATTAACTTCTGACCCAAGGATTTAAATTTTCATTTTTATGAACCCTAGATCCATGACTTCCTCAATTTAAATGCTTCACAGCAAATGTAACAAAAGAGAACTTAAATAACAATTTTCTGTACTGACAGTTAAAATGGGTAATCCATCAGATTTTCTTAACATTTTCCAAATTTGATTCATTCTTTAAATTGCTAGGTTATTTTTCTATTGATATTAGGCCTAAATCACCTTTAAAAATAAAGCAAATGCTTTCTTTATTCCATGCTCTCATCCCCACTAACTTAAGTCAAGCAAGAGAACTTGTTTAAGAGTAATCTGAATACATTTTTTTCCTTAAAACAACTGTAAGTTAACATTCAATGTGAAATCCTCACTTATCTTTTTAAAGAAACATCTTTTTAAATAGTGTACTGTATTGCATCCTAATAGTGAATAATTGGTACTACAAAGTGTGGGTTGCCTCTACACTAATGAGGCAAGACATAATATAGAGCAGGTGCTCACACACTGGTTTGTTATGAAAACAGTCTACCTAACAATAAAAACAGCCACGTCCCCCACAAAAACAAGCCACAGATTCTGATTTAGAAACTGCTGTTCAAAAGTATTTGAGGTCAGCATTTATTAAAATCCAAACAGCTTCCCCCTTAGTTACCAGTAAAGCAAATATGAAATGTGTGCTACATTGTATATCTTGGTCTGATTTGGATTAGTCAGAAGGTATTCAGGGAAGAATGACCATTTGGGCCAGTCACTGACATATGGAATATTGCACTCAGGATACATCTGTTCTACCAGTACTGTCTACTCAACCCTGAACATGTTTTTGAAATAATCAAACAGTTGCTACGATCACCACATTGGCACCGTGGAAAATGTGCTGACTGTAAAGCATCCCGGAATAACATTTTCTGCACTGTAGGTGAAAACTTGGCCTGTTTTTCAGGGTTCAAGCAACCAGTTAAACTTTAGCATCTAGGAGAAATCTACTACATGGGAGAGAGGTAACATATTTGACACACCATCAGCCTTCCCATGTCAATATACTGATTTTTAATTCATGATTAACTCATAATGACAAAAGTCGGAATTAACCTAATTTAAAAGTGTGAATAGTTATTTATATCATTGATTTGTACAATTCAATTGAAAAAATGAAAAACGCATTCTTAATAACATCAAGGTTTATGCCTCTCTTACTACAGTGAATTAAATGTCAAAAAAAGACTAACTATGGAAACTGTTATGTGAACGAACACAGTTGCAAGTCCCTCTTCAAATTCGCTCTTCAGAACTTCGAGCCACGTATCTCACTGCAGCCCCACTTGCAGCCCCACTGCCTAAGACTATTCCGCCTTACCTCACTGTGGACATCTTGCCAATTCATAGAAGCTTTTCCTGACCTCCGGACATTAGGTATCTCCAATATATGATCTCACAACACCTGTACTTCACTTTTACAGCACTTTTCACAAATTTAACTGAATAACTGTCTGTTTAATTCTGTACTTAATGTCTTTCTCCTCCCTAGATGAGCGGCTCCCTGAAGGCAGGGATAGATAGCCCTTCCTTTCTTCACTGGGTATCAAACACTGGGCAAAGGGCCCTCGGTGCACAGGTCCTCACATAGGTTGTTGGATGGCTGTTACCTGTGAACCGAGCCAGGCTTACAAAAAGGACAGACATCAACAGAATAGAAGCTTATCTACGTTCTCACCTCAAAACAGCTAATCAACAGTGTGCCAAATTTTTAAATATATTTTTTAAAGAGAATTATTCGAAACAACTAAAGCTTCATCCCATCTCTTCTCGCTCCTTTCCAGGAGTGACCTCTCGCTTCAGCTGGTGTGTATTGACCCCATATTTTATAGCAAATGATTTCCTTAACTCAGTGGACACCTATGTATTCATTAGGCATGCAGATCATGGTTCTGCTTAATTGAAACTTACATATTTAAGTTATGTACATAATAAATGGTATACTATATGTATTCATTTGCAGTTATTATATTTTTGAGATATATCTATGTTGGTTACATATAAATCCAGGTTATTGTTTTATGTGCAGGTGTTACTGGTTCTTCAGAGTCATATTGTATCCACTATTTTTCATGTTAACAGCTTTATTCAGGTATAAATGCACATATTCAAAGTCTACAATTTGCTAAGTTGTGGCATATGTGAAACCATAACCACAAGCAAGATTTTAAACATAGCTGTCACCGCCAAAACTTTCTTCTGCTCCTTTATAATTTCCTCCCTCTCTCCCATTTCCATCCCTATCCCTTCTACCTAGACAATCACTGATACATTCTCTGTCAAAAGTTACTTTACAATTTCTAGAATTTTATATAAACGGAAGCATATCTTCTTTCATTCCACATAATTATCTTGAGATCCATACATGTTGTTTGTATCTTAGTTCACACATTATAATTGCTGAGTAGGATTCCATTACAGGCTTGTACCACAATTTGTTTATCCATTCTCCTGTTGATGGACATTAGACTGATTTCCAATTTGGGCTCTTATAGAAAAAGCTGCTATAAACATGCACTTGCAAATCTTTGCATAGACATATGGTAGTGTATGTTTAACTTTTTAAGAACTGGCAAACTGCTTTCTAAGTGATTTTACTATTTCACTTTCCCAGCAGCAGTGTATGACAGTTCAAGTTGTCGCACATCCTTACAAAGACACTGCATGATTAGTCTTTTTAATTTTAGCTACTTGAATAGTATATATCACATTGTGATACTGATTTGCATATCCCTAATGACAAAAATTTTGAATTTATTTTCATGTGCTTATTTGCCATTTTTATATCTTATTTTTTTAAGTCTTCAAATATTTTGTCCACTTTAAAATTGGTTTATTTCTTTTATTATTATTTCTTATTATCAAGAGTTCCAAATATGTTCTAGATACAAGTCCATTGTCAGATATATAATTTGCAAAGATTATCTTCCAATATATGGCTGGCAGCGATAACAATTCCTTTCAAATTTTTTTTACTTTTGATGAATTCCCAATTTATTGATTTGTTTCATGGATTTCACTTTTTGTGTTGTATCTAAGTTCACAAAGATTTTTCTCCTATGTTTCCTTCTAGAAGTTTTAGAGTTTTATGTTTTATATTCAGACTATATTCCACTTAAAATTAATTTTGTTATAGAGTGAGAGTCACAGACTGACGATATTTTGGTATACAGATTTCTAAATGTCCTAGCACCATTTATTGAAAAGACTATTGATTCTCCAAAGAGCTGCCTTTGCACATTTGTCAAAATCACTTACCCATAAACCATATATGTGTTGGTCTATCTCTAGACTTTGTTTTCCTACTCTGATCCACTTGCCCATATTGATATCAATACTGCATTGTCTTCATTACTGTCTGTACCTTTATAATAAGACTTGAAGTCACAAATTGTTAGCCCTCTAACATTGCTCTATCTTTTCAAAGTTATTTTGGTTCTTCTGGATCCTTGGAATTTCAGCATGAGTTTTAGAATACGTTATTTTTACATAATTTTGCTAATTTTTACCAAAAATCCTACTGGAATTTTTATTGGGATTGTGTAGAATCAATCTCCTGAACTGTTGACAGATTTAGTAAATAAAAACACAGAAAGGGATACACTTATTCTAAAACTTTTAATTGTTGCATTAAGTTTAAACTTAAGTGGGTGTCCTGCATTTTATCTGGCAACTCTAATTTGAGAATTAACATCTTAATAATACTGAGTATTTTGACCCAGAGTTTATTTACTTAGATCTTCTTTGATTTCTCTCAGTAAATTTTTGCAGTTTTTAGTGTACAGATCCTGCACATTTTTTGTCACGTTTATCTCTAACTAAGTGATATGTTTTGATGCTATTACAAATGATATTCATTTTTAAATATCAATTTCTGATTTTTCATTGCTAGTACATTGTTGTTTTATATCCTACAACCTTGCTCAACTCACTTGTTAGATTCTGTGTAGATTCCATCACACTTTCTTCATAGACAATCACATTTTATCCAAATTAATTCTTTTCCCAATCTGGATATCTTTCTTTTTTTTTTTCTTGCCTAACTACACTGGCTAGATCCTCCAATACAATGTTAAATAGAAGTGGTGAGAGCACACATAGTATCTTATTCTTGATCTTGAGAAAAATGTATTCATATTCATCAGTTCTTTACCATTTAATTTTTGTTTGCTATAGGTTTCATGTAGATGCTCATTATCAAATTGAGGAATTTTCCTCTATTCCTAGTTTACTGAAAGTTTTATAAAAATGGATATGATTTTCAAATATCTTTTCTATAGTGATTGAGGTGATCACATGGCTTTGCTCTAATGATTTATTATGATTACACAGATTGATTTCTGAACAGAAAGCCACCTTTGCATTCCAGGGATAAATCCTAGTTGGTAGGACGTACTCTCATTTTTATATTTGGTTGAATTCAATTTGGTGAACTGTATTTAGCCTTTTGTATCTATGTTCATGAAAAATATGGTTCTGTTTTTTTCTCCCTTATGGCATTTTCATCTGAAAATTTGGTATCAGGCTGATACTGACCACATAGAATGAGACAGGAATTACTACCATCTCTTCAGTTTTCAATGAGAGTTGTGTAGAACTGGTATTATTTCTTCCTTACATGTTTGGTAGATTTCAACAATGAAGCTAGAGGACCTGGAGATATTTTTGTGGGAAGATTTCTAAATACAAAATAAAATTTTAAATAGCAGATTATTCAGGTTATCTATTTCTTCTTAACTGAGCTTTGGTAGTTTGTGTCCTTCAAGGAATTTATCCATTTCATTTATATTGTCCAACTTATTTGGCATAAAATTGTTCAAAATATTTCCTTAGTATCATTTTATACCTGTAGACTTGTTAGCAATTAAACCACTCTGATGCCTGCTATACTAATATATTTTTTTAATTTTTCCTTTTAAGTCTGGCTAGAGATTTACAAGTTTATCAAACTTTTCAAAGAACCTGCTTCTGTTTCCACTAATTTTTTTCTATTGTTTTTGTTTTCCATTTCACTGACTTCCATTCTGACCATTATTATGTCATTTCTTTTGCTTACACTGGGTTTACTTTGCCCTTTCTTCCTAGTTTCTTAAACTGAAAACTGAGGCAATTAATTTGAGGTATTTCTCTTTTCTGATATGTGTGGAGTGCTGGGAATTTCCTCTCTAAGTTTGACTTTAGAGGTATTCCACAAATTTTTGTTTGTTGTGTGTTTCACAGTTCCTGTTTAAAACATTTAAAAATGTCCCTAAGAAGTTGGTCTTTGACACATGGAATATATAGACATGTATTTAGTTTCTCAATATTTGGGGAATTTTCCAGATTTCTTTCTGTTATTGATTTCTAATTTAGTTATATTATTGCCAGAAACATACTTATTAATTAACTTATTTTAATTAACTTACTAATTAATTTATGCCTGGAATTCTTTTGAATTCATTGAGATTTATGTACCACAATATGGACTACCTTGGTAAATGATCCATGTGCACTTGAAAAAAACTGTATATTCTGCTGTTTTTGAGTGAAATGTCCTATAAATGTCAATTAGGTCCAGTTGAATGACAGTGTTGTCCAAGTCTTCTATGCCCTTCTGGACTTTCTGTCTACTCATTCTATCCATTAGAATACTGAAAATTCTGATTGTAATGTAGATTTGTTTGTTTCTCCTTGGAGTTCCCGTAGTTTTTGATTCATATATTTTGATACTTTTTTATTAGGTGCATATTTATGGTCATAACTCCCTTTTGATCCCCATATTATAATGAAATGAACTTCTTTATCCCTAGTAATATTACTGGCTCCAAAACCTACTTTTTCTGATATAGTCATTCCAATTTTCTTTTGATTAGTGTTAGCATGGTATAACTTTTTCCATTCTTTTAATTTTAAGCCTTTAAAGTATGTTTCTTGTATGAAGCATATAATTAAGTGTTGTCTTAATCTATAATCTGATAGTCTCTCTAACTGGGGAGTTTTAAATTACCTATATTCAATGTCACTGTTGATACGGTTAAATGTAAGTCTATGATCATGCTATTTGTTTTCTTTGTCCCATTCATTCTTTGTTCCCTTTTAATGTATTTTTAGGCCTTTTTCTGGATCGACTGACTACTTTTTATGATTGTATTAGGTTGGCCAAAAAGTTTGTTCAGTTCTGTAACATTCAGAAAAACCTGAACGAACTTTTTGGCCAACCCAATACTTTACTTTCTTCATTGGCTTATTAGCACTGCTTGATTATTTCAGAGACTGCTTTAGGATTTATAGCATTTTCCTTCAACTTATCACAGTCCACATGCAAGTTATTCTATATAATTCTGCATATAGCATAAGAATCTTACAACACACATATATTCATGTATATTCTCATGGACTCTATGCAATTGGTACACATTTTACTTTCACATATTTACTAATTATACTACATTTTTATTATTTCTGTTTAAACATTCAATGATTTTTGAAGAGATTTTAATAAGAAAAAATTTATTGAGTATTTACCCTTATGGCTACCATTTTCCTTGCCCTTCATTTATTTTGATGTATATTTTTTTCTGGTGTTTTTTTCCTTCATGCTGACGTACATATTTGTCATGCCTTTTAGTGATGGGCCAAGTATTGGTTTCTTTTAGCTTTTGTATGTCTGAAATAAAAGGCCTTCTTTTGCCCCCATTTTTTTTTACATACTATACAGTTAGATTCATCAATAACATTGTCCCTAGTTATTTATATTTAAATCATGACAATTGATTTGAAAGAGAACCCAGAGCCAAGTTTATTTTTTTCCAAATATATATATATATATATATTTTAACATCTTTATTGGAGTATAATTACTTTACAATGTTGTGTTCACTTCTGCTGTATAACAAAGTGAATCAGCTATGTCTATACATATATCTCCATATTCCCTCCCTCTTGTGTCTCCCTCCCACCTTCCCTATCCCACTTCTCTAAGTGGTCACAAAGCACCAAGCTGATTTCCCTGTGCTCTTTTTTTTTTTTTTTTGGCTCGCTTATGTGTGTGTGTGTGTGTGTGTGTGTGTGTGTATGTGTGTGTGTGTGTGTTTAACATCTTTATTGGAGTATAATTGCTGTACAATGGTGTGTTAGTTTCTGCTTTATAACAAAGTGAATCAGCTATACATATACATATATCCCCATATCTCCTCCCTCCTGCATCTCCCTCCCACCCTCCCTAGCCTACCACTCTAGGTGGTCACAAAGCACAGAGCTGATTTCCCTGTGCCCTCATTTTGTTGTTGTTGTTGTTGTTGTTTTTATTGCGGTACACGGGCCTCTCACTGTTGTGGCCTCTCCCGTTGCGGAGCACAGGCTCCAGACGCGCAGGCTCAGCGGCCATGGCTCACGGGCCCAGCCGCTCCACAGCACGTGGGATCCTCCCAGACCGGGGCACGAACCCGTGTCCCCTGCATCGGCAGGCGGACTCTCAACCACTGCGCCACCAGGGAAGCCCCCTATGTGCCCTCATTTTTAAAATACATTTTTGCTGGGTATAGAAGTCTAGGTTGATTCCTTTTTTTTCCCTTTGTCACTTTAAAGACCTTATTGTACTGTCTTCTACTTTGCATTGTTTTAAATGAGAAAAATGCTGTCATCCTTACCTTAGTTTCACTGTATTTAATGTTTCTTTCTTTCCTCTGGCTGCTTTTTCTTCTGTTCCATTATGAAAAGTTTCTATTGCTGTGTCTTGAAGTTCATGAATTTTTTTTCCTGTCATGTCTATCTACCATTAATACCATTCAGTGTATTTTTCATCTCATTAATCATAGTTTTCATCTCTAGAAGTTAGTCTGGGTCTTTTAAATTTCTTTGATATCTCTACTTAACTATTCAAGTATCTGAAATACACTTCTAATAGCTGTTTTAACATCCATTTCTGCTACTTCTAACATCTGTGTCAGTTCTGAATCAGTTTTGATTGATTGATTTTTGTCCTTATTAAGGGTCATATTTTTCTACTTCTTTCCTCACCTTGTAATTTGTGATGAGACGCCAGAACACTGTGAATTCCACCTTGTTGGGTGCTGGTTATTTTTGTATTTCTATATATGTTCTTGAGCTTTGTTCTGGGACACAGTTAAGTTACTTGAAACAGTTTCAGCCTTTTGGGTCTTGCTTTCAAAATTTATTAGGCAATACCAAATTGTTGATAAATCTAGAGTTAATTATTCTTCAATACTGAGGTAAGTTCCTCTTGAGTCCTACAACCAACGCCTCATAATTAATGAGATTTTTCTAGTCTGGCTGGGGTAAACAGGTGTTATCCCTGAATGTGTGTGAGTACCAAGCACACTTCCTTCTAATCCTTTTAGTGATTCTTTACCCAGCCTCGGGTCTTTTCTTCACAAGTATATACTCATCAGGACTCAGTTGATTACAGGAGGGAAACTCTCTGAAAATCTCCAGAATTCTCTCTCCGTGCTGCTCTTTCGTCTCCAGTATTCTGTCCTACAAACTCTAGGCACCTCAGTCTCCCCATAATCCCAGCTTGGTTTCCTCAACTCAGCAAGTCCACTGGTGTATGACTGCATTCATATGCCTCCACTGTGCACTCAAAACTCTTGTCAATGTAGAAATATGGGCAATATTATGGCTCATCTCTTTTACTGCCCATCTCTCAAGGTTCACTGTACATTCATGTCTAACGGCCATTGCCCTGAAAACTGTTGTTTCACATATCTTAAGGCAGGAGCTAAATCTTGTCTCTGTCACTCCATCTTAAACAGAAGTGGTAATCCCCACTGGGTAAGCCTCCTGTTCCTCCAAATGAGAACATGGTTTATTTTCACTATTAAAAATGGTGCTGCAATCAACATGCCTATATGTCTCTTTCTGGCTCCTGTTTCTAGGGTATATGACTAGGAATTGAATTTTAGGATCACAAGGTACATACATCTTTAGTCTACTGAAAAATTATTCTCAAAGTCAGCTGTACCAATCCATATTGCCACCAGTAATTTAAGGAAATTAGTGTTCCCCCATATCTTCATCAGCAATCCATCAACAGTAGCAGTCTTAGTAGTTTATACTAATCTGCAATTTGCATTGTCCAGATTATCAGTTTAATATATATTGGGATTTCTTCCTCCGAAATTTGCCTGTTCCAAACCTTAGCACATTTTTATTTGAAGTATAGTTAATTTACAGGGTTATGTTAGTTTCAGGTGTACAGCAAAGTGATTTAGTTCTATATCTACCTATCCATTCTTTTTCAGATTATTTTCCATTATATGTTATTACAAGATATTGAATATAGTTCCCTGTGCTTTATAGTATATCCTTGTTGTTTATCTATTTTATATAGTGTGTATACGTTAATCCCAAACTCACAATTTATCTCTCCCTCCCCCACCCCCACTATCCCCTTTGGTAACCATAAGTTTGTCTTCTGTCTATAAGTCTATTTCTGTTTTGTAAATAAGTTCTTTGTATCATTTTTTTGGATTCCACATATAAGTGATATCATGATATTTGTCTTTCTCTGTCTGACTTACTTCACTTAGTATGATCATCTCTAGGTCCATTAATGTTGCTGCACATGGCATTATTTCATCCTTTTTATGGCTGAGTAATAGTCCAGTGCGTGTGTGTGTGTGTGTGTGTGTGTGCGCGCGTGTATACATATATATATATATATATGTATACACACCACATCTTCTTTATCCATTCATCCTTCAATGAACATTTAGGTTGTTTCAATGTCTTGGCTATTGTAAACAGTGCTGCTATGAACACAGAGGCACATGCTATCTTTTTGAATTAGAGTGTTCTCTGGATATATGCCCAGGAGTCAGATTGCTGGATCTTATAGTAACTCTATTTTTAGTTTTTTAAGGAACCTCCATACCATTCTCCACAGTGGCTGCACCAATTTACATTCCTACCAACAGTGTAGGAGGGTTCTTTTTTCCTAAGGATGATTCTTAAAGTATTCATTGCTTCCATGATTATTTGGAGTTTTTAATATAAAATGAGTGATAATCCATTGTGAGTTATGCTTTTCAAATATCTTCCCCAGTACCTGAGGCTTTTCTTCTCACTTCGTTATTGAATTGTAGTTTTTGCCACTCAGAAGTTTTAAATTTTAAAATAGTTGAATACATCATTTTCTCCTTTATCATCTATGTGTGTTTGTCTTGTGTAGGAAATCCTTCTCTAATTCAGGACTTGAAGGCTCTCTTCTAAGATTTCTCTAAAATGTTTACTTTTATAAATAATGCTCCAGTGAACATTACGGTGCGTATATCTATCCAAATTAATGTTTTTTGTTTAACAGATGAATAGGTAAAGAAGATGTGATACACACACACACACTACACACACAGCCACAGACACACACACACACACACACACACACGCACACACACGCACACAATGGACTATTGCTCACCCATAAAAAAATAATGAAATCTTACCATCTGTGACAACATAGATGGACCTGGAGGGTAATATGCTAAGTGAAATAAGTCAGAGAAAGACAAATACTTTCATGTGGAATCTAAAAAACAAGACAAAAAAATAAATATAACAAAACAGAAACAGATTCACAAAGAACAATCTAGTCGTTGTCAGAGGGGATGGCGTGGAGGAATGGGCCAAAGAGGTAAAAGGGACTAAGAGGTACAAAGTACCAGTTATAAAATAAATTAAGTCACAGGGATGTAATATACAGTACAGGGAATATAGTCAATAATATTATAATAACTTTGTATAGTGCATGATCTATAAAAATATTGAATCACTATGTTGTACACCTGAAATTAATATAATATTGTAAGTCAACTAAATTCTTAAAATTTTAAAATAAAACATTAAATGTTTACTTTTAGCATTAGGTCTTTAATCCATCTCCAACTAATTTTTGATATGTGGAAGATCTAAATTATCTTTTTCCATAAGGATAGCCAGTAGTCCCAGCATCATTTACTCAAGCACTTTTCCATGGCTATGTAATGTCTCTCATTTGTATGTAGAAACATTCTTGGCTCTTTTGTTCAGTTAGTCTATTTGACTATTCCTGCACTAATATACCACTGTTTTAACTGCTAAAGGTTTAAAATAAAGTTCCATTACTGGAAAAGCAAATCTTGACTATTTGGGGAATTTTGACTTCTATGAGAATTTCAGATTCATTTTGCCACATTCTATGAACAACTTGTTTGGATTTTTATTGAAACAACATTGAAATTATGGATTAATCCTTGATTTCTCTCATTCACAAATATTATATACATTTCTTGTTTCTTTAGCTCTTCTTTTATGTCTTTCAATAAAGTTTTACAATTTCTTTCCATGAAGGTCTTATAAAACTTTTGCTCGATTTATTAATAGTCTTCAATTATTTGTTTCAGGTATAGAGAAGTGCTGCTGTTTTTTATATGTTGGTCTAATATCCAGCAACCTTGCTTTTCTCTAATTAGTTCAAATAGCTTGTCTCTATTTTTTTTTTAATTTTAAGAAAACTTGTCATCTTATAATGAACAGTTTTGATTATTTGTTTTGGATTCTTATAATTTTTTATTTTTCATGTCTCACTACCATGGCCAGAATCTTGAGTCAGTGGTAAGTAAAAGGAGTGATAATGGGCTTCAATTTCTCCCAATTTCAAAGAAAAATTGTCTTGCCTTTTAGTTGTGTTATTTGCTATAGATGTTTAGTGGATCCTCTTTATTACATACCTAGTGTTTTTCCTTTTTATTCATGAATGGGTGTTAAATTTAACAAGTGCTTTTTCTGGATGGTTAATAGGATGATCATATGTTGTCATTTCAAATAGTATTTTATTGTGATGAATTATTGGTATTTCTAATACCAAGCCAACCTTGCATTCCTGAGATAAACCCTACATGGTCATTACATCTTTCCATTTTTTACATATAACTATGTCTAACTATGCCTTATATTTTTAATTGGAATTGTATCATGCACAGTATTTATTACCTGAGAGCTTCCATGCCATGGGAAAGTTTTTTGTGTCTAACTACATAGCTGAAATATTTATATTTTATGAGTAGCATGCTTTTCAATACCCAGTGTTAAATATTTTTCTCTCTTAAATAATACGGTATTTATCAGGTAATGAATATTTATACTAATCAATACCAATGTCTCACCCAGATATTCTTGAACCACTTTTTCCAATTTTGTGGGCTTTAGGAGCTTCTACATCTAACAGCTGACACAACTTCTATATCTGCACATGACCCCATCCCTTGACCAATGACTGACAGTTGCAGAGTATGAAAGCCCAGCTCCCCAGCCTCAGATCAGGACAATCCTGAGGACTACTCATATGCCAGAGTTCCCAAGGCACCCTCTCGCAGGACTTCACCTGTGGTCATGCTCCCTCCACTGTCCTACTTCTCCTATTCTCCTGTCTATCACCCAAGGAACAATTCCTTAGTAAACCACATGTACATGAATCCCTAATCTCAGGGTCTGCTTCTGGAACCCAACCTCAAAGAATATCTTATAAATAAGATTGTACCTTCTTGGAAAAGTACATTTTAAGGCTTTTGACTTATTTCCCCCTATCGAAGTTGGTAAATTCTTATTTCTATCAGTAATATGAGTTACTGTTTCTCCTCATCCTCACTAACATCAGAGATGTGTATATGCATGTATATATGCACACACACACACACATACATTTTAATATTTCCCAACTGAAAAACGAAAATGGTACTTCATTGTTATTTATATTTCTTTATTTGATCACTGAGGTTGAACGTAATTTGTACATTTTTACTTCCACGTATAGTGAAACTCTCGCCTACTGCATGAATCTACTCCACACAACTAGTCACACATCTACTGTTAATAGCCAAGTGGTGAGGGAGCTCACTGCCTTTTGGTATAGTTTAACTCAGTGTGCAAATCTTACTATTATCACCCCCTGCCTATCAATGGGGAGTGATGGCTAATTAGGTTTTAATCTGCATTTTGAAAGTAACACAAAATTAGTCTAATCTATCTGTCACACAATGACTCCTCAGGTATGTGGAGAAACAGATCACCTTCCCCAGTCTCTGTGTTTCGCTCCCTCAAGTTTTCTTACTTCCAGGCCAAAACATTCTTATATCCTTCAATTTTCCTCACAAAACTTGGTTAGGAATTCAATTAACATCTCTTCAAGATCTAGTCAGCCAGGTGTCAAAAAGGATGCTTTCTCAAAAAGTCAAAGCAAAAATGGCAAAGGATACTTTCCCTTAGTATAAGGAAAATTCATTGCCTTAGTAAGTATTAAAGATTTTCTTTGAAATATCTTACTTAAAAATTCTCGGGCTTCCCTGGTGGCGCAGTGGTTGAGAGTCCGCCTGCCGATGCAGGGGACATGAGTTTGTGCCCCGGTCCGGGAGGATCCCACATGCCATGGAGCGGCTGGGCCCGTGAGCCATGGCCGCTGAGCCTGCATGTCCGGAGCCTGTGCTCCGCAACGGGAGAGGCCACAACGGTGAGAAGCCCGTGTACCCACCAAAAAAAAAAAAAAAAAATTCTCAGATTTCTCTAAATTGATTTTCTGTATCCTATAAATACAGATACAGTTTCTATTCCCACCATTTCTGACAATTAATATACTTTTCCAATTTTATTTAAGAATGCTGGAGAAGGGCATTCAGTTCAAACATACAATTCTAGTGGCAGTGATGTCCAAAGACAGCCTATTGCAGATAAAATCACATTGAATATAGGTCCCAGAGAACCTTTTTGTAATCAATATTAAAATGAAATTTAGTTCTGTGTATTATTTATTCATAAAAATATTATAATAAGATTTATTTTTGTCAATGTTATATGTACAGCAACAGACTAAATATTTATTCCTATTTCTCTATTTATCCTTAATATTTACAGGTTTATTTTGCTCATCGTCTTAATATACTTTAAAAAATATTTTAAACTTTTAAAAATATTCTAAACATAGAATAGCCCACTCAATACCAAAAAAAAACAAAGTCAGGGGACTGACACACCCAACTTCCAGACTTACTATAAAGCTACAGTTATCAAGATGGTGTGGTGTTGGTGAAATAATAAACAAACAGATCAATGGAACAGAATAAAGAGTCCATAAATATATCAACTGATCTTTGGTAAGGGAACAAAGGTAATGCAATAGAGCAAAGATGGTCTCTTCAACAACTGGTGATGGAACAAATGGAAATCCACATTTGTAAAAAAAAAAAAAAAAAAGGAAAGAAAATGAACCTAGACACAGACTTGGTACCCTCCACGAAAATGAACTCAAAATGGATCACAAATCTAAATGTAGGATGCAAAACAATAAAACTCCTGGAAGATAACAGAGGAAAAAAACTAGATGAACTTGGGTGCAGTGGTGACTTTATACATAAAATATCAAAGGCATAATCCATGAAAGAAAGAATTAATAAGCTGGGCTTCATTAAAATTAAAAATTTTTTGATTGCAAAAGACACGTCCAACAAAGAACTATTATCTAAAATATACAAAGAACATTTAAGACTCAATAATAAGAAAATGAACAAGCCAATGAAAATACGTGCCAAAGACCTTAACAGACACCACACCAAAGAAGATATACAAATGGTAAATAAGCATATGAAAAGATGCTCCAAATCATATTTCATCAGGGAAATGCAAATTAAAACAACCCACTACACACCTATTAGAATAGCCAAATCCGGAACACTGACAACACCAAATGCTGGTGAGGATGTAGAACAACAGGAACTCTTATTCATTACTGGTGGGAATACAAAATAGTAGAGCCACTTTGGAAAAAAGTTTGGCAGTTTCTTACAAAACTAAACATACTGCTATCTTCCACTCTAGCCACTGAAATCCTTGGTATTTACCCAAGGGGATTAAACCTGCACAGGGATGTTTACAGTAGCTTTACTCATAATTGCCAAAAACTGGACTGAACCAAGGTGTCCTTTAGTAGGTGAAATTAGCTGGAGTACAGTCAGTCAATGGAATACTATTCAGCACTAAAAAGCACTGGGCTATCAAGCCATGAAAAGACATGAAGGAACCTTAAATACTTATTGCCAAGTCAAAGAATCCCATCTGAAAAGACCACATTTTGTACGATTCCAACTATATAACATTATGGAAAAGGCAAAACTATGGAGACCATAAAAAGGTTATTTAGGGGGAAAGTGAGGGGAGTTGGGGGAAAGGAGGATTTTAACAGGTAGAGCACAGAGAAATTTTAGGGCATGAAACTATTCTGTATGATACTATGATGGTGGATATGTATCATTACATATTTGTGCAAACCCATGTGTAACACCAATGTGAATATAACAGCACCAAGAGTAAACCCTAATGTAAACTATGGACTTTGGGTGATGACAACGGGTCAGTGTAGGTTCATCAATTGTAACAAATGTACCACTCTGATGGGGGATGTTGATAATGGAGGAGGCTATGTGGGGATGGGGGAATATGGGCAATGTCTGTACCTTCTGCTCAATTTTGCTGTGAACCTAAAACTGCTGTAAAAAATAAAATTTATTTACTTAAAAAAATTCAGAGGACCTTGCAATGGAAGAGATACAAAGCTGACCTAAGGTCCCAGTGTCCTGTTTTCATATCTAACTTGGGCTCAGTTCCCATTCTTGCAGATCTTCTGATCAACCTCTCCAAGGGACATCTAAAGTTTCTAAGGAGTAAAAAAAGGTAGAATATTTCAGTTCTTCACACAAACAAAATGTATGTATGTATATATATATATATATATATACACACACACACATGCAGCTTATTATATGAATACTTAATATTGTTTCTAACTGACCCATACATCAGAGGCCCCATTAGCATAACAGGGGAGTCCTCTGCCTCTCTAGGCAAAGCAGGACTGCCCAACTACATTTTACAACCACTGAGCAGGGTGATTCTCATGATCCTCCAAGATTTACATTCCCTAGTATCCTTCAGGAAACAAGAATAAGGCTCAACAATTCTGTAAAACATCAATTTGGTTTTTGTTTTGTCTGTTTTCTGCAAGAAAAGCCTTGGAGAAGAGCATAGCACTGAAAGGTGTTTGCACTGGAGACTGGCTGTAGGGCAAGGTTAAAGAGAATGCAGCTTGAGCTCAGGGCTCTTTGATTGCATGATTTAGAGATATGAAAGTATCTGGCTTTCTAGTATCATTAGTTAGCAGAAACAGGCAAAGCAGCTGCGAAGAAAGGTCTCTTTCTTTCTTCTCCACATGCTCTCTGACATTTCCACTACTTAGTTTTCTCGCTCACAAGGTTGCCCTTTTCTTTCTGTTGCCATCCTTCCCTGTCATTCTTTGGGTGTACTGGTCAGCGGCGCTTCAAGGACATCCCTTCCTTCCTTTGCTAGTGCCATTCCCCATTGTTTTCCTATACCTTTGGATCTATTTCTTCATGCTTTCTTCCTTTCTTCTCCATGTGGAACCCATATCATTTGATCTACTGACAGTTTTCTTTCTTCGTTTGATACTCTCTTACTTCACCATTTTTCCTATCTTTACTCTGAGCTACAGAGACAAAGTATCTCCTACAGAGAAGCTTAGTTCTAAAATTCATTTAAACATTCACTAAGTGCCTACTAAGTTCTGGCAGTGTTCTGGGTGTTAGGAATACAGGAATGCACAGAGCCCTTTGGGAATTCAAATAGTTCCAGGCCAGTATGATAACTACCATCTACAAAGCACTATGAAAAGTAAAAGGGAGTAAATCAATGTTTACAATTATGAATGATTTGTGAAAGGCTTCCCCAAAGAGAGCAATTGGGCTTGGTCTGGAAGAATAAATAAAAGGTTGCCAGAGAATAGAAATAGGTAAGTCTAGCACAGTCAGGGACAATGTAACAGGGAAGAACAAATCTGACTTCATATTAGATCTTCTTCTTTTACTTTAACCTTTGTATTCTATTGCGTTTGCTTTAAGTTAAGAATGTTGCCTATAGCCTGAAATAAACAGGAGAGCCCATTCTCAAGGCTCTGACCTTTAAGGGTATAACACTTTTCCATTAATATAGAGATAAAAAGTTGCAGAACAGAGAATAACATTTGTCTTGTTGAAGGTTTACAGGAACATTGTGACCTGATCTACCTGGACAGATGCAAGAACGAAGGATTCCGACACCAAGAGGTTTGCAGCAACCAACCACAGCCCTCCCTCACCTTGCCTTTAAAAGTGCTTTGCTGAATCTCTGGAGAGTTTAGGGTTTGGGGCGGGGGGGCATAAGCAACCTGTTCCCCTTGCATGGCCCTGCAATAAAACCTTCCTCTGCTCCAAACACAAACGTTTTGGTACTGTTTGGCCTCGCTGTACATCAGACACACAAACTTGCATTTGGAACAACAAGGCATGTAGGCATTTAAGAGAGAGCATCATACGGAGGAATAGATCTGTTCCATTTGTTCGTTTAGGGGTTCTGACCAGAACTGAGGTTGGGGGTGGCTGGTGAAGAATACTGCATATTTCAAGAGCTGGATCATAAAATGTGGAACCATCTAAGAAGTTTAAGCCAAACAGCACACAATCAGGTCAATGTTCTAGAAGTGTAACTGTCAACTATACATTAGATAGATCAGATAGCAGGTGACATCAGGAGAAAATGCCATTCAAAGATTCTTATAATAGCTCAGCAAGGGAAAATGAAGAACTCAAGTAAGGCAGTGAGAGTTAAGACTGAGGATGAGAGAGATGTGAGATACAATTTTAAGTATCGTGATATAAATAGGGGCTTGAATACAAGGAGAGGGAGGACTCTAAGAGGAACACCTGGTTTCTGTCCTGGGCTCTTTAGTTTCATGGTGAAGGCATCCACTAAGGTAAAATTCTGGAAGAATGTGACAATTGGGAATAGAAAAAGGTTAATTTTAGATGCACTGAATTTGGGATGCCTATGGATGTTCACATCTATGAAATAGCTGGAAAGAGGTCTGAAAGCTCAGGAGAGAGTTTGGGACTAGAAATAGAGATTTGTGAGTCACTAGCACATCCGGTAAACAGTATATAAATGATGGGAATAGATTAAATTACCCCGGGGAACATATATAGAGAAGGATCAGGGTGAGACATGGGACGTGGGGGAAAGCATATATTTAGGAAATGTGAGTTAGACCTAAGAAAGGAGACAAGGAGAAAGTCAGACCTGGAGCAGAACCAGGTGAGAGTGGGATGGTTGATACAGAACTTACGTCAGGAAAGTCAAAATTGGCTATAGTGTGAAATCCTGAAGAGGGTCAGAGTGGACCAAGGACAGAGAGCAAATCTTTGAATATGACAAACAGTTAATCCTTGGCTTCCTTGTTCAGTATCAGCAAATTGCAGTCAGAGCCAGAAGGCACTGAATTAAGGAGGAAGACTAACCTTTTCAAAAAAATCTACATGAGAGAAGAAAAGATAAAGAAGGGACCTGGGAATATGAGGAATTATCAGAGGAAGATGCCTTTTATTCATCTGTTTTTTCTGATAAGGATGGTGATGATGATAATAAGGATGTTTTTATTGTTTTTAGAATGGGAGATATTTCAGTATGTTTATAGGCTCAGGATATGGACTGTGCATCAAGGAGTAGATTTAAGATGTAGAAGAAAAAGAAGGATAAACATGAAGCTAGGCAGGAGGCAGGAAGAAGCAAAAAGGATGATCTACTAATGTATCATTTCTGAGAATGAAGAAAATGAGTAAGAGTGGATAAGCTGCTGACAAAATCATAGGTATGGAGGATGGAAACAGAGATATGAGGTCTAAAAGCCTCAATGCCTCAATATTAAAAATGATAAATTTTTAATGATAAACTTGCATAGTTCCTCTTATGTGTAAGGTGCTATTTTAAGTGCTTTCAACCAACATCAACTTACTTGATCCTTGAAAACATCTCTATCAGATAGATGCCATTACTATCCCCATTTTACAGATGAAGACAGAGAGGCAAAGAGAAGTTAAATTATTTACCCAGGATCACAAAATAACTTGCAGAGCAAGAGCCTGAACACAGCCTAGATGTGTCCCTGCTCCTAACTTCTGTGCTATACTGCTGCTCTAAACAATAAGGTATCAAGTGGAAGGAGGTGGGGATCAGTAGGGGGATTTGGAAAAAAAATGCCAAGAAAATGATTTGGCACAGACCAATAAAGAACAAATAGAAAGAGAGAAGAATGGATTAAAGTCTTAAACGTAAGTCCTGAAACTGTAAAAACTCCTAGAAGATAACAGAGAAAAACCTTCATCACATTGGTCTTGGCAATGATTTCATGAATATGACACCAAAAGCAAGTGCAACAAAAGCAAAAATAAACAACTGGGACTACATCAAACTAAGAAGCTTTTTGACCTCCCTGACAACTTTGAGGTCAAAACTATTACCAGGAGGGTATTTTACTCACACCAGTTTAAAACCATACTCCTAAGTCATGGATTAAGCCCAATATTATTATTATCCCTCTCTTTGATTGACCTTCTGTTTTTGAATATTAATTCTACCTCTCTTTGATTATAGGATTTTAGTATCATTAAAGGGCTACATAGCAAATCCAAAGGTAGATTTAAAAGAAAAAAAAATCATATAATTCCAAATCATTTCAGGGGATTAAAAAACAACACTAAGAAACTTCTGCACAACAAAGGAAACAATAAACAGAACGAAAATGTTACCTACAGAATGCGAAAATATTCATAAACCATATACCTGGTAAGGGGTTAATATCCACAATATATAAAGAACTCCTACAACTCAAAAGTAAAAAAAAAAAAAGTAATAATAATGACCGGCTTAAAAATGGGCTAAGGGGCTTCCCTGGTGGCACAGTGGTTGAGAGTCCGCCTGCTGATTCAGGGGACATGGGTTCGTGCCCTGGTCCGGGAAGATCCCACATGCCGCAGAGCAGCTGGGCCCATGAGCCATGGCGGCTGAGCCTGCGTGTCCGGAGCCTGTGCTCCGCAGCGGGAGAGGCCGCAACAGTGAGAGGCCCACGTACCGCAAAAAAAAAAAAAAACGGGCTAAGGACTTGAATAGACATTTCTTCAAACAAGCCACACAAATGACCAACAGGTATATGAAAAGGTGCTCAACATCACTAATCATCAGGGTAATGCAGATCAAAATCACAATGAGATATGACATCACACCTGTCAGAATAACTATTAACAAAAAAACAAAAGACAACAGCTGTTGTCAAAGATGTGAGGAAATTGGAATCTTTGTGCACTGTTGATGGGATTGCAAAATGCTGCAGTCACTATGGAAAACAGTATGGAGACTCCTCCAAAAGTTGAAAATAGAACTACCATATGACTCACCAGTCCCACTTCTGAGACTGAAGTTTTTTTATCCAAAAAAAACCTGAAATCAGGATCTCAAAGAGATGTTAGCACTCCTCTATGTTCACTGCAGCACTATTCACATTAGCCAAGATGCAGAAACAACCTAAATGGCCATGGACAAATGAATGATAAAGAAAATACATACATACAATGGAATACTATTCATCCTTTAAAAAGAAGGAAATATGCAACAACATGGATGAACCTTGAGGACATTATGTTAAATAAAATAAGTCAGTCATAGCAAGATAAATACTGAATGATTCTACTTACAGGAGATATTTAAAATAGTCAAATTCATAGAGTCAAAATGTGAAATGGTGGTTGTCAGGGCAGAGGGAGGGGGAAAGGGGGAGTTACTAAATCAATGGGCATAAAGTTTCAGTTAAGCAAGATGAATAAACTCTAGAGATCTGCTATACAACACTATTTCTATAGTCAACAACAATTATTGTACATTTAAAAATTTAAGACAGCACATCTCATTTTGTGTTCTTACCACAATAAAATAAAATTAAGTTTTAAATGAAGCAAGTAGGTCTCAGAAAAAAAAGAAAGAAAGAAAGAAAAAAAGAAGGGTATCACTGGAGCACAACTGCAGTTGATGACCATGAACTTGTGGTGAAGCCAACCTACATTGCTGTGTATCTCCTCAGAAGTGCTGGCCACATGGGTACAAGAAGTAAGAAGGTAGAAGTACTGATAGGTGTTGGAATTGTGCTGTAAAGGTAAGGCACAAAAGTAGGGGAAGTAATGGACAGGAGGAAGATGGTGGGTCAGCAATTCAACTGAATTGCCAGAGAGAAGGTCAACAGGGAATAGGGAAGAAAGAGAAACCAGGAGCATGATGGAGTAAGAAGGTTAACAGCCTGGAGATACGGTTCAAGGGAGAAAAGCCTGGGCAATAAGAGTGAAGACACACTGCAAGTGTTGCAAATAAAGAAGGCTGTGATCAGAGTGAAATGCTACACTTAAGAATTCTGAAGGTGAGCGAGATCTAGTGTTGATAGTTATGTATTCACTGAAGACTGCTCCTTGTGTTCTACAACAGTAACCCAACTGTGTCCCAACGTTCTACAACTGTAGCAATGCACCTGAGGTTCAGGAGAAAGTCAAGTGAAAGGCTATATTGTTCAAGGTTTGAGGAACATCTAAGTAAAGCATACTGATAAAGGGGACAATGGAACTGAAATGCTCCTGAGTGTTAATTAGAGACATTCGGCCTCAACCGTGATGTCCAGGTAGAGGAGGGAAGAAAATAAATTTGGGAGAGTTCTGACAGACTGAAATTACGGTGGAATTAGAATGTCTGTAAGGGTTTTATAGAAAGGTTAAAAAATATAATTCCATCTTGTCAAACTATTCCTGTGTTTACTTTCTTTGACCAAATGGGCCTTAATCTCCTTGTACGGACAGAAAACTGTGCAGTTTGGCTTCTCCATATCCTAATATTCTGAGGTTGTTGTGTAAGTACTAAATAAATACTTGCTGGGATGAACACATCACTGAATTTACCACTGACAGCCTCCTTAGAAAAAGACCCTTTAGGCATCATCTCCTCTTGCAAATCAAAAAGGAAGCTCAGAGAGGACTAGACCTCATAGAAAGATGAGTTAGATACAGAATCAGACCATCTGAGGGCCAGAGACAATCACTGATTATCTCCTTTCTGCTATGAGTTATAAACTTTTTCTTTGGGTCCATACAAAACTTAACACAGCATTACACTGGCATAGGGTATACAACCCTTTAGGAAAAACAACATATTCTAGCAGTAGTCGTCTTCCCTTCCTTTCCCACAGTCATTGGACCTAAAGATTCCCCCAGGATCCTGAGAGCTATCCTTGGCTCCTTATGTGACTCAAACTAGCTCCTGGCTCCAGCCTGGGATGGCAAATCCCTAAGACTCAAATGAAAGACTTGAGACCTTGAATGACATCTATGTATTTAAAAATCCAGAATTTGCACATCATTTCTAACAAGAACAATGGAAATGGACATGATTGCTTCTCTCACTGGTAACTGCACCTGGCGAATTCTGCTACTCCACTTTCAATCATCATGGTTCAGAGCAGGCTAAGGCCACTCCTGTGCCATGTGACAAAGCCTGGCCAATTAGAGGGTCACAGCATGGGAGCCACAGCAATAGGCTCAAAAACAGCATTGTTCCTGGCTTAGCTAGGAACATCAGAGATTGGCTGTGATTTTTTTCTTTTTTTTTTTTTTTGCTGTACGCGGGCCTCTCACTGTTGTGGCCTCTCCCGTTGCGGAGCAACAGGCTCCGGACGCGCAGGCTCAGCGGCCATGGCTCACGGGCCTAGCCGCTCCGCGGCATGTGGGATCTTCCCGGACCGGGGCACGAACCCGTGTCCCCTGCATTGGCAGGCGGACTCTCAACCACTGCGCCACCAGGGAAGCCCTCGCTGTGCTATTGATGGAACTTTTACAGAAGAGGTGTTCACTTTCTGCTGGAGCTGCCAGAGGTGAGCAGGTAAAACACCACACAGAGCCTGAGAATGAAGGTAACAGAGATGAAAGCAAGCCCAAGAGATAGATACACACCAGGGTTCAGCCATGTCTAAAGCCATGCAACCCTTGGCCACTGTGGTTACAAAAACTAAAAAATCCCTTTTTTGCATTAAAGAAAGATTTTTTGACTTATAAAGGCAAGAGTTTGTTTGGTGTGTGTGTGGTATGTGTGAAAGAGATGGTATTTTTTGAACGTGGAAGATCAGGAAATTAAACTTTAAAAAATAAAACTCCAATCTCAAAACTGTCTCACACACACAAAAGGAATTTACGCACACACATTATCAACTGGTCATCTGGCATTACTGCAAAAAGCAACTCATTGGCTCACACTCTTCCAAGAGACAGCAGAAAAGAGAAGTGAAAGTGAGAGGGAGACAGATAGATGATTTAACTTTTCTAATCCAGAAAAAAAAAATACATTAAAATCAGCTCTAATGACCACCTCTGGGGAAAAAATGAATAGGAAGTAAAAAGAAAACAAACAAGTTAGTCAATATCAAAAGAAACAACCAAAAAGTAAACCCTTTCTATATCATACTCTTAGAACAGGCTACGCATATATAAAATGCAGATTCATTTTCCTAAAGCAACACCAGCATCTCTCAAAATCTCTCTCAGGACACCAATATCCCCACAAAACTGTTAGTCTTGTAAGCGCCAAAAGATCGGCAAAGTTAAAATAAGATGGAAATATGCTCCACTGACAAGCAGTCAGCAGCAGAATTCTTTCTGTGATTTTGATGGGCAGGAACTCAACACAGGTATCCCCTGCTTTTTGAAAGTTCACTTTATGCCACCTCACTTTTATGAAATACCTACATTAGTACCTGGTTTTGCTAAGAGAAAGAGATCTGAAAAGGATTTTCGCTTTTACAAACAAAGGCAAAAATCAAAAACAGCGCACTCAGCATGTGTTTTGTAGGGAGCCCTTACAGAGGGAGGGCATCCTGAGCAGCAAGGGCGGTTGCACCAAGCTCCTTCCTGGGAACTACGCTCCACATCTCAGCATCAAGCCTTGAACTGTGTGTGTGAGCATCTGTGGTTTATCTCTATTGTGCATCCTGTCAGCAAGTTGTGTTCTAAGGTATTTGTTTCTTTGTTTTAAGGGGAAACCATTTCAGCTTACGAAAGGTTTCATAGGAATGCTCTACTTTTGGATAGCGGGGAAAACCTGTGTAAGAAATGCCACTAGAAGATTTTTGTATAAATAAATGCAAAACAATGATGGGAAGCTTAAATAATTAAAGCTGAATCTTATGACACAGTTGCTGTTTTGCCCCCTGCAGCATGTCTTTCTTCATGAATGTGCCTAATAGACAGTCAACCGTGTCATTTGGGGTGATAACTGCATTCATGTCAGAAAAATTCCATCATAACACCCTTTTCAATGTCTTTTTCTAAGTCATGGTTAAACATTCCTCAAAATAACATTTATAAATATATTCTATTGACGAGCCTCTTTCACATAAATTGTCTCATTTTATGCAGTACATTCCCAAATAGTGTTCTGGTACAAACCAGAATACTAGGTTCAATGATCCAATATGAGTCAACTTAAATTAAAATTGCACAGGAAAAATTCAAATGATCATATTCATTGATGGTAGAATTTTATGATGATTTGCTTCTTTTAAACAATAAAAGCCTCGGTTATTGCATTTTTTTATGCTGAAGTTTTGAACTTATACACCAACAGAAATATGTCCCACATCTCTTAAAGCAATACAAATACACTAGAGGAGAACAGAGAAGGAGAAGGAGATAAAACAACACATTGCATTCAGTCCTTGTGCTTAGAGCAAAACAAAATGGTGAAACTGATTACTCAGGAAGAGCTGATGTCATCTGAAATGACCAAAAATTAAACCATTTTTTATATTAAAAGGTTTGGATGATATCTCATTTTACATTTAATTTTCAAATAAAATACAGCTTTTCCTTCATCTGGTACATTTTTTTTTCTTCTTCTTTGCGGCACGCGGGCCTCCCATCACTGTGGCCCCCTACCGTTGCGGAGCACAGGCTCCAGACGCGCAGGCCCAGTGGCCATGGCCCACGGGCCCAGCCGCTCCGCGGCATGCAGGATCCTCCCAGACCAGGGCACAAACCCGCGTCCCCTGCATCGGCAGGCGGACTCCCAACCACTGCACCACCAGGGAAGCCCCATCTGATACACTTTTAAAAAGCAAATTACCAATACTGCCAGACAATAATGTTTATTGTAGCTCTAGTCATCCTGTATCAAGAAAAAAGTAATCGAGTCACATGTTCCAGACAAACAGGCCTCTATCAGCCACAGAAAAAGTCTTGTCCTGAAAGAGCAAATGTAATTTTTTTTTTAAAGAACAAAGCATAAGTTTTAAAATAGGAGTATAATGTGTTTACAAAAAAGATTAAGAAAATGCTAGAAAAGAATAATGAAGGATATTTTGTCATCTACTAATTCCTTTGGAATGCAAAGTTCATATCAATATATTATATTATCTCCCCATCAGTTAGAAAACATCAACTGGCTCCTGAATATCTGAAGACAATTAACAAATTAAGTACAGTAGGTTTTCATCATATTTGAATAAATAAGGACAGTAGCTGAAGAACTATTTTAAAATACAACAATCTTGGGCTTCCCTGGTGGCGCAGTGATTGAGAGTCCGCCTGCCGATGCAGGGGACACGGGTTCGTGCCCCAGTCCGGGGAGATCCCACATGCCGCGGAGCGGCTGGGCCCGTGAGCCATGGCCGCTGAGCCTGCGCATCCGGAGCCTGTGCTCCGCAATGGGAGAGGCCACAACAGTTAGAGGCCCGCGTACAGCAAAAAAAAAAAAAAAACAAAACAATAATCTTTGTATTCTCTGAGAAGTACTACAAAAAAACCTAGGGCCAAAAAAAAGTCCCTTCTCATATACATATAAGTTTGCAAAATATGGACCAGCATAGCATGATTAAACATACCTGTTTCAAAAAGTCTCCAGGAAAAAAGCTCGCAAGCTTCCTCAAAGGAGCGGTTACAGCAGGTGTAACAAATGAAACCTGTTTTCACTAGGATTTAAAGAAACCTTCACCTTTATAGTCCTTTGCAGTCAAACTTGTAACCACTGGGGGGAAAGGAGGACATGAAGGGTTAAGTACTCAAAGGTTTCAGAAAGCGAAGTGTCATCTTCGGTGAAAATACTTAACTTTGATTGTGTATACCTACAAGAGGGAGTTATAAGCTTTGCTTTCTAATTAAATTTGAAGACTGAACACATTTTTGTTCTTGCTAAGATCGGTCTTCAAATTCCTAGAGAGAAGTTAGGAGACACCTGCAGCTCAGTGAGACAGTGATGTTTCTCAATTTGATTTAAGCCTTCAATAGTCACTGCTTAGTTTCCACTCATTCCTAATACTCTGAGGAGTAAACTGGTGTCTCAGGGAAAAAAAAAAACAAACCTGAAAATCTCCACAGAGAAACAACTGTGACTCGAGATGAGCATCATTCTTTCCTTAATCCACAAGAATATATTTCACTTCTTTCTTTTTAATACTGAGTTCCCAACGTTTCATTTTCTTGGCTAAGCTTAGTCTAGGAAATGTCTTAAACACAGTTCTTCCCAATAATATGCCTCCTATCTTCTAAACAGCAATGGGGGTTAATGAACTTTACTACAGAAAAAAAAAAGGACGCTAGTGGAGACAATTCAGACCCTTTCATTAAGTATATAAGGATAATATTTAGGACACAAAACACACACACTTCTAATTTATAAGCCAATGGATACTGTGATGAGGAAAACTGAGAAATTATTTCTTTTAAAATAAAAAAGACAAATCATTTTCCAGGTTCAAATTATATAATGTATATTTTATTACTCAAAACACTAACTCTCTCATCACCATTCTAAGCAGTGGCACAGACCTAAAACTACTTTCGAAGAGTAGTCTTGGCTTCCTGGAGGCACGGCCTTGGCTCACTCTGGAAAAAAGTAATGGCCTTCTACTCAGGCATGTGGCCTGCTGAGATGCCTCAATTTTCGGGATAGAATGTCCTTCCTCCCAGCTAACAGTTTAAAAGGTACAGCTCATAACACAGAATTAGGAATATTTCAAACCCTCTGATCATTATTAGTAATACTGACTGCTCAAATGATTGAGCTATTACTATGTGCTATCCTTTTGCTCAGCCCTTTGACCCACCGCCCACTGAACCCTCCAAATACCCTATGAGGAAAGTACTATTATTTTCCTCTGTTCATAATCTCTTCATTAATTTATCTGAATCATCAAAGGCTAAAAGGTCTTCTATCTCCCTGACTATATGTCTTCCTCTGTACCTCTCATATGGTACTTATGCAAGTACCAATATTGCTTTCCAGGATTCCATGTGTCCGTCTTTACTGTTGCCCCAAGAGCCTTCAAGCCTTGTGCAGAGTGGTCCATAGCACAGGAAACTCTAAAAACTCGTTGAATGGGTGGTGCTTACCGTCTCTTTTCCTTTCAGGGTAATTATACAACATTTTTCTCAGTACATTTTCTGTACAATTACTTATTGTATAAGATCCATATACCTATCAGAAAACACATTTTCCCATTCTATAAGAGGCTATATTTTTATCAATTTCTAGAAAGGATTATCAACTTCAAAGATTTCATTTAGCTGCAAGATAACTGAGAACAGCAGGAACTCAAGATCAATTTTCTGATTAAAAAATATAAAAATGCTAAAATAAATGCAAATATATCTTAACTAGAAAGCTCAACCCAAAGCTAAAGATCTGCTCTTACAATAATTTAGTGGTAAGAAGTGAAATTACAAAAGATGAAGAAGATAATAAAGGCTTCTCCAAGTGAACTTTCATATTTAAATTAAAAACAAAAGTAACAACAAAAAAGGTAAGTGCTGGGAAAAAAAACCCTAAACTAAAAGAAAAGGAAGGCTTTGTGGAAAAGAAAAACTATAAACTTTGAAAAAAAGGAATAAAACACTTTTATGTTATACAGTGAAAAAATAGGGAGCCTGCCAGAGGCTGAATAGGGGAATAAGAAGCAGGAGGCCAGACTCCAAAATAGGACACATCCGACCGCAAAGCTGACAGCGCTGACAATAATAACTAAGAAGGGAGGCCATGGTTTTAGGAGGTGATGTTCTTGACAGAAAATAATCAGAAGAATGCTATACTCTTGACAGTTTGGTAATATTTGAAGATTTACTACACAGCAGAGAAGCAGACAGCAGAGCAGTGATGTGCAGAGAGCTACAGCGTCCTCAGCACTCATGCCAATAACAAGTGAGAAAATGGGGGCATCAGATGCCCAAGGGGCCAACGACCACTTCAGGAGTTCCATTTTCCTCTAGGGGGTTGTTTTATTTTACTTTTTTTTTTTTTTTTTTTTTTTTTTGCGGTATGCGGGCCTCTCACTGTTGTAGTCTCTCCCGTTGCGGAGCACAGGCTGCGGACATGCAGGCTCAGTGGCCATGGCTCACTGGCCCAGCCGCTCTGCGGCATGTGGGATCTTCCCAGACCAGGGCATGAACCCGTGTCCCCTGCATCGGCAGGCGGACTCTCAACCACTGCGCCACCAGGGAAGCCCTAGGAGGTTGTTTTATTCTAAAAATGAAGGGTGTGTTTTCGAACGAGTTTTAGGCACAATACACTTAAATACACTATTTTCTGAGTCTCTTTTAGGGAAAGAAAAACAGAATGTAGGCTAAGAGGAGGGGAAAATGAGGATTGACTCCAGAGGCCTGTTTAGACCTGTTGCCTGACACAATAGGGGCACAGTGGGGGTGAGAGGCAGCTGTAGCCAGCACAGAGAGCAAGTCAGGTCAGCAAGCATGCCCAGCTGTGCAAGTGCATTCCCTGCTGCACCAGGAATTAAAAGGGAAAATGATGTGGGGAAAGTGATGTGTCACATCACTGACACATTTTCTCATTAAAATGCCATTTGCAGTTGCCAGCCAGCTCTGAGACAAAGTATCATGTATTAAAACCAGTCTCATATTCCCATTCTTTACATATTACAGTCATGTAACAATAAAAGCCAACTCTGCCTTAGTGGGGAAAGGCAAGAAATATTGACAGTAAACTCAGGAATAAGAAATGTATGTGCACTATTGCCACCACTATTTACTTAACGTTGCCTAGGAAGTGTAATCCAACACACTTAAAACAAAACAATTGGACACATGAGAATTAGAAAAGAAAAGGTAGGATTATCTCACACTACAAATAAATGCCTTGAAAGCCAAGTGAAAAACTACTGCAAACAATAAAAGATACCAGTAGCCTTCATACATACAAATAAAAACACACAATTTTAAAATCTAATGGAACAAAAGACATGACTTAAAACAGCAACAAAAAGACAAACTACTTAGAAATGTGAAAAACTTGCATGAAGAAAATATTTAAACACTCCTGAAAGATCAAAAAACATACTTGAAAGAAAAGAAATGGTGTTCTTGGATAGAAATACCTGGTATCATAACAATGTCAGTCCTTCCTAATTTATTAATTTATATCAATCCCCACGAAATACTACCAGGTTATTGTTATTTTTCTTTTTCTGGAGCTACATAATTTCATGACTGTGAGATTGGTGCATGCATGATATACAAATCAAATAACCATAAAAAACGTCCAGGAATCAGATCCAAGTACATATAAAAATCTACAGACTTCTACATTTTGCTTTTCTTTTTTACCTCATTAATATAACCTGAATTTGAACTAAGCAGGAATCACTGAAATCGACTGAAACACACTGAATATACAAAAATCATGAATTCATAATGACATGCAATGATAAAGACAACAACAAGGAAGAAAAAAATTCACTCCTACCATGACCATCACCCATTAATTATCACTGGAAATTTCAAGGAAACTAACTCCTTCCTCTAAAAGTTATCAATTCCAACTTTTCTAAATAAACTCTAAGGTAACTGGGTAGCCCTAGTGAGGAAAACTCTTCGTTTACAGAAGAAAACCAACCGATAAATACAGAGAAAGGGGAAAATTAGAATATATAACTCCTGTTTGTAACACCTAACAAGATAACTGATTCAGGAAAAGGTAAATGGATGAAACTATTAGATGAACAGTTGATGAGAATCTTTATTTATTTATTTATTTATTATGTATTTATTTATTTTTGGCTGTGTTGGGTCTTCATTGCTGTGCACGGGCTTTCTCTAGTTGCAGTGAGTGGGGGCTACTCTTCGTTGCGGTGCACGGGCTTCTCATTTTGGTGGCTTCTCTTGTTGTGGAGCATGGGCTCTACGTGGGCGGGCTGCAGTAGTTGTGGCCCCCAGGCTCTAGAGCACAGGCTCAGTAGTTGTGGCACAGGGGCTTAGTTGCTCCACGGCACGTGGGATCTTCCAAGACCAGGGCTCGAGCCCGTGTCCTCTGCATTGGCAAACAGATTCTTAATCACTGCGCCACCATGCAAGTCTTGATGGTCATCTTTAGAATGAAGGGATAACACTGGCAGCATCTGAACCCAGTGTCAATCAGTGTTAGGTGCCTTCAGAAGTGATACAATATGAAACAGATGGCCTATGAAGCATTCCATCAAAAACATATATCCGAAACCTAACTTAGAAGCTAATTTTCTGCTTATAAGAATGATGAAGGATAGGGGATCATGTTAAACAACAAATGAAGAAGAAACAAGATTTTCAGTTTCCTCAACCAAACAATTGAATCGAAAATAAATAAATAAATAAATGTGTGGGAGACAGCCTGGTCTTGACTAAAAGAGGGGTCAGAAAAACAGGCACATTTAGATTCTCAAGGTCATTAGTAATCAGGAAATGCAAATTAAAACTACAATGAGGCATCACTTTATACCTTTTTGAATGGTCAAATAATAATAAAAAAATACTGAAAATAATAAGCATTGACTAAAATGTGGAGCAAACAGAATTCTCGTATATTGCTTTGGAAATGCAAAATGGTACAGCCACTCTGGAAAACAGTTTGCAGTGCTGTAAGAAGTTAAACGTGCATTTACCATGTGACCCAGCAAACCTAGATAGATACTCCTGGACATTTACCCCAAAGAAAAGACATATATCCACACAAAACCTACTGTGAATGTTTATATTAAGATTTATTCATAATCACCCAAAATAACCCAAATGACAAACATTCCAAATGTCCATCCACTTGTGACTGGATAAACAAACTGTGGCAACAACCATTATCCATATGATGGAATAGTGCTCAGCAATGAAAAAGGTACAAGCTATGATAAAGGGAACAACAAGACCAATTTCAGAATAATTATGCTAAGTGAAAGAAGCTAGACTTAAAAGGTTAGACACTGCATGATTCCACTTATAGGATACTCTGGAAAAGAAAAAACTATGGGGACAGATAAAAATATCTGTTGTTTCAAGGAACTGTGGTAACAGGGAGGGAATAGACTAAAAGGCACACGAAAGAACTTCTTGATTATGCTGGTGGTTACACAAATAGATAGATTTGTCAAAATCCATAGGATTGCACACCTAAAAGTAGTAAAATTTGCTGAATATGAATTACATCTCAATAAACCTGAACTTTAAAAGACAGCGAGAGAGAGAGAAAGGGAGAAGGGTCTAGGAAACATAACAACAAATGCAATATACGGAATTTGTTTGAATTCTGATTCACACAAATAACTATGAAAAAATATTTTTAAAGCAAACTGGAATACCTAATTGTGGCCTGAATATTAGCTGAAACCAATAAATTATTTTACATTTTGCTAGATGGAACAATGACAAAATGGTTATGTTCTTTTAAAGCCCATATTTTATATTTTTAAGAATAGCGTTTAGGGGTAAAATGACATGCTTTATAACATCCAGACAAAAACGTAAGAGACACATTTAAAAACTGGCAACATTTGTATAATTCTAGCACCCAGGTGAGGAATATATGACAGTTCATTATAAAAAAGAAACAAGCTAGTCATATAAGCAACTCTATTTTGTGTATATTTGAAAATGTTTATAATTAAAGATTAAAATAATAGCAAACATGTGTTGAGCATTTATCCCGTGTCTGGCAATGTTTTAACTACTTTACAGGTTAACACATTTAATGCTCATTGCAAACCTAAGTACAATTATAATCCCCCTTTTATACATGAGAAGACTGAGATCCTCTAAAGTTTAAAAATTGTCCCAATATGAAGTAACCAGTAAGATTCAAGCAGGCTCAGCCTACATTCTTAACCACTTCTAAGTCATAATATAGGTTACAAGGTCTGCTTATAATCTGTCCATATTATTTCTCTTAAATCAGTTATCATGTTGACACATTCAGCTATATATCTTCATGTTCATCATTTTTTTAATTCTGTGATTTCACACTAAAGTAGAAAAACCATACCATCTGCAATTCTCTAAACTGTAACAACAGGCCTAGTTAGATTATGGAAGAAACAAAACGTGAAAGTTAATTTCGCATATAATTTGGAATAAGATAAATCCATTTGAACTACTACTGTTTTTTGCCAGGAGAATGATTTAGTAAGTGATAAAACTGATTTACTTCACTGGTTCCTTTTCAGTTTCATATGCATACCTTCAATTCCATTTTCCCATCTGCGTTTTCTATTACTGAAACGAAGAAGTGTAGTATACCATAAAACTATCCTGAACAGACTCATGAATATTTAGTAAGATGTTTTTGTATAGGTACGGCTAATCACTGTCAGCTGAAAAAAATGGGAAATGGCAAAGAATTTGTCAACCCGTGGACTTTTACTTCTCCCTGTCTTTTTTATCCTTGGGAAAAAGTATAAACTCTAAAATCTAGCAAAATCAAAGTCATAGCAAAGACTAATGTTTCTCTTTCTGGATTTGTCTCCACCGACAGGAAGTTAAAAATAACACAGGGTTGTACGTGTGATCCTTCTCTGAGGTACATCTCCAAGAGGAATATTTAAAAACAAGATTATGGAGGGATTTGATTTACACATGAAAGTTTAGCCAAGACACGTTGATCTAGGGAATAATTTGGGGTGATCCTAATAGCAGTTTGCTTTTAGCGGCCAAAAAAGTTAATCAACTAACATTTTGGGAAGTTAAATACAGCTCCTTTTTCACTGAAAAGGGAATACAATGATAAAATCAAATCACTCAGCACCAAAACTCAAAACTATAAATGAATTCTTATTTGAATGGAGGGTTATGACTTTTTTCCTCATACTTATTACCTACTCATCAGGAACTACACTCTAGAAAAATATTATTTAATTCAGATTACATAAATTAGCCAACACTTTGTTCTTCTTCAGATAAGAAAAATGTTATATTTAAGAATGAAATGTCTTCATAAATTTTATTAGATTTCTCCTTTGTATCCATGACCATTTTAAAGGGAAAAATCAGTTACCCTTTGTATTAATTTTCTATCACTGCTATAACAGATTACTACAAATTTAGTAGGTTAAGCAAACACAAATTTATAACCTTAAAGTACTGTACGTCAGAAGTCCAGAATGAGTCTCAGCAGACAAAAATCAAGGTGTCAGCAGAGTTGCATCTTTTCCAGAGGCTCTAGAGAAGAATCTGTTTCTCTGTTTGTTGAGGTTTTTCCCTGAATTCAGTCCTTAGAGGTTGTAGAACTATCTGCAGTTTCTTGCTGGCAATCAGCTGAGGCCCATTCCCAGCTTTAGATGCCACTACATCCCTTGGTTCACAGCTCCTTGGTTCACAGCTCCTTTTCTCCATTTTCTAAGCCACCCATATAATCCAGGATTACTTCCCCAGTTCATGGTCTCTAACCTTAATCACATCTGCAACATCCCCTTTGTCATGAAAGAGAACATATTCACAGGTTCTGGGGATCAGACAGTGGACAACTTTGAGGGACCATTACTCTGCTTGTCATACCTTTTGATACTACAACATCAGAATCTGAATTAAATTTCTGCTTGCCCAATATAACCTTTCAGACATTCTTGCCTGGGCTGCATGCATCAAGCACCTGGTAATACTGAGAGCAGGTAACAAGGCAGTGGATAGTGGGGCCATTTCAATCACTGAATTTTTTCCAAACCTTCTCACCAACAAGAACCATAAAGAAGCCATTAACCAACCTGCGTTCCTTACCAAATTATTACTCTTTAAAAAGTATTCAAAGGCATAGGTGATTATGGTCAATTCCAGACTTCTGATCACTGAAAATGTTAAGCATCACCAGGCTGACCTTACAAAATTTCATGCAAACAAAAAGAAGACTGTTGCTTTAGTTGATTCTCATATGTATGCTACATAAAGGTACAGCTGCCACTAGCTTTCTTGAAACATTGAAATCATCACTAAATCCACTGCCCACTAAGATTCTCACGAACTGGCATGGAAAGATATTTCACAGCTGCCAGTATTCAATCCCTCTGGCATTCTTGAAAATCAAAACATCAGTTTTCAAGTGTAATAAATCAGTTTCTTCTATGAGAGGAACAGCAGCCAAAAATTAAATTAGGTGTGTCTTCCTAAAATTAACAGCACTGGGAAACTGCCAAAGTCATTGTATATAAAATTCCATTATCATTGTGGTATTTTTCTCCCTCTACAGGTGGGAGGGTGAAACAATTTTCATTTCTGCCTAATTTTTGTCACTTAGCTGTCTTCCAGTCAGGATTCCATCCCACATCCCTTTTTACTTTCCCAACATACATTTATTTAATGACTCCTGGGAGCCAGGCACAGTTCTGGATATTAGAATTTGACAAACTCAAAGATAAGATAAAAATATTTCATGAATATCTCGAAAAAGGTGACAGAGGAACTGGTGAATTTCTGAAACGTCTACACCTTCAAAAAGCAGATCCTAACTGGACAGCTGCATGTAAATCAATGAAGTTAGAACACACCCTCACACCATACACAAAAATAAACTCAAAATGGATTAAAGACTTAAGTATAAGACATGAGACCAAAAAGCTCCTAGAAGTTAACATAGGCAAAACATTCTCAGACATAAATCACTGTAATATTTTCTTAGATCAGTCTCCCAAAGCAAAAGAAATAAGAGCAAAAATAAATGAGACCTAATCAAACTTACAAGTTTTTGCACAGCAAAGGAAACCCTAAACAAAATGAAAAGACAACCTGTGGACTGGGAGAAAACATTTGCAAACAACGCGACGGACAAGGGCTTAATTTCTAAAATACACAAACAGCTCATACAACTCAATATCAAAATGAACAACCCAATTAAAAAAGAAAAAAAAAAAGAAGCAGATCCTAAAAAACATGGATTTCTAAAATCTAATCAGGAGTCGGGGTTGCTACAATGGGCATTTCTTGACCAAAGCTCCAATTCAGACCTACTTGCCTTTCCTGAAATAGTGGTAACTTTTGTAATAACATCTGAGAGCCAAGCATTTGCCATTAAATTTTCTGTCTTCAGTATCAGATGGCCCACAAGCTTGTGGGAGCTTTGTTCAGAAGAAATATCTTTCCTTTGTGCTGAAGAATAGCCAAAGATTTGGAGGTTAAACTATATTCTCCTGATTTCTCCCCCAAACAAACACGCTGTCTATTTTAAAAGCCAAGGCAGGGTCTTCCCTGGTGGTGCAGTGGTTGAGAGTCCGCCTGCCGATCAGGGGATGGAGGTTCATGCCCCGGTCTGGGAGGATCCCACATGCCACGGAGCGGCTAGGCCTGTGAGCCATAGACGCTGAGCCTGCGCGTCCGGATCCTGTGCTCCACAACAGGAGAGGCCACAACAGTGAGAGGCCTGTGTACCGCAAAAAAAAAAAAAAAGCCAAGGCAATAAAAATATTTAATTTGATGACAAAAGGAGGATTGAATAAAGATTATATTAAAGTGGCCCACTGGTGGAAGAGTTCAGATGTCTAATGGGCCCTGTAGGCACCTTTAAACACAGGATTAAATCTTTAATAAGACCCTGAAAAAACAGTGAATTTCTGTGGTCGTGAGGGAGATCCAGGGCCTCAAGATATACCAGCATTACTACATATGGTTTAGAACCTGGTCTGATACATGATTACAAAATGAAGAGAATTCTAAGAAGAAAATAAAAAGTAGGGCAAAAATTCAAAAAGACAGAATCAAATAAAAAATGTACAATGTATGCTATTAGTAGTAATGTCAAATATGGCAGGAATCCTAAGCAAAATGAAAGTAGGCTACAATAAATTATTAAAAAGCAGAGATAAAAAAATTGGAAGTTTGGGATTGACATATACACACTACTATATTTCAAATAGATAACCAACAAGGACTCACTGTACAGCACAGGGAACTCTGCTAAATATTCTGTTATAACCTAAAGGGAAAAACAATTTGAGAAAGAGCAGATACATGTATATGTATAACCGAATCACTCTGCTGTATACCTGAAAGTAACACAACATTGTTAATCAACTATAATCCAATATAAAATAAAAGTAATAAAAAAAGAGAATGTGCCCAAAAAAAAGCAGAGATAGCCAGTGTGGCTCTTAAATATACAGTTATATACCATTTAACAGACAACATATTAAAATACAAAAAGACTGAAAGAAAGGAAAATATGCACCATGTGGAAAATTAGATATGATACTTATCTGGCTAGATATTAAGGCTTATTACAAATCAGCAATAATGGTAAAATATACTGACTTAGAAATTGTCCAACAGACCAGGACAGAAGAGAGAGTCCAGGAGCAGATCTATGTTACATGGAAAGTCAATGTGGACAGAGGGTACATGGCAGATGAGCTTGCAAAAAGAGACTACATGGGCTTCCCTGGTGGTGCAGTGGTTAAGAATCCACCTGCCCATGTAGGGGACATGGGTTCAAGCCCTGGTCCGGGAAGAGCCCGCATGCCACAGAGCAACTAAGCCTGTGCACCACAACTACTGAGCCTGCACTCTAGAGCCCGTGAGCCACAACTACTGAGCCTGCACGCCACAACTACTGAAGCCCACACGTCTAGAGCCCGTGCTCTGCAACAAGAGAAGCCACCACAATGAGAAGCCCACACACTACAATGAAGAGTAGCCCCCGCTCGCCGCAACTAGAGAAAGCCCACACAGAGCAACAAAGACCCAACATAGCCAAAGATAAGTAAAAATAAAATAAATTTATACAAGAAAAAAAACATAAAAACAGACTACAAATGCTACTGGGGAAATTGTATTCATCCACACAATGAAAAACATAATTAGATTCCTACCTGACTCATACTTAAAAATATATTCCAGACAAATGATAGATTTGAGTATAAAATGAAAAAATGTTTAAACTAAAAAGAAAATACAATGAAAAAATGTTTAAACTGAAAAGAAAATATCGGAAAATATTTTTTGTCCTTAAGATTAGAAAAGAATTCCTAAGCAAGATGCCTTCCACTAAAAAGGAAACCCACAAAATGCAAGTTAAAACAATGATAAATTATTTATCTCAAAAGTAGCAGCATCAAAAGTCTCCATGAAATAAAAAATGGCAGAAAACAGTTGAACTTTATACAACCAACAAAGGAATACTATCTTGAAAATATAATGAAAGGCCACATATTAATAAGAAAAAGACAAATGACCTAATAGAAAAAAGACCAAAATATCTAAACAGAAAATTTAAAAGCAAAATACGTAGTGAAACATGTACTTCTAGCTAAGGAGCTACTGAGTGTTGGGGTACTTTTCACTCATTTACAATTTCCATTCAGTTGTTGTACTGTCTGGGCCCACTAGTCCACATGAGGATATCTACATGCCAGCTATTCACACCTCAATGACCACACCTGATTAAAGGCAGTGATGATGTTAGTATACCCAAGTATCATCTAAATAATCTATTCAAACATTTTCCACTTACATTTATCAAATGAATTTATAAAATTTTACATTAAAGTATCGGATAAAAAGGACACAATATCACCTTCCTAAACAGAGGGACAGAATTAAACTTAGATTCTCTCATTTTTAGAATAGCAAATGTATTCAGCTCAGAGTGACTGCATGAAGCAAAACCGTCATAAACACATGCAGAGTGCCAGCACTATTAAACTGGTAACACCTTAAAACACCACCTACCTTTATATACCTGACCTAATTGGATTTCAAAATCACAGGGGAAAAGTCAGTGTATTTTAAAGCACCAAATTAATTAATGGTTTAAAATAAATTTTAAGCTATCTATAATAAATGATTTAGAAAGGATGAAGGTACTTCTGCTAATCAAAATATTATATATATTTTTTGTAACTTCTTCAAGCCTGAAATAATTTGTAATAGTCTTCCTACAGTTTGAAAGGGCAAATGTCAGTGACTTTCTAGTACCTTGTCATATCACTGCCAAATGACCTAAAATAACATTTCTAAATGAAAGCTATGTCTTTTAATATGAACCAATATTTTTACAAAACTCATCTAAATAAATATATATTTTTAAAATCCCTAAGTAGATTTTGATGTCATTAAATACCATTTAATGTAATATTGGAAAATTTTATCTGAAAACAAATAAGTGAAATTAAACTAAAAATGCATCATTCCTTCAAAGAATGAAGCATTAAACATTCTGAAACTACTTGGGGTGGTAAGCAATCATAATACAATGGAGTCCAATTATAAGAACTTACAGGTGATCCTAACATCTTAACATTATGTAAAACACATGCCTTAAGCAACTGAACTATGGTTCTCACAGGAACATTTGAAATGCACTAAGATCAAAGAGGAAAATCATGAACTCGGAAAGCTTAAAATGTAAAACCAACGTGAAGAACATGGCCGTAAACTTGTATACTCACATTTTCAAATGGGTAAACTTAAGTAAAATAAATTTAAATTAAAGTGGAAGTTATGCTTTAAAGTTTTTAGTAGACATATTTCCTAAATAATGCATAACTCCATTTCAGAAAACAAGGAAATCTCTGAACTTCTTCATTTATGAATGAAATAATATGTTATTTTAATACCAAGTTTAAATGCATAAGGCTTTTAATTTAAACTCTATAAATAACTCACCCACATATTTTACAACAGGCTCAATGCCTAGTGAAGTTGTAGGTTTCAAAAATGAGAGAAAAGCAAACACTAAAAATGAATGATATCGTCTATCAATGAGCATGCACACCCCATAAATTTAATCTCAGATATACTAATACCTGGTCTTATAAACAATACATAAATAAATATATGAGCCTTGACTAACAAAATAATGAGATTCTTGTTCTGGACTCTTAGATGGAATAAAGTAGAAGATATAACCTTTTAAAATACTATATAAAGTAATGTGGGTACTTTTTTAAACCGAGGTATATTATACCTCAGTTTATTTGTTTGTTAAATAAAAAGCACAGATATATTTAGTATGTTTAGTTTTAAAAATTGTATACACTGGTGTAACCACCACCCAAAACAAAATATTAAATAGAGAAAATGTCCATCTCCCATAAAATCCCCTTTACCTCCTTCTATTTAATTCCTCTCCTCCCCAACACAGGTAAATGTGGTTGATTTTTTTTAACAAAGCAAACAGAAGTAGACATCTAAATATCTCAATTGGCAACTTACTGAATTGAAATTGTCATTACTAACAAATGTTTGATCTCATTTAGAAGTGTTTTCAGAGTCTGAATAGTGACAAACTTTCATCTTTTAAATGTTTGATTATTGAGAAAAATTTCCAAAGTCATTCATAAATAAGTCTGAAAAAAAGGTAATTACAGAGAAGCAAAAGGAGGTAACATAGTCCAGACACCTAAGTGCCAAGCGCTGGGCTAACCATTTTAGACTACTGCTCTCCTCATTTGCTGTTCACAGCAATCCTGAGAGACAGTTATGATTATCTTTATTTTGGAAATGAGGAAATTGAGATTCAATAATGTTAAGTAATTTGCCCAGGATTCCTCATTTGTAGACCCAGGATTCAAGTTCAGTTCTTGTCCTCCAAAAGAGATGCTCTTGTACTAAACTCCAAGGAGACTCTTTACAGTGGTTAATACTGTTTGGAGGGAAAATGAAACCTCAGGACTTCCTCGCTTTCTGTCTGCGCTTTCAGTACACTTACCCAGCTGTGTGGTAACGGAAGGCAAGCCAGGCAGCAGCAGAATCTAGGGAGATGGACAAATGCCTGTCCTGGGAAAAGTCAGACCTACCTGAAGCAGTTCATGAAAAACCGGGCTTCTAGGAGCAAACCAGAGCAGCAGGTCCATCTTCCTGAAGCTGATGTGGGTCATCCACAGGCAGGACGCTTAAGAGCGCTGGTGAGGGGTTTCACCCCACTATCTCCAGCAACATGACCAAAGGTATGCAAGTGCTTGTAGATTTCAAGAGAAGCTTCGTATTCCTTGGGGAGGTAATTCAAACCAACTCAATAAAGACAAGATGATGACAGCTGACAACCCTGGCCACCCATGGTGGCCCAGGGAATGGTGACAATGCCAGGTTTTTGTTTCGTTTTCTCAATATTCTTCTGCTATGAGGGCACAGTGGGCAGATGGAAGCACATGACAACCATGGGTAATTTCAGCTGGGTGAATCTGTAAAACTAGTTCCTTGAGAATGGATAAGCTCGAAGAGCCAGATACATTCCATTACAAGAGGATATTCTGCTTTGCAGAATACCTAACAAAATATTCCTAAGTACAAATTTGAAACTTACTATGTTCCTTTCAAAATGTCTGATGTAGGCAGTCAAAGATCAAAAAGGAAATGTCGGTTTGAATGCTTCCTTATTTCTTCCAGTGAGTTTGACCAGATGGTAGGCAAGATAGATGACCAATGCCTTACAGAATCTCTGAGCATTTTTGAAAGGATTGTCAATAACCAGGTTTTCAGCAATGTCGCCATAATTCTTTTCTTAAATGAGACAGACTTGCTTGAGGAGAAAGTGCAAATGTTGAGCCCCAGAGATTATTTCTTAGAATTTGAAGAGGATTCTCACTGCTTAAGAGACATCTAAAAGCTCCTGGGGGAATGTTGCTATTAACAAATGCCAGGACCAGCAGCATAAGCTCTTATACCAGCACCTCACAGTACTATCAACATGGAAACATCCGCCTTATTTTCCGAGATGTGCCAGGTACTATTCCTCATGACAACTTTAAGCATCTTATTCTACAGTGATGCACAAAAAAAAAACTTGTTATTCTAGTATCTTCTCGTGTTTTTATTTTTTTTAATTTATTTATTTTATTTATTTTTGGCTGCATTGGGTCTTCGTTGCTGTGCATGGGCTTTCTCTAGCTGCGGCAATCGGGGGCTACTCTTCGTTGCGGTGCATGAGCTTCTCATGACAGCGGCTTCTCTTGCTGTGGAGCACAGGCTCTAGGTGCGTGGGCTTCAGTAGTTGTGGCATGCGGGCTCAGTAGTTGTGGCATGCGGGCTCAGTAGCTGTGGCTCACGGGTTCTAGAGCGCAGGTTCAGTAGTTGTGGCGCACAGGCTTAATTGCTCTGCGGCATGTGGGATCTTCCTGGACCAGGGCTCGAACCCGTGTCCCCTGCATTGGCAGACGGATTCTTAACCACTGAACCACCTTGTGAGGTGGTAACTCATTGTAGTTTTGAGTTGCATTTCTCTAGAATTAGAAAAATCTTGATTCTATGCTTAACTTCTTGGAAATCTTAGTCCCTCATCTGCAGACTTTGGTTTGTGGCTGAAACCTGCTGAATAACATAATCTGCAAAGTTCAGGTTTTGATCTGTTTCAGTATGGATATGATTTCAGTTAAGTGGTAATCTCCTAGCAGACCTCAAACTAGGTAAACTTCAGGCTTTAAATTTTTCCACTTTTAAAACTGAATACTCTGTTGGTGCCAACTACTGGCATCCTTAAATACTGTAGGTATGAGGACAAGCAAAACAAGCAAGTTTAAGATCTTTCCTCTGCCTTACATCTGTTACATATCTTTATGGTGGCCTCCTACTTTGAAAAAGATATTGGAAAAAAAATTGATCTAAGGAATGACATTCTCTAAGTTTACACAGATCTAGCCTTCATGTTTTTTAAACTGCTTGTACACCCACCTCACCTTGTTTTTGAATTCTGTGGTTTTTGAAGACAACATTCTCAAGGTTTTAAAGTTTATACAAGGATTTCTGGTATGATGCTAATTAAGGGTTTGCAAGTGGTACCAAAGAGCCAAAGGTACATGAATGCCATATATAATATTTTGATCAAAAGGAAAGAGTGGAAAAGAATTTGCCTTTTTCATATTTAATTATTATATAATTAATGTACCATATGTAGAACATTCTGGCCATAACAGCAACTAAAAACTGCAAGCAACTTCATAATAGAATGGTCTAAATAAATATATACTTTCCATAAACATTTTTTAAAAATAAAAAAATCAGATGTCACTATATTTTAATAAAGCTAGTTTTCTTAGCATCATTAACTTCTACAGTGGAAGAGATGTAAGGTAATATGTGTTGACCTTGTAATTTTTTAAATGAGGAAACTAAAGTAGAAGACAGTGAACAGTTAAAAGTGGACATAAAATCCACTCTCTCTTTTCCAAGTCTGGGTTCCTCTCCAAGTTTTCTGGGAAAACTCATTCACAGTTTTCAAACATCTTTAGTCTGAATGCTTTTCTCAAAAGTAATCAGATGCATAGATTTGGTATAAAAACAGATCAAAGCAGAGGTGTTCAGGTAGAAGTTGTTGGGGAACCACAAATTCCAGTCTATACCCTCGCCCTCCCCAGTCATATTTCCAGGAACCCCTAAGATTTGGTGGAATACAGTTAGAAAACCATATGCTTTATACCATATCAACTCATAAAATAAATCTGGAAGATAGCCAAGTATTAAAATGTGAAAAAAAAGTTAAACATCAATACAAAAGACAAATTACAATTTAATATAACAATCTGAGAACTGTCCCAAGTTAGCTCATGATTATGCACCAAATGAATGAGGCTGAAAATGGGCACCCATAAGGGTTCAGGAAAGGAAGAGTCACAGTATGCTGGGTGTGGTCTGGAGTAATTTACCAAAGAGAGCACTGGGAGGTAGGAGGTAGACGGAGCCCTGGGTGAACAGCTGGAGTCTGTCAAGTGGAATAAACTGGAGCTTTGTTTTCCCTAGACACTTCAAGGATAAAGTTAATGGCAGGAGTTGAGGTCTGCTGGAATAAAGAGATAAAATGACCACATCTATCACTCCTGAAGTCAAGAAAACCTCCCTAACTGTACATGCACAGGAAGGCTCCTTGGAGGGTCAAAAAGGGAGGGGTCGTCACCCCATAACAGGTGGCGTCAACCTCCCATAGGCCTCTGCACTGGAATCCATCTTAAAAAAAGATGTGCATGCATACTGGGGAGGGCCCTAAGACAGGTCAGATGTGGGAAAAGAAGCAAGATAATTGGCCAGAGGAGAACAAAGACCCAGAAGAACTGCCCTTATATAAATGATTTAACTGCCTCTTTACCAGGTTCCTCCTCAATAAGGAAGACGCCCACACCCTTTCTCTCTGGGTGTGTATTCCTGCTTTGCTTCTGTCTAAAGAAACTGCTTCTCGGCGTGCCCTCCCACATGTTGTGTTATGCTAATAATAATAAACTTTGTACCTGTTTTTACGGTTTTTGCCTCCTTAAGACATTCTTGTTTTTCAATGGGGGCAAAAGCCAGGGCAACTTTGCTTCTAGCCTCTAGCCCCTGGTGGACTAGCAGTTAGGATTCCTGGTTTTCATCCAGCCTTGCCAGGGTTCAATTCCTGGGCAGGGAACTAAGATCCTGCTTCAAGCCACCACTCACTGCTGTCTCCCCAAGATCAACTTCACTCTTAAGATATGTGTAGTATTTAAATAAGAGGAGAGTAGTAGTGAAAGAGGAAGAGGCAAGGGAAGTAGCATCAGCAATAGCACTGGAACAAGAAAGAACAATATAATTTCAGCAAAAGTAAGTAGACCAACTAAGCTCAAAGGATGGGCTGGGGAAGCTGAAAAAGGTGAAGTTAAACCCAGAAATATATGTTGAGCTAGACTATGTCAAGTTAATGAGTTCTGATTTTATCCTGCAGGCTACAGGGAATTACTGAAGGTTTCTGAATCAAGGTAGCAATATGATCAAAGTGTTTTAGGAATTTTATTGAAACAGTGGTGTAAAGATATTCTAGGAAAGAAAAAATTGGAGAAGAAAGATCAGTTAGGAGGCTATTTGCAGACATCCATGCATGATGACGATCAAAACCAGGTTAAAAGCTGAAAGGACAAATATATCAATCAGGAAGTAAGATTTGAAAGGACTTAGAAAGTTACCTGTCATTCCAGATATTAAAAAAATAGTCTAGATATTTATCAGAGACCTTGTAAAGAGGATGCATATCTCAGATGATAATTGAACTATATGACCTCTAAGGTTCCTCTCCAGTTCTGAAATTAAAATTCTATGTAATAGACTGAATATGTTGATAAGGGGTGGGCGTGGGTAGGAGCCCAACAAAAATTAAAAATTTAAAGCTTGGTGACTACATAAATGATGGATATCATTTCTAAGATGAGACATGTATTACTATTCCAAAAAAGAAATAAAAAGTAGGCCCGATTCCTTTTAAAACACTGAAATAATTTAAGCCAAAAAATTCAAGTAGCATATTATGGTACATAATCCTCTAGGGTCAAGTGCTTCTAATGATTTAATGATCCACATTTTCCCAGGCTATACATCAAGGAGATACCTCAGAAGAAAGTGAACTGGGTTGTTATCAGTGCTGATATAAAATAGAGCAAAATCATTTAACATTTGGTCCTTTCAACCAGCCACACAGGCACTCAACAGTAGGCAAATTACCCTGAGTTTGAATGAGAACAACATAGATACTTTATAGTTTGGACCTTTCATATTTATATTTTTTTCATTAGTTCATTGGTCTCCTGAGGGCAGCATTATATTGCTTCATTTTCTTTGTAACTCTGCGTAGCACTTAATCTACACATTCTATGCAAAAGAAGAGTGACTAATTCATGTTCAATTTTAGTTCACTATTATCTCTAGATCTTTTTTCACTTATTAAACTTATAGTGTGTCATTCTCATTTTCTACATTTATAGCTTATTATTATTCTGAAGGGTACTTCCCGGAATATGCCCCCAATTAAATTTACTATCAAATTTTCTCATCTCTTTTTCAATTTATAAAAGTGCTTTGAATTCTACATTTAGCCTGAAGTATTCCCAGTGTGATCTACAAGTACCATCATACTTCTTATGCTGACAAGTTATAATCAGCAAATTTCATCGTCAGGTTCTTAATTCCTTTATCTAAATTGGATCATACAAATTTTATACATCAGTTATTTGTGAGAAATTATTTTCCATGTTTACAAAGACTTCAACAACAGTATCTCACTTTATATCCCAGAAACAAGTAAAGGAAAAATTATTCCTGGGATTTGCCAAACACCTGGGATTGTGATACCAAGACCTTGCCCAACACTACTTAAGAAATGCCAGTTATCTCATCAGAAGGAAAACTGTCTACTAGGGGAATACAACAGTGAACTGATCCACTGAACAGAGTACTGAAGCTATGTTCCTGAAGACCTTTCAAGAAATAATAGATCAGGATAGACAATTATTTAGACATCATCTGTCATAATTTAAAAGACATATATCAAGGTTTCTGACATAATTCTAGCTCATTAAAACTTTCTGAAGAATAAAATCTGCAGAATACCAATAAATGGTAGAGTAATTCCACTTTTCTTTAGATTTCAGGAGCAAATGATAGCTGTGAAAACCCCTGAAGTTCTGTCCTTAATTATATTAATTATAAACAGCAACATCATTAACACATGTGAATTTAAATTTATCTATCACTTGAAAGTCCTGGTTTAACACATTTACAAGTCAAGATACAGAATAAATTCTCTAAGTATTACAAGGCAATGCTGTTATAATGTGAGGATTGTACATAATGATGCCAATTTACTAGGTTGAAGAGGACATTACTGCAATTTAACCAGTCATTATAAACCATGGTCTCATTTTAGTTCAGCTGTGTTAATTTAGAAGTAATAAAATGTGTTTTTAGAATTTATGGCCTGGTTATCTCCACAATAAATATCAACACATTCAATTCCAAAAGGGCTTTGGCATGAGAAGTAATTATAATGTTTTATTTGTACCTTAATAGATTTTTTAAAAGTCTCAGTCTACATATGTTGCTTAAGCCTAGCTGACATTGAATTTAAATTTGCTAAAGAAATAATTAAATAGGAACATGGAGTTTCCAATGCAGATACAACCATTAAGTGACTGGTGATTATATTTGTGACAGTGGTATCAAGTCCTCCATTAATTCCTGGATGGTTTAATGTTTTAAGACCTGATAGATTCCTAGAAGCACATATGGGATAGGACATCAAAAATTAGGTGGAAAATAAAGCAGTGAAGAACAAAAGAAATGCACTTAGAATCCCTTTATAAATCTTTCAGTCCTTCTCAAGACAAAGAATCAAGTTTGAATTCTTTAGTATAGCATGCCTTCATGATCTGACCCCTCTTTGCATTTGCTCTCTCCTACCTTTTCAATCCCCAGTACACTCACCTACCAAACCATTTCCCCTACATTCACATGCATTTTTGCCCCATGACTCTCCTGGCAGCCTCCTGCTCATTCCTCCACCCAGCAAAAATGAACTCTTTAGCCTCTCCCTGAGAGTATAGCTATTTCCAGAAGGGCTCCCATAATGCCCCATACAGAAACCTGTCACCATACCTAATGCAACCGTGGTAACCATTTACTGTTTGCTTTCTCCTCTAGATGTTGAAATAAGCACTAATTTTGCTTCTCTGTATAATTACCAAGATATAGTTAATACTTACTTTTTAAATGAATGAATGAATGATTTAATGAACTTATAAAATTAGAAATGTCAGTATGTCACACTTCCATATATAATGGGTTCAACATTTACTAAATAAATGAACAAATATTTACTTAGCACTAATGATATGCCAGACATTACACTAAGTGAAGAACAAAGAATAATACAATAAAAACATGACTATGAAGACTCTTACATTTATCAGATGAGATAAAAATTTATCATCCTACTATATGTAAATGGTATAAGAAGCATTACTTGATGTCTGAAAAAAAGATCTGGTGTCCTCCTCAGGTCAGTGTCTTTAATGCCTACCTTCTGCCCCATCAAGTCTGCAGGCATCTTCTAAGAACAGTCCAGTCTTCTCTGGTTTAGTGATTTTTTTTTTTAAGGTACCATCTCTCTCCTCAATTTTAAACCATTTGTTCTGTTCTGATTGGAGCCTCCAGTTTACACCATCCCTCAAAGCCTAACCATTTGGAGTTGACGAGTCATTGCCTGATTTTGGCTTCTTCCCAGGATGCTGTATTGTAAAACACATCCCTTGGCTCCAGCTTCTGTGGCCTCCCCATAAGCAATGGCCACCTGACCTCAGACTGCAATTCCAAGGAATTCATCTAACATCTCTGCCTCTACTTGACTGGGAAGGGAGCTGGGGGGGACTCATCAAGCCAGAATAAAGAGGAAGGATTAACTCATTCTGACTAGGATGAAAAGTGAAGACTATACAGGGGCAACAACATTTGAATTGGCCCTTACCTGTTGAGGCAGGTGGAAAAAATAAGAGGCAGAAGGTAGAGGTGCCTTCCTGCTTGAGCAATGGTATAAAACGTAAAACTGAAAGGCCTCTTCAGGTAAAGTCAAGCAGACTTGCCTGCATTGGTCACACTCAATCACATATCCAGTAAATGTGGAAACATTAAAATGTTGTAAAAGCCTTAGGAGTGCCAGATTAAGGTCTATAAGAAATTCAAGGAAAATTCCATCTTTTAGAGATAAAAGATGAAATACATTTGGGAAAGAGAATGCATTACAAGTGATAACACCGTAAGAAAAAAGGAGCAGCAGAACTTTATGAAATTGGCCTCATGCAATCTCAAGGCTATATGAGTTGTCAATGTACCTTAGTCAAATAAATTTCCTTCTTCCAATTCAGTTTTCTTGTCTACAAAATGAGTGACTTTCTTTCTAAATTCTAGTTTAAAAATTAGCTACTATATTGAATTTGGTAGGCATTTTCTATGTGTTTATCCAAATGTTTGTTCAGTATAGTATCTTTTTTATTTAAATTCTTGTCAATGTTGAGCATTTGACATTTTATTATGTTTCATTGATTAAAGCAAATCATAAATATGCTATTTGTGTTTTTAACATATCATTTTAGTAAGAACTTTAAGTACAGGAGAAATTCTAGTGGCAAGAAATTAAAGTAGGATTCAATTTCCAAATACAACGCAACTTGAAAGTATTTCATTTCACCACAATGGACAGGTATGAATTGTATACTGAGTACCAAACTAAGGAAAATTGGATTTCCATTTTTCCTTCAGTTTTTCCAATTACATTTTCTCATCATTTTATGCAAAATATTACATTTTCTTTCATCCAAATAATTGTAACTATCTCATATGACTGTCTGCCTATGTATGTGCACAGCCAACGTCAAGAAAGTAAAATGAAAGAAATCAGTTAAGTGTGTCAGCATTTCATCTTTTGGGTCTTTGCATATCAAGATACATCTTCAATATGCAGATTTAGCTTTGCTGAAAATAAAAGTGGAGAACCACTTTGGTTGGCAACCTTATAAAAATTTCCATTTTTCTCCTAATCAATGAAATTATTCGTCATGGAAAAGAATGTTTTCCCGAGAATTATACATTTGGACCTGAATACAGAAAAGATAGCTCTTCATTTACCTTCTACTTTTTTCCTTACAACATGGGAAAGGTCTTTTAAAGGGGGGAAACAGAAGGCACAACCTGTATTAGATTATCAGGAATTAACTGTGACGATTTCTTTAATGAAACACTTTGAAAGCTGGTGGCAAGCATTTACTGGGTTGGTTTGAAGGCCACACTCACATAACAGGCCCCCAATAAATGCTGTTTCAATAAATGTCTAACAGATTTCTCCTACTCAGTTCCTCTGCATCATCTTGTACTGTTGGCCACAAACTTCCTGATATGTTCTTCTCATGGCACATCATGTGCCTGGTTCTCTGCCTACCTCTCTGGATGCTACTCATTTCGTCTTTTTGGGCTCTATTTATGGGACAAATGTCAACAACCCTTAGGGCTCAACTGAGCCCTAGTCTTCTCTTTATATTTTTCCTGGAAAATCTCCCTAACTATGGCTTCAACAGCCATTTATGCTTTGATAAACTTAAACCCTATTATCCTCAGCATGGATCTCTCCCCTGAGTTCTAGATTCCTATCTCCAACAACCTATTGGATATTTCTTCTTGATGGCCTTCAGGTACTTCACATGAAACAAACTCCTAGTTGAACTCATTGTGTTTTAGAAAAAATATTTGTCTCTCTTCACACGTGATTCCATTAACTGGCCAAAAAGAAACCTGAGAATGGTCCTGCACTCGGCCTTTCCCTCACTAATTACATCAATCAAGCACCAAGTCCCATGGATTCTACCTCCTTAATATTGCTTACATTAGTCCATGATTTTACAATGTACTAACAATATCTTAAATTGGGCCATAATTATCTCTTATTGGATCAGCTTTCTAAGTCCTCTCCCTGCCTCCAGACATGCCCCCACCACGAGACCACCATGATCTTGCTCTGAACTCTGTCTTTAAGATGTAAATCTGATCAGGTTATTTCCCCACTTAAACCCTTGTTCTCACCCACTGCCCACAAGATAAAGGTTTACATTTTAGTATGATCTGCCAGGTCCTTTATGATCACTATAAGCCCCTGCCTACATGGAGTTTACTATTTTAGTGGGAGAAGCGGAAGATAAAAAAATAAGAAAATAAAATAGTGCTTGATTAAAACAGCTCAACTGAAATAAATACCTGAAGAGATGTCAAGACTTACAAACTATTAGCTGTTAACATCACTAGCATGATGATTGAACTCCAGAGCAAAAGAGAAAAAAAAAATTAGGATATGTTCTAAGGAACAGAGAAGTATCGAGAGGCCATTCTTTCTACTCTTTGCCCCATATATTAAATTAAATTTAAGCATACTTGTGAAAAAAGTGTGAACTCACCATTTAAAAAAAAACTTTAATATGCAATACAAAGCTGTTACAAATTACACTAATGTGACAGGGTATGAATCAATTTCACTTTTTTTTTTTTTTTTTCGGTACGCGGGCCTCTCACTGTTGTGGTCTCTCCCGCTGCGGAGCACAGGCTCCGGACGCGCAGGCTCAGCGGCCATGTCTTATGGGCCCAGCCTCTCCGCGGCATGTGGGATCTTCCCGGACCAGGGCACGAACCCGTGTCCCCTGCATCGGCAGGCGGACTCTCAACCACTGCGCCACCAGGGAAGCCCCAGTTTCACTTTTGTCCCACAAAAATCAATGCAAATGTGTATGGTCTGCAGAGTAGGATTTCTAAAATAAGCTAAGAATGTGTAAACTCCTTCATTTAAAAAGAAAATTCAATCGTCTTCACCTCTCTCAGCTTAAAATATTCTGTCTCCCTCCTTAAGGAACCCCTGTTAAAACGTGTCAGCGAGCAGTGACTTTTGTTAGTTCACCTTTTGTCTCCAAAAAGTTATCTTCCACGAACATGTATGTTACATTATGGAATATCTAGTTGCACAGAGTAAAGACCTGAGTTTGCCGTTGGCATTTATCTAAACAAACAGCTAAATCTTCAAAATTACATAATAAAAACTCTGAAATGAAATTTAATAGGATATTTTTTACAACATCAGCTCAAAATGCATTTTTTATCACCTCCCTGTAACAGGGTAGCTGCATTCCTATTTCGAGTGATGGTGAAAGTGGGCAACATATACATAAATCTACACGTGGCAGAGCCAAAATGGGCTGGAAGGAAAAGAATGCTTCTTGCACCATCCCCACAGGTGCACTCTCCTCAGACCTGCTCCAGGAATGCCTCCTGGAGATGGCCTCCATTATTATGATGGGAAACAGCACCACGTGCTCTATGTCAACAAAGGCTGGCACGTGGGAGCAGAAACATACCATTCAATCTTGCCTTCAATTGCATCTGATATGATGACTCTGAATGACCAGTGTATAATTTAGCAAACCATGCTGTTTCCAAATTAATGAAAGGTAAATAAATGTTGCACCAGTATACTTGGTGAGTGTGACAGAGCATAATTATGAGCTGGTTTAAAGAACAACATGTGATTCAAAGGCCTGTCCACCTTTAGAACAGGATTTTAAAATGAAATTCATAAATTATATGTGGAAATAACTATTTGCATAATTAGTTCCAAATTTTATATGCCTATTTCCCTCATAGAGTAAAATAAGACTATTTTGACCAAATAAGGACCCCATTCCATCCTTACTCCTGCATTTATAAACCACCACCCACTGGAAAACAGCAATGATGTTGAGAGAAAGGGATGCAATTTGAGCTGTGTAATTACACCTTTCACTACATAATGAATTTGAAACAAAACCAATTAATTGTAGTGTATGGTCTTGATGGTTACATATACAACTATTTTTAAAATCTATTTTTGCTATAAAGAGACAAAGGATATGTTATTACCTACAGACTGATGGGAGGGTGGTTCAATCCAGACCAAACAACTCTGAATCCCATCATAAATTATATGAGAATAATAATACATTTTTCATACAAATACATGTACACACACTAAATGACAAATAAATGACATACACTTGGAAGAGAAAACAACATTGAAAGAAGGAAAGAATATACAGATCCTATTATTAGATGAGATTTTTTTCCCAAATGTATAACAAAACAATGTCTGCAAAATATGATGAATCACATACCTGATCATATCAGCTGGATTTGCACTTCACCCATCACATTCAATGTACTATACCATGAATAAACACATTCCTGGCATGTGAGTGCATATGTTGTTTGCATATTTTTATTACTCACATTCATATCTTAGAAAACAGCAATGTCTTAGAAAGTAAGTTCATTAGTATTCTTGTTCTCCCTTTCTCTCTCTGTCACACACTGATACATCACAATTTTAGTATCAAACAAGGACTCTGGCTTTTTAACATCTAACTCCAATTTATCTACATTTATTCTTTCAGATTAATAAAAAGAAAGTGATATAATGCTGCTTGTTTCACATATGCATAACTGCATGAGTACACCTAAACAAAATATGGATATATTATATGTATATAATATATCCAAAGCTTCTCTTTTCATGCTACATAGGTTTCCAAAAGGAAACCCATAAATGTTAAGTTTAAAATAACTTTATAATCCAATCAGCAACAAATAATATTCAAATTATAGACCTGAATTGCTGAATAATATTTTATTTCTTGTAGAATTTCTACAATCACAGCCATCAATTTCTCTTCAGAGTTGTAGTCTCCATCTAGACACTTTTCCTCTGTCTCTATTCAGAGAAATTAAGGGCTGCAAAGTCCTATCAAGTTTTCAGCCAGGGAGACTAAAGGTATCAACTTTCAGCCAAGGTGACTAAGAACAGAAACTAGCAAATGATTCTGCCTAATTATATTATTAAAAAACACAAACTTTAAATTGGCAGTCGTAAGTTTTACGTTATATAATATTAAAAGGTAGTATTATTTCAAAACTTACTACAAAGTTGCTGCAATCAAAACAATACGGCATTGACATAAAGATAGACATACTGATAAATTGATTAGAATTGAGAGTTGAGAAATAAGCCTTACATTTATGGTCAATTAACTTCTGAAGACAAAAAGTACTGAAACAATTGGATATCCACATGCAAAAGAATGCAGGTAGACTCCTATCTCACACCATATATAAAAATTAACTAAAAATAGATCAAAGATGTAAATATAAAAATTAAAACTATGAAACTCTTTAGAAGGAAACAGAGCTGTGAATCTTTGTGATTTTGGATTAGGCAATTATTTTTTGGAAACAACACCAAAAGGGCAAGCAACCCCTCCCAAAAAAGAGATAAATTTGGCCTCATCAGTATTAAAAACATTTGTGCTTCAAAAGACACCATCAAAAAGTGAAAAGACAGGGGGATCAATCAAGATGGTAGAGTAGGAAGGAGTGAACTTGCCTCCGCCAACAAACACATCAAACATACATCTACATATGGAACAATTCTCATTGAAACTTGAAACTGTAAGAAAGACTCCTGTACAAACAAGGCTGTAAGGAAGAGCTACACACAATCGGGTAGGAAGGGAAGAGAAGCGATCAGATCAGGACCTGTGCCCCTGGGAAGGGACTCAGAGGGAAGGGGTGAAGATCTGCCATGGGGAGTGAGCTTTTCAAACCATGTCTCAGGCAGCCCAGTCCTGGAATCTGACACAGGGAAAACAAGCCCACTTGGCTGGTTGGAGAGCCAGTGGAACTCACAGAAGGGCCGTGGGAATCCTGGACTCCACTTGCGAGGAGCATGTGAGCGCTGGCTTACTCCCAAGGCGGGGCAGAGGGCTGACTGAGGACTGCTCCAGTGGCTGCCCAGTTTCCTGTAACCACCCCAGTACGTGCCCCAGCCTGAACCAACGCTCTGCACTGGAGCACTGGAATGCTCCAGCCACACTTACTTCACCTCACAGCTCCGCACTGGAGCGAGGACTGCCAGGACCTGGGAGAGAGCTCACTAAGGGGATACAGAGACAACTCGGACCCTGGGTGGCGTCTGATGGGACCATGGCATGGTGGGGGCTGCCACTGCTGATGCTTACACAGGCAGCACATCAGGGGTGGTCCCAATCTGTGACAGCAGCCAGACTGCCACAGCCTGTGTCCTGATACATGCCGAGAGCCCATGTAGCCCACGTGGGCCCCACCTGCCCTGCCTCATGGCTCCACAACTGAGCATGGTTGGCAGAGGCTACAGGGAGTGATTGGCTGTGAGGGGCAAAGGAGACTCAGATGCAGCAGGGGTGGTACACTGGAGACAGCCCAGACCTCTGTCTGCAGCTGGCACACTACGGCTCGAAACATGCATGGGCCCCTCCTGCTCCAGAGAGGGTGCCTGTGCTGAGATAGAGGAGAGCACATGCTTAAAGGAAACCTCTAGCTCAAACCTGAGCCATAAGACTTCTGTTCCAGGGCTTCCCTGGTGGCGCACTGGTTGAGAGTCCGCCTGCCGATGCAGGGGGCACAGGTTCGTGCCCCGGTCCGGGAGGATCCCACATGCCGCGGAGCGGCTGGGCCCGTGAGCCATGGCCGCTGAGCCTGCGCGTCCCGAGCCTGTGCTCCGCAACGGGAGAGGTCACAACAGTGAGAGGTCCGCGTATCGCAAAAAAAAAAAAAAAAAGACTTCTGTTCCATCAACTTGGGATGTGACCCTGCCCCCGATAGGGCAGTAACAGCCACTGAGCAGAGGGGAAGCCCCACCCCATACAGGGCTCCAGCCCTAGCCCCTCCATCTCCAGCCCCACCAAGGTGATAGCTGACAGTATACCCTGAGGAAGGACATGATTTCTGTTCACATCAAATCCAGCTCTTCCACCAAAGGCACTGGGCTCATGCAGACTGTTTACGAACACTTCCACATAAAGACACCTCTTTAACACTGTTATAGGTAACTGCTCCACCAAAATTCACAGAGACAGAAAAAGTTAAGTAAAATGAAAAGACAGAACTACTCTCAACCGAAACAGCAAGAGAAAACCCCTGAAAATTTAAATGATGAATAGAAATAAGCAACTTACCAGATAAAGAATTCAAAGTGTTAGTATTAAGAATGCTAACTGAATTAGGGAAAAGAATAGATGAACACAGTGACAATTCTAACAAGGGACTGGAATATATTTTAAAAAACAGAACTCAAGAACACAATAATTGAAATGAAAAACACTGTACAAGGAATGAATAGCAGACTAAGTGATAGAGAAGAACACATAAGTGATCTGGAAGATAGAATAATGGAAGTTATTCAATAAGATCATCAAAAAGAAAAACATGAAAAAAAGTGAGAACAGTTTAGGAGATTTCTGGGATAACAAGCATACCAACATTCACATTATAGGGGTCTCAGAAAAAGAGAGAGAGAAGGGGGTTGAAAATGTATTTGATGAAATCATAGCTGAAGACTTCCCAAATCTGAAGAAGGAAACACATATCTAGGTACAAAAAGCACAGAAGTTCCCAAACAAGATGAACCCAAGCTGATTCACACCAAGACATATCACAATTAAAATGGCAAAAGTTGAAGAGAGAATTCTAAAGGCAGAAAGAAAAAGCAGAGTCATATACAAGGGAACCCCCATAAGGCTATCTGCTGATTTCTCTGCAGAAACTTTGCAGGCTAGAAGGGAGTAGCATGATATATTCAAAGTACTGAAAAGGAAAAACCTGCAACCTAGGATACTCTATCCAGCAAGGTTATCATTCAGAATTGAAGGAGAGATAAAGAACTTCTCAGACAAGCAAAAATGAAGAGAGTTCAATACTAAACCTACCCTAAAAGAAATGTTAAAGGATCTTCTCTAAGTGAAAAGCCTATAACAAGAAGTATCTATAGGAAAGGAAAAATCGCACTAGGAAAGGCAAATATATAGTAAGGGCTAAGGATGAAGCACTTAAATAAGCTAGTACAAAGATTAAAAGTTAAAAGAAATTGTCTACAATAAACAGTGAAGAGAGAAACATAGAGATGTAAAATATGACATCAAAAACACAAAATGTGGGTGAGGAAAGTAAAAAAAGGTAGATATTTTAGAGTATGTTTGAATTAAATGACTACCAGTTTAAAGCAAGTAGATATAGTTATAGTCAACATATATAAACCTCATGGTAACCGCAAATTAAGAACCTACAGTAGACACCCAAAAACTAGAGAGAAAGGAACAAATGTATACCACTAAAAAAAATCATCAAAGCACAAAGGAAGAGACTAAAAGATGAAGAAAAAACAGAGAACTACAAAAACAACCAGAAAACAAGAAACAAAATGGAAGTAAGTACAAACATATCAGTAATCACTTTAAATGTCAATGGACTAAATGTTCTAATCAAAAGAGCATTTATGGTGGCTGACTGGATAAAAAAAAAGACCCATTTATATGCTACTTACAAGAGACTCACTTCAGAGCTAAATACACACACAAATTGAAAGTGAGGGGATGGAAAAATATATCTCATGCAAACAGAAATGACAAGAAATTGTAGGTAGCAACAGTCATGTCAGACAAAATAGACCTTCCCTTCTTTGTGGAATAAAAAATGGACAAAGGATTTGAATAGAACTGACTCAAAGAAGAGATATAATAGCTAATAAGTACAGGAAAAGATGCTTGACATCATTATTGAGTAGGGAAATGCAAATGAAAACCAAGATGAGATACCTCTTCACACCCACTAGGATAGCTATAATCACAAAGATGGAAAGTAAAGTGTCAGCAAGGATGTGGAGAAATTGTAACCTTCATACACTGGTGGAGGGAATGTAAAATAGTACACTTGCTTTAGAAAATAGTTTGGAAGCTGCTCAAAAAGTTAAACACAGAATTACCATATGACCAAAATTCCACTCCTAAGTATATACCCAAGAGAAACAAAAGCATATCTTCACACACACACACACACACAAACTTGTACTGTAATGTTCATTGTAGCATTATTCATAATAACCCCAAAATTGAAATGACCCAACTGTCCATCAACTAAAAAATGGATAAATAAAATGTGGTCTACCTATATAGTGGAATACTATTCATCCATAAATATAAATGAAGTACAGATAAATGCTATAACATGGATAAGCCTGGAAAACATTATGGTAAGGAAAAGAAGCCAGACACAAAAGGTCACATATTGTATGACTCCATTTACACAAAATGTCTGGAAGAGACAAATCTGTAGAAACACTGTGTAGATAGTGGGGCTGAATAGAGGGGGAGATGGGCGGTGATTGTTAATGAGTATGAGGTCTCTTTTAGGGGTTAGAAAAATGTTCTGGAATTAGAGAGTGGTGATGGTTCTATAACTTTGCAAATATTCTAAAAATTGTTCTACAGTACACCTTAAAGGGCAAATTTTATGGTATGTTATTTATATCTCAAAAAATGAGAAAAAGCAATATTAAAATGATAAAATTGGGGAAAAGATACAAGGAGGTGAAATCTGGGATCCTTCTTCTCCATGAATGTCCAGCCCTGAGATTGAATAAATAGCTCATCGTGAGCATTTCCTTCTCGTTAAGGCACTTCTGGGATATAGTCACAACTCAGCTTCTGTCTGTGGCTCTTAAGATCATTTTCTGCTCAACTATTCTTTTTCTACCATACTCACACTTTATTGTCTGGAACTGAGAGGCTCAAGAGATATGTCTTTTCTAGGAAAAGGCATTTCTTTTGCCTTTCCAATAGCCATCCTCTTTTTCTCCTTAATAGCAAGAGTATAAAGAGACAAAGTCACATCATTATCCATCCAACCACCCACACTTGCCACATTCTCCAATTGTTTTTTCCTACTCGTAGAAGCCAGCAACCTGAATTAAAGCCAATTTCAATGACATTTTTACAGTTACGCAACACTCAGATTCTTCCAAGCCTATTTCTATATTTTAAAAGTGTGTGAACATTTTCACCCTGAACATTCACAGACAGGGCCTCTCCTCTTTCTTTTCCATAAACACCAACCTGCTGATAGAGCTGCTACAATCAACCTCTCCTGGTCTCAGAAGACAGACTTTTACCTTGTATTCTGTCTTCTTCCATCTCCATTTCTCTGAAATTCTAACCTCAGAGGTTGCTAATGATCTCCTAATTGCCAAAACTGGTAGATTTTCTCAAGTTCTGATACAAATTTACCTCTCTGAAGCAATTATTGCTGTTTAAAAAACCACTTTCTCCAAGTTGTCATTTTCTCTTTCAGGTAAGTGAAAAAAATCTCTAGCTGATCTTTCTTCACTGTTTTGTCACTATGGCACAAAGATTTTTTTTGGAGTCGTATGTCAAGTGCTGGCGTCATCAAAACATATACACCACACATTCACTCGTTATTGATCACAGGAAAACGAAATTCTCTCAGTCCTAGTCTTTTTTTTTTTTTCTGTAAATTGGGGATCTCCCAGGGTTTTTGTAAGGATGATGTTAGAAACTGTATGTAAATTTCTTAGCAGCAGCCTGCTACATAAATGGTAGCTTTATAATGGTAAGTAGTATTTACATTTTCATTACCATCATAATCACTATTATTATACATAAGAATCAGCTTTAAACTCTTAATCCCCAGTTCTGTGCTGTCCTCTCTTCCAGGCAACCCTGGAACCCTCTTCTGGACAGAGATCCTGGATGTCCTCCTAGCTCCTCCCACTCTCTCCCTCTGTCCAAAGCACAATTAATATCTCTGTCAACAACCATTAAACATCACTGCTTCACAAATGATATCACCAGCCTCCCAGCATCAGGATTGAAAGCCTGATGTCAGTTTTGATTCTTTCCTACCACTAGGAAAGAACTTGTTCACAAGTTTACTCAACGATATCTCTGTAACATTTTCTGAGTACATCCCCTGTGCTCCATTTCCACAGGAAAATGAGGCCAGGCCCTCATTGTATCTCATTTATAAGTGGTTCCCAGACCTGGCAAGTTATCACAATCAAGTCCAGATCCTTGGCACCCCACACCTACCAAATCATAATCTCCAAAGAGTAAAGCTTAGAAGTCAATCAGGTTGAAAAATTTCCAGGTGATTAGCATAAATTATCAGATGTAGAAGTTAGTGGTATACACTGGGGAAACAACCTCTGACCATGTAACTCTGGTATCAGTTCTTTTCAATGTTTCTTCTTACCTAATGATGTCAGCTCTTATTTTCCCCAAATTTCAGCTTCCCAAAGTACTAGGCTAAAACATGCTCTATCTCTCCACTACCTATAAAGTTGCATCTTGATTATTCAACATTCATTCATCAACATCTGTTTTAGCACCTCCAATAATAGATGCCGAGTATATGAAAACCAAAGATTAAAGATTTGATGAACTAACAATCTAAAGATAGCAAGACAGAGGCAGAAGGATAGGGGTGTAAGGACAAAAAAGGAGAGAGAGTGAGAAAGAGAGAGAAAGCATATAGGCATCTATTCAATACCCATAACATGCTAAACAAAGAACGTACAGTTGCAACTAATTTTCTCCTTAGCTTGGCATTCAAAGACTTCACTGTCAGGCTTCAACCTTATTTACCACCATTACCCAAGCTCCAATCAAAATGAAGAGTTCCCACAGTTTCCACAAAAACTGCATATAAATTTTGCCTTACAGTTTGTTCTTCGGCTAGAACATCTCCCTACACTAGTCTATTTCATCTTTCATGTCCTAGCTAAGCCCTTGTTAATTCCCCAAACAGGAAATTAGTTCTTACTGTTATTCCAAGCTTCTAAAGCTCTATGTGGTACTGAGTACCTTCTACACTATATAATAGATATTTTATATTTATTATCTTTCCTATTACAACAAAAGGCCCTTTAGGGCAGGACTCATAATGGGTCTTTCATTAAACCCTCACAGCACCTACTGTAAACCATAAATACATGTTTAATGAATGAACATAGATATATACATAACTAACACTTTCATAAAATCTGAATTCTGTTATCTATTAGGAGATTTATTAGAAGAAGAAACGTTCACTAAAATGACATTATCAATATAAAATGATAGTTGATTAAGTTACAGTTAATAATGGGATATGGGTATAATCATTTTTTCATCATTAGATGGCTGGATCAATCTGCATAGTAGTGCCATGTTTAGCAGTGAGTTAGTAACAATTATGTGCATGTTTAATTGCAAACTAAGCTTTGCGTAAGAAACTACCTACACACACCAAGAATATTATTTAAATTTCTTGAGAAAAACCTATACAGAACTAGAATATGCTAATAACTATATTCTGGTCTGAAATGTAAGACTGTCTCTGTATGAATGTTTATATGTGTGTATATCTAGATATGTGTAAACACTCTGGAGCTTCTGTGCAATGTTGTCAATTGAGCTTCATACTTAAAAACAAAGCAAAACAAAATCAAGCCCAAGCCTCACCAGGAACATCCTATGCACAGCTAAACAGGTAATTCTACTGAACCAAAAGTTCTCATTTAATTAGGTTTACACTGCAGTAGTACGCTTACAAAATAAGAGGTTTTAAAGCCGTTTGAGGAGCCGACCCTGTGTAGACACAAGTGCAGAGCAGCCAGTTAATCTGCACATATGAACACAGGGTTTAAAGAAATAAATTACAGGATGGATTTTATAGTCATATGACTTCATATGGAATATGCCACCACAAGCAGAGCCATCATTTTGAAAGCAAAAAACAGCCAGAGCTAAAGAGCCTAACACAATCCTCCAAGGGCTTAATAAGTTCTGTAAGAGTCTTTCATACCCAGGGAATAAAAGGTTCAAATTTTAGGTAATAAAATGTATATGAGACCATTAGAAAGGCAATGAGTTTAAAACTAAACAGGCAAATTGTAAACATAGGTCATTTTTTTAAACTAAGGAGACCTAAAAAGTGAATTACATTTAATTTTCAAATGTGCATTGCTACTAGCTACTCTAAGACCTCTCTCCTGGATATTGACTTAAATTCCAACATTGAAAGCTCACCCAACACATTCTGTCTCCAGTTTCTGAAACAAAGGGCTTCTCACTGACAATCACCAAGGACAATACATGCCAAGAAAATAAATGCATTACATCAAAATTAAGAGGGATACCTGAGGCCCTGAACTCTCCCGACAGGCAAAAGTTTTAGGTTATGAAGAAAAGTAATCTCAAGGATAACTAAGTCATCATTTAAATTCATTTCTAGGGTTACTATAAGCATAATAAACATAAGTTGCAAGGAAAAATTAATTTAAATTTCAGCAGCACCAGCTATTTAGATCAGATATGAGAAAGAGTTTCCTGACTATGACTGCTGTTAGGTTCTGGAATACTCTGCCAAAGAGGCTTTAGAGTTCCCCTCTCTGAAGACCTTTAAGAAGCAGACTGCATCTATGTAAGAAGACTCAACCCAGAAGATAAAGATAGGTAATTTCAGTGACTCACAGAGGTCCTTCTAATTTTATATTCTAAAAAACTAGGTAAGCCAAGAAAACTTTTTTTAATTCCTCCAATAAAAACTAACATTTCCAAACACCTGCTTTTATCATTTAATAATAAAACCAATCTATTTTATAATACACACATACACACATATATATAATACCATTTCCAGATTTAAAAACTGGAATCATGTAACTCAAATAGAGGCTACATACTTGGGGGGCGGGGTCAGTATTTAAATCTACACTTGTCTGGCTTGAAATCCCATTTCATTGCACTATTCTACATAGAAGAAAACAAGGGATGTTAACACTTGGCTACTTTTGCATTGGAGAATAGCTAGGTATCAAGGGCTTCATTTCAGGCAGGCAGGTTTGAGCATCACAGAGTTTCAGAACACATACTCATCACACATCATTCGAGTGCCCAGTTTATACACAGCAATGTAACTAGGAATATATCAGGGCACTGGTTTTATTTCATGCACTACAAGAAGCCATCATTATCATGTATGTTTGAAGATGCTCTAGACCAAAAGTCAGCCATGCCTCTCCTACTTTTCAGATGCATGGTGAACCAAGAATAAAAGGGCTAGTCGGGTCAGTACACACAATGGTGCATTCTGCCAGGGAGGTCAAGGTTACCACCACAAATCTTCTGCAAACTAGATAGAATTACATGGAAGAGTATCTCTAATCCTCAGTCATGGGCTCAGCTATAACCCTGCCAAGTTTCTAAGCAAATGGTAGTGGCAGATCACATTAAATGACAGAATTGGGACAGCTCAATACAATCTATAGTCTTAGTGCATTCAGGATGCTATAACAAGATATCACAGACTGGGTAGCTTATAAACAAGAGGAATTTATTTCTCACAGTTCTGGAGGCTGGAAGTCCAAGATCAGGGTCCCAGCATGGTCAGGTTCTGGTGAAGGCCCTCTTCTGGGTCACAGGCCGCTGACTTCCTTCTGTGTCCTCACACAATAGAAGGTACAAGCCGGCTCTCTGTCCTTTATAAGGACGTTAATCTCATTCATGAGGGCTCTGCACTCACGACCTAATCATCTCCCAAAGGCTCACCTTCTAATACTATCACATTGAGCATTAGGATTTCAACATATGAATTTTAGGGGGACAGAAACATTCAGACCATAGCTCCTCTATTATTATTAGAAAATTAACTCATAGCACTTGTTCCATTAATGATGAGTCAGAAGAGTATTCTTTTATATAAAGGATAATGCACTACTTAATCAGAAAAATAAGGCAATGGTAAATAAACCTACAAGGAAGGACTATAGCCTTATTCTCTTTGAAACTTGAGGTTAATGTGTCTCGACAATAATTGGATTGAAAAAAAAGAGACCTTTACAAAAATTGTAATGGACCAATTTATAGAACCAGAAAGTTGTCAGAACAGGTGAATTTCTTAAGTTTCAATGAGAAATTAAATCCTCACAACTGCCAATGAAAATATTTACATTTTTCACATTTGTTTACTTATTGAGCTCAGTCTTTGAAAGGAACTTCATGAAGTCTTTCTTTAGTCAAGGTCAGTGGAAAACACAGTGAGCTGTGTTTGAAGAATAAGCATTTATCTTATCTTCTAAGTAACTGTTATATTAGTCGACCTTGGCAAAGCCTAATGTAAAAAATACTCTTGCCAAGTGGAAACGACACATAACCAACAATGAGAGCCAATGCTCTAGTCAGAATTCTGTCCATGATAGAGGGCATGGTATCTGTTTCTTACACAAAAAGAAACACTTCTGAAGGTATGAAAATAAAGTTATATATTCAGACACAATTCAAATAAAATAGAGCAGTTGAAATGTTAAAACAAAACAAGGAACTTCTTAAATGAGATGGCTGATGACCATTTTCTAAATTAGTGATAAACCCATATTAATTACTGAAACATATAACATGAATGGGGGATCTGAAGTAAAACTCTCTTTCATGGCTTAGTGTGAAGCCAACTTCACACTCACCTCTCCTTCCCAGCACTGAACACCTCCACATTCAGGGGCACACATGGCGCACGGCATGGGGGCGGGGGCAGAGGGCAGGCTGCTGGCTGTTTTCTCAGCCGCTCTATACTCCACTGTATCCCTTAAACAACAGTTTTCACATTTTGCTCTTGAAAAGGCAAAAGTAAATTTGCCAAAAAAGAAGAGATAGGAACAATGTTTGGTTTTTGTTTGTTTGTTTGTTGTCACCTACATAGCTTAAAGCACTGTGTTGCTTTGCAGTTCCATTTGCATACAAAATATAACCCACAAAGGAATGGGCTCTAAGGCAACAAAAGCACTACACCCAACTATTAACCAGCTGAGTGGCATGGGGCCTCAGCCGCTGCAGGGCCCTTTTGGGTTTCATCTTTAAAATGAGGAAAGGCAATTACAGTTGACCCATGAACAATGCAGAGACTGGGGGTGCTGAATACCTCCCCCATCCAAGTAAAAAATCCCTGTATAACTTTACAGTTGGCCCTCTGTATCTATCGTTCCATATCTGAGGATTCAACCAACCATCCATCTTGTAGTACTGCAGAATATATTTACTGTAAAAAATCCACATGTAAGTGGACCCATGCAGTTCGAACCCATGTTGTTCAAGGGCCAACTGTATATGATTTCGAAATGATCTTTAAAACACGCTGATACCAAAAATCAATAGGTTTAATATCCATTTTGCTCTCTGGATTTTGTTTCATGCCTCTTTTGGGTAGGACAAGGTAAAGCCATAAAGAAAGAAAAGAAGAAGGAAACCAGGACCATGGAAGTATCACCATTTTCCTGTTATGAAATAAGAACAATAATTCCCATTTTTGTGGGGCTGTTTTGAGAAGAGGATTCATTTAGATAAATAGAATGTCTAGTGCAATCTGATGCTTTGCATGAGGTAAGTCAAGTCTCCTTTCCTATTTTTATTTTTCACGGAGGCATTCATATAGGAACCTTCACAGCTGAACAGGAGTTGGATCCAGAACCACTGGGCTATTTGATTCTGGTATATCAAAACTACCTCAATAAGTCAATGTGTCAGTCCCACCAGAAGGCAAGATCTAGAATTATCCCTGGGCTGATCTCAGTGTTCTCTGAAACAAAGTGCACAAAACTATCTTCTAACAGTATGTAGCATATGTCCTCTCAAAATGTTAAGGATATCCGTACATACTTTTTTTCTCCTAAACAATCTTAAAGGAGATACTTCCAGCAATTAATGCAAACTAATGCTGAGTGATTTTCCTCAAATGATGCTGCAATGTCATTTCACTTCAACATATAGGAAACTCTTAATACTGTTTCTAATATATATGCTCAGCCACTCAAACAAAATTTCATGTACCATCAGACATCAATGTTTATGAAGAGGGCCCAGCAGATGAGTGCCAAGCAATTCTCCATCCACCTTTGCTAAATGCAGCCAAAGCTTTACATCAACAGTATGTTATACTCCAATAAGAATTTTTTTTAAAAAAAATCCCCTTCAAAAAAAAAAATACAGTATGTCACATTGAAGAATCAGACAGCAGATCAAGTATAACCATTCAACAACCAAAATCTATTTGAAGAATTTATATTGACACATAGTATAAAATACTAAAAGACACAACTATAAGAACAAGTTGAAAATTGCTCTCACTTCCTAAAGTAATAATAATTCTTACTTATCTAAACGTCCCTCATTGACTTGAATCACACATCCAATGTACTCTATTTCTCCACTTTTTAAGCAGTAACCTTAGTTTAGGTTCTCTATAAGACCTTTAGTTTTAGTAGGAAGGGCACAGAAGTCCTTGGAAGCAGACCCGGGTTCTACCTGTCACTCTCCCCAACAATGGTAGGATCCCTAACCTTGCTCACAATATAAGGTATTTGGTATAAAGAGTTAATGAATGAGTGAATGTTATATTCAGTGACATTATGATAATACTACAAGGTGAAGCTTGAACACTTTGATATTGGGCCTTCTCACTACCTTATTTCTTTTCTTATATTTCATTGCATTCTGCTATTACAATCTGGCTATGGTTTTGTGGTGGATGCTGTGGTGTGCTGCCTAGATCCCCTTTTCAGGACCAAAATACTCATTTCTCCAGATATTAGGAGAGATATCTATTGGTGGCTTATGTCTGAGTCCCTCTCTGGAAATTGCCTTTGACTGCAGGAAGATGCCTTGCCAAGGTTATGCCTTCTCCCCAGGGAATGATTGCATCCAGTGACTGCTCCATCTAGGGGTTCAAAGATGTGGTCCTTTTACCTCAAACAGAACAAGTCTGAGAGAACATTCTAACTTGAGAGTTCCCAGCGGGATCAGCTGAGGATCAGTCGTTTATAAAGACAGCCACACAGTACAGCAAGGGGAAAACTAGACATTTTGAGAACTGTTAGACACAGAGTATGAAACAACATTGCTCTCTAGGGACTGGAAATATCATTATGCCCTTCCTCCATTAGAGTGGGGATCTCTGAGAGTCAGGTAACAGAAGGAGTCTTAGTTCAAGTCTGGTTCATAGCGACTCCACTGGGTCTATGGATCCGGCCAGTGATCAATGTCAGTGGTCCCTGAAAGTACAATTGAAACAAACATACTTGCAGATAGCAGATCTCCCAGTTTGGCCCACTGTCCTTTAAAATGAAATGTTAGAGAAGGAAAGGCCCAGTAGAAGTCTTGGATACTGCCCTCCTCCTTGTTCTTTCAAGATGGTGTATAAAAAACAATACCCCAGGCTTCCCTGGTGGCGCAGTGGTTGAGAGTCCGCCTGCCGATGCAGGGGACACGGGTTTGTGCCCCATTCCGGGAAGATCCCACATGCCGCGGAGCAGCTAGGCCCGTGAGCCATGGCCGCTGAGCCTGCGCGTCCGGAGCCTGTGCTCTGCAACGGGAGAGGCCACAGCAGGGAGAGGCCCACGTACCACAAAAAAAAACAAAAAAACCAAAAAAAACACAATATCCCTTAATAGGGGGAATAGCAGAAATTACTGTGAACCATAATGTTCTAAAGGATCTAGGGGTGGTGGTCCCCATCACGTCCCTATTTATTTCAGAAGACTGACCTCTACAAAAACCATGTGGGTCATGGAAGACGGCAGTAGACTACCACAAATGTAATCAAGATGTTACCCCAAGAGCAGGTGCAATGTGAAATGTGGTATTTTTACTAGAACAGATTAACACAGACTCATGTATGCAGTCATTGAACTAGTGAATATATTCTTTTCTAACTCTCTTAAGAAGTATGTTCAGAAGCCATTCATATTTACATGGGAAGGAAAACAGCATACATTTATGGTCTTGCACTAGGGTAAGGTTAACTCTCTTGTCTTCTGTCACATTGAAGTCTGAAGAGAGCTGAACCATCTTGGATGTTCTGAAAAACATGACATCTGTCCCCTATGTCAATGAAATTAAGTTAATCAGACCAGATGAGCAAGGAGAAAACCTGCTTTGGGCTCTGCAAGCAGCATATTCCATAATTTAAGAATCCTGCCCTGATCCATGTGCCAAGTGTCAGGGTAGTTATGGCAACCCTAGGAACTAGACAATAAAACTCCACCCAAAGACATCTACGTTAATTGTTTTAAAAACCACTCTTGGCTAAACCAGGTTTCAAATCTCTATGCTATAATACCCTACATTTTAAGTCAGTAATTGAGATATAAAAAAGAGAATTTAAAATAATTAGTATTTGTATGAGTAATCAGAAGTAGATGTGAGTTCTAAAACATTATTATATTTTGCATGACCTATGGACACAAAATCCTCATGTCACAACAGATCTTCTTCAGGAATAAATAGCCTTTTCTTTAAAAGACATTTCTACGCAGGTTGACAGCACTGGGCATGGGTCAGCCTGAGTGCCTGGGAGTGGGGGTAGGGAGGTGACACGGAGAAGGCTGCAGCAGCTAGACTGCGGCACGTGTGAGTCAGGTCAAGAGGTGAACGCACTGTCGGGGCAGGCCAAGCCAAACCGCACCTGTCCTGATGGGAAGTGTTGCGTTTTCAGGTCTCTCCACTTACTCAAGAAATCTCCATCAGGAAAGAGGAGGCAACAGAAGCTGAGTTGTGAACTGTCTAGTTCCAGACACGGGTGACCTTCAGGAACGTGTCTGTGAACTAGACGAAGGAGAAAGAAGAGCTGTCGTACGCTGCTTAGCAGCTCATTCACAGAAACGTGCTGCTTGAGAAATACAAGGACCTGGTTTCCTTGGGGCATCAGCTTTCCAAACAGATATAAATCCTCCAGTCAGAAAATGTGGAAAACCAAGGCTGATAGAGAAAAGGAGTCACCAAAAGACCTGGCCAGATTCAGAGACTGTAGTTGAAATTACATTATCAATTTTCAATAATAACACTTCTGAAGATAAAAAGTTCTATGACATTTAAATGGAAGAAATGGTAAGAAATGAGCTCTGGTAACTATCATGAAGAGTCTGGAAATGTAAAGACAAATTGAACAATTATTGGAAAAATGAGGAGAGGCACTTCAGGCAAGTTGCATTCATACAAAAGAAAGTACTTAGGAGAGTCTATGGAAACGGTAAATATTGAGGAGATCATATTTTTCCTGCTCAGCTATGCTTAGGGAGTAGGTCTGTAAAATATGGCTTGTGTCAAAAGTTTAATACATAATTTAGCTTAGTGGACATCAGGAAAGCTATGTAAGTAAGAGAAATAAATATAGTCAAATCTTTTGTTAGAACAGTCACTTTGTTCAATTTGCAAGAACTCCAGCAGGAGATAACTGAACAAATGATAGTGATAACTTTCTTACTTCTAGTACATCCCTTGGTACATGTGAGGGTATAACTAAAAACACAAGCCCTATGAATGTAAAGAATACAGGCAAACCTCAGAGATACTGCAGGTTTAGTTCCAGCTCAATGCAATAAAGCAAATATTGCCACAAAGCAAGTCACATGAATTTTTTGGTGCATATTATAGTCACATTTACATTACACTGTAGTCTATTAAGTGTGCAGTAGCATTTTGTCTAAAAAAACAATATACATACCTTAAGTAAAAAATACTTTATTCCTTAAAAAATGCTAACCAGCATCTGAGCTTTCAGCAAGTCATAGCTTTTTGCTGGTGGAGGGTCTGAAATATTTTGAGAATTAACCAAAATGTGACACAGACAGGAAGTGAACAAATGCTATTGGGAAAAAATGGCACTGATAGACCTACTTGGTGAAAGGTTGCCACAAACCTTCAATCTGTAAAATAACACAATACACTGAAGCATGATAAAATGAGGATGCCTGTATGAAGCTAGAGTTCTCACTACACTGACATCACATAAATCATACTAGTGAAGAACCTATGAATGTAAAGAATGTGGAAGTAAGTCCAAAAGTCTTTAATGCTTCTATCTTTTTTTTTGCACATTGGAGAATTCATACTGGAGACAAACTGTATACATGCAATCAATGTGGGAAAACATTTTTTTCATATCTATAGGCTTATTGGATAACTCATACCAGAGAGAAACCTCATGAAAGTCCTGAATGTGGAAAATCTTTCAGACAGAACACCCACTTCATAATGTATCAGAGAACTCATATGTAAGAGGGAGTCTGTGTGAATGAAATGAATGTGGGAACTCTTTTATTTTTTTTAATTTATTTATGTAATTTTTTGGCTGCACCGCCACACCACAGGGCTTGCAGGATGTTCTCTGACCGGATATTAAACCCAGGCCGCGGTAGTGAAAGCCTGGAATCCCAACCACTAGGCCATTAGGGAACTCCAAATGTGGGAACTCTTAAGGCCAAAAATCTCATCTCATTATGCACTACAGAATTCACAATTGGATGAAACCATGAATGTAAAGATTATGGAAAATACTTTGAAACTGTCACCTTCTTTCACATCAGACAACCCATGCAGGAGAGAAATCATATGAATGTCATCAGTGTGGAAAATTCTTTAGCCAGAGTTCTGCCCTTCTTCTGCATCAAAAAATTCATATGGAGAGCAATTATATGAATGTTGTCAATGTTGGAAAGACTTCATCCATAAGAAAACCTTACTGAGCATCAAAGAATGTATACTGAAAGAGTATGTAATCAATGTGGAATTTTCTTCAGCCAGAACTCTCTATTTGTACTCTTGTTAATGGCTTTAACACTTTTAGGTACCAGAAGTCATACTGGAGAAAACACTTATTAATATAATAAATATGAAAAATTAGTCACCAATAATTTTGCATCAAAGAAATCATTTTGGAGAGTAGCTCTGTAAATTTCATCTACGTAGAAATATTTTAAATCAATAAATCATGTTATTACCCCTACTATGCCTTAGAGAACTGGTCCTGGAGAGAACCACACATACACACACACACACACACTACATTTCAACATTGCAGTAAACACATACATCAGATTTTCTTCTTTTCAAAAATTCCATTAATTCATATAAAAGTAATTGGTCTGGAAGCATTTTTTAATTGATGCACCGTGGACATACATAATGTTAGTTTTATGTGTACAACATAGTGATTCAGCATTTAAATACATTAAGAAATGATCATCACATTAAGTTTAGTAACCAGCTGTCACCATACAAAATTATTACAGCATTACTGACTGTATTCCTTACACTGTATGCTACCTTCCCATGACTTATTTATTTTATAACTGGAATTTTGTACCTCTCAATCGCCTTCACATATTTGCCCAACCCCTCACCCACTTCTCTCTGGCAACCACCAGTTTGTTTGCTGTAAGTCTGTTTCTATTTTTTTTGTTTGTTTATTTTGCTCTTTTAGATTCCACATAGAAGTGAGATCATATGGCATTTGTCTTTCTCTGTCTGATTTATTTCACTGAGCATAATACCCTCTAGGTCCATCCATGTTTGCAAGTGGCAAGATTTCGTTATTTTTTATGGCTGAGTAATATTCCATTGGATACTATATGCATCATATACTACATCTTCTTTATCCATTCCTCTGTTGATGGACACTTAGGTTGCTGGTCTAAAGCATTCTTGACCAAGACTTAAGGCTTAAATCTGAGAAGGAACCTTTAAGTAGGCAAGTTGTTGTTGAGAGATGATCCAGGTTCATTATCTTCTTTAGAAAGACAAATAAATAAAAATGCTTCTGGAGGGAGTGTTGTTGCTGAGAAGGCCAAGAATTGTATATAATTCTTAAAATAAAATTAAGAAAATAATATTCCAGTGAGTTAATATGCAATTGTTTACATGACTGCTCCACCTTCGAGACATTTAATAGGCTTTAATCTGTTATATGAGTCTACTCAAAACCACATTCTGGTTAGCAACAGAGAAATGTAAAGCAATCAAAGAGAAATACACACTACTCTTAGTATCTCTTTTAAATATATCTGCATATGGATAAGAATTGAATGAACACCTATAGATAAATGAACAGAAGTAATTTAGTAAATAAAAGGATTATAAGGAAGTTTCTTTTTATAGTTTATTCAGAACTACTATAATAATATGTTTAATAAAATTTTAAATATTTAAAAAAGGATATCTATAATAAGTTTGTCTATAATAAGGTCAAGAAAGCTTAGATACAACTGGCTAGGAAACTGTCCTGTGAATTCTAAGTTGTTTTAGGTCATAGTTAGAGTGCTATTCTCTGAGACATGGTTTTAAAACTCCTGAGAATTAAAGAACCCAGTAATTCTCTGTAATTTGGGACCTAGAGGAAACAATAGACAGTTCAGGGAAAGGTATCATTTGAGTGGAAACATGTACCTGGATAATATACATAGTAATTGTGCTCAAATAATAAATATAACACTGCATAAGCTGCCCCCATGCCCAACCATTCTCAACTTAGTGTTTAATCTTCGAAAAGAAAACATAGTTAAGAATAGAGACTTGAGCCTGACTGCCCAGGTTAAAACCCCCCCTCTTCCCCTAACTAGCTGGGTGATCTTGGCCGTGTGCCTGAATTACACATTTCCTCTTTTCTTAAATAGGGATACTAATAGTACTGATCCCACAGGCTTATTGTGAGTATTAAATCAGTAAATAAATGGCTTAGAATAGTGCCTGACACCTATTAAGTGCTTATAATTACTATTAATTTATTATATTTATTAATAAATATAATTAATATTTATTAATTTTATTAATATTATTATTGCCCTAGCCTAATTTAAACCTGCTTGAGTACTTACCTCACTTCCAGTCACACATGTTTTCCCCCTTTGCTGAAATCAGGAGTTTCTAACTTGGGAGATCCCTGACCCTTTGTGGGTATATGGATTCACTTTTGAAAATCAGTAAACCACTTTTAATATTATTTTGAAAAGGAAAAAAAGACATTCTCCAATTATACAAAAGTATTGTTTTCACTGTTTTATCATCTTAATATATTGATATTTAAGGTGTTGATGTAGTTAGGATACCAGGTCAGCTGCTATGACAAAAGGCAACACAGCAAGTGATTAAAGAAGGTTTTTCTCTCTCATATAACAGTTGGAGCGAATGCAGTTCATAATTGATATGGTTACTCCATGTCATGGACCCAGGCTCCTTCTATCTTATTGCTCAATAGGCAGCTTCCATCTTGTGCTCTAAATCTCATTACCATAACTCAACCCAGCCTTTGGGTAGCAGGGAAGGGGAAGAGGAGTCATGCCTTTTCTCTCTAAGCCTAGGGCCTAGAAGTTGCACACACCATGGTTGACACTTTATTGGACATAACTTAGTCAATGATCACATCTAGATACAACAGAGGCTGGGGCATATATTATCCTACACCTAATTCTGGGATTCCATTCTTTCCAAAGGAAGAATGTGAGAATGCATATGGGGGCTAAAATGCTCTCTCTGAAACAGTGGTATTCTGTGAAGCCCAATTTAAATATCATATAGATATTTGGAACTAAAGAAAAACCTAAGTCTGCATGACCTATAAGATTCATACTGATATTATCCACTTTAAACAAGAATTTATAATGGAAACATACCTACAGTGTTGCATATATGATATCATAGCATTCATCAAGACATGGATGATATTACTAGCCTAGTATTCCTTCTAGGATTAATTGACATATTGCAACTAAAGCAACCACTCCCAAGTAGGCACTCAATATAGGTTTGTTCTCTTCCCTTTCATCTTCCTTCTGGATATCCCTAGCCTGTCACCAATTAAATAGAACTATTATCTTATGCTCCAACTGGAGTATAATCAGCTCCTCTCTAGAGAGTAAACTGTTGGTCTTCAAAAGGAGTCTTTTAATTGACAGCCACTTGCTTCCTATTCCAATGTATGCCTGTCTGAGCTTGGAAGTCCACCCAGAACTCAAGGAAAGAAAAAAGCCAAGAAAATATTTCTGTTAGGCCACATGGACTCTAAATACCTGCTAAGCATTTTCCTTGGTGACCCACAGAATTTAAGAAGTGATTTCTATCTTCATACTGTGCCCCATGTAAAACCCACCCTCTTAATGTCACCGTGAAATAGCTCTGAAGATATTATACCCTCCTACCATGTCACTAACACCTAGTCTAGATGTTCCTGAACTGCTTATGAACAAAGCCACATGAACTTGTCTATATCTTCTACACCATAGAAGAGACTTGTATTGGCATCCAACATAGGAACTAGTACAGTTATCTTCTAATCTCAGAATCTCCCCACTTGATGGAATTACCAAATTCAATTTTGACCCATTCCCTTTATACAAAAGAATTTGTTTCAACTGCTTCACTTACAAAAAAGAATGTCATATTTATAGGTTCTCATGCCAAAAAAGCCACTGCATGCTATGTCTCTTAATCTCAGGAGGTTATAGACTGACTTTTCTGTAACTGACCTATACATTCAACTGATGTATTACAACTATTCAGTTGTATTTTTCTACTTTAATAATTTTATAAAAAGAATTCTAAATTAAGTATTCTTTTCATTATTATTTAATATTTCCAAAGTTTTGATGTTAATAAAATTTTGATTTCATGATAAAGGTATAGAGTAGACCTGGTAAAACAGATAGATACAATGTATTATTTCCAGATAGTTCTGCAATATTGTGTAGCTTATGAAATAATTTCTATTATAAAATCACATTTTCAAATATGGTCAGCAATAAAGTGATCTGCTCATTTTCTAGTCAAGTATAAAACCAATGCATTAAAAAAGGTCCAACCAGGTTGATGGAAGTAGCTGAATTACTGAAAATAACTTGGCAGAGGGAAAATGGTGAATACAAGGTAGTCAAAATAATTGCCCATAAATAAAAAGAGAGCATTTATAAATGGTTGAAAAGGCATTAGAAATTTTTAAAAACATAGGAATTCTATTTTTTAAATGACAAAATATACACCAAACTATTTTGATACTCACTAAGTTTACTAAACTCCTCCAAATTCTGATTATATGTTAAAATTTCACAGCAGCATATTAAGGGCAGAAATGCATCATGATGAAAAAAAGACACTAAATTATAAATGTTTCTTCGTCAAAGTTTTGACTAATTTACTAGGAGATAGTGAGATTACCTTTTGGGAATAAATAAATGTGTGTGTGTATAAGATTTCCCGAAGTTAAAATAGCTACATTCTACTCTAACATATGTAAGATAATAATTTATGATAATGTTTCCAGTACTGTGCTATGAATTTTATATACATTATCTCTAATCATTATGACAACTCTGCAGGTTAGCATTATTACCTCATTCTACAGATAAGTTAATTAGGGCTCAGAAATGCTCATTAAATCTGTCCAGCACTAGTGCACAATGGAGCTAAGACAGAAATCTAGGAGTTTTACTCCAAAGCTCAAGACATACAAAAAAATGGAGATATTCTGTTTAAAAGTTTGCAACTTAATTTCAAAGCATTTGATTCACAGGAACAAAAAAAGTCAAATAATAAATACAAAAAGGAAAAGTAAGTTCTGCTGCTTAAGTTTGCAAAACTCAACATAAAGAATTCTAAATAGAATAGTTATTTTAGAATAAATCATTTCCTTTTAATGTCAGATAATACAACAGTGCGTTTTGTAATACAACATTTCTTTCTTTCAACATTGAAAGGCTGACGACAATAGCCTATACAGGCAGATGAAAATGTGGGCTAATACTGGCAGTAGGCAATTGCAGCAGGCAGACAGAGCCCTTCAGGTCATCATGGCAAGTCTAAAAGTGCTAAGAATGTTCACACAATATATAGTACTTTCAATCTAAAAGGTTAGGCATATTTCAGTTGTAGAAATATAAAGCATAGTTTTTTAAAAGCTAAAGAAAAAAAGAAGTTAGAAGGCCAGAAAGCTTTCAGTTGAATGGCAGTATTAGTTTTCTAGCATTAAGAAAAACTATCACCACAAGGACCAGGTCAAATATTCCATAAAAATCATGAAGACTGAGGAAATGCAAATTCCATACATTCTCAAAGGTACCATTCTAGTAAACTGAGGCACTAAGCACTATGCTATCTATTTAATCAACTCCTAAGCCCTAGGAATTTGGGCTAGATATCAGGAATCCACTCCATTATTAAGCATATTGACTAGTATAAACTTCAAAGGTTGAAAATGTTGACAAAACACACATAGATAAGCACAATTACAATTTTAGATTTAAAACCTAACTGAGAAATATTCCTTCAGGCCATGTTTCATGAACATTTTACAAGGTACAAAATCACAGGCAAACAAAACAAAACCCTTTGATCAATATGACATTAAAATTACACATTTAATCATACCAATCAGAAAGCTATTAAGTAAATACTGCCAATTTTCTACTCTCTTGACAGCATTAAGATGTCTAAAGCAGCTTCTCTGGTCAAACCTGTGGTAAGTAGGAAAATTTTTCAATACTAAAAAATATTCAGAAAAACAAATAAATCATTAACGACTTAAATGGTGTCCAGAAACTACACAAAGCACACTCATAGAATCCAACAGTTTTTTTTTAAACTTGTAAGTGACTTCATTAATATTAAGAAAATTGAGTCACATATAATTCATTTATATATTTACCATGAAAAATATTTACTTTAGCTTCTTTGTAATGAAATCATCTATTTAATGTACTAGTTATGAACACGTAGCTATTAATTAAAAATTTATTTATCCTGTGAATCAGCTAAAATAAAGCAAGTGGCCTTCATACCATAGTTTAGGGGACTCCAGTGTAAGAGATTACAACAAGAATGCAATGAAGATTAGTATTTTGGCTGAGGAGACAAAGTGTGGATACTCCAAATGGAGAAAGAGTCAGCTCAAGCAGCAAAACTCTGTTTCTGTTCTATTCATTTTAAGAACATATACTGCAATTACTCTGTGCCAAGCACTGTTTTACGTGCTTTACAAATATCAAGCTTTTGAGTCTCATAGCAATCCTAAGAGGTAAGTAATATTATCACGTCCATTTTACAGATGAGACAGTTGAGGCACAGAGAGGTTCAGTAACTTGCTCAAGCAAGTAAGTGGCAGGGTCAGCATTTGGACCCAAACAGAGTCCACACCACTAAGATGTGCTGCCTCTCTTTGAATGGTCCAAACCTGCACCGAAGATTTGACGTGCATTTCTGAATTCCCTCTTTGTCTTACTCATTCCCTTTTGTGATATAGGCATAATTATTATTTCATACAAGAAATATTTATATAGGCTCTTGGGAAACAGCAGGCAAAAGCAGACATTGCTTCTGTTCTCATGGAGGTTGCAGTCTGGTGGGGAAGACAGGCATTATAGAATAATTACACAAATGAGTGTATAACTGCTCATTAGGAAAAGTGCTATGAGAAAAAGCGCGTAACGAGGAACCTGATATGGTCTGGGCAGTCAGGGAAGGTTTCCTTGAAAAGTGACACCAAAGGGACTTTCAAACGCTGCCTAGCAGAGGGGTCCATACAAGTATGATGAGATGACAGGATCAGACAACTGAAGGAAAATATAGACCCAGCTGGGGGTAAAGGTAGCACTTCAAGACCTCCTTTTTTCTTCCTCTCCTAATAAAGCCCCCCACTACTTATTATGTTAAGGATAAAAGTGGGAGGAAATAATGACTAATGCAGAGGGACTTTTGTGAAAGCTTAGTTCTTTCAGCTGTTAGAATTGACATTAACTACTTCCATGGCACCAATGGGTCTCACAAGGTCGAAAAAGGTTTACTGTGAATTAGCTTTACCTCAAGGACCTTCTGTTACCTCCAGCATTTGAACTGGCCTTCTCTAGGTCTCCCTACACTTCCTAAACAACCTCTTGAAATGTGAAGACCAATCGAGTCCACAAGAAAAGTAAAAGTTTGAACAATGATGCATACAGCAGAAAGGCCACTTCCTGCCATGTGCATGCCTCACTCCTATTAATATATTTCTCAACAGTGTTGGTTCTGTTTTTTTTTTTTTAATAACAGCACAACACTGCTGACTCACATTCACCATATGGTCCTCTTGGACTCCCAGGTCTCTGTCTGCTGTACTTGTGCCTGCCTAGTTAGTCTTTTCTTAACCATTATCTGTGCCATTACTTGGATGTTTTCATGCCTATGAGAACCTTGGATTTATCCTTATTGATTCTGATTTTGGTTTCAGCAGATCACCTCTAGATTATCCCATTCTCAAGCATGCTGCCCTTGTTCAGGCCCCCATAAGACCTCACCTGACTTACTACAACAGCCTCCTAATTGATTTCTCTGCCATCACCTTTCCCAATTATGATTCTCTCTTTGCACAGTCATTATGTCATGCTTCAGACATCAGAACATATTAAGTAGACAGCTTCCCCTTGTGGAAAAGTGAAGCCCAAATCCCTCAGCCGAGGGTGGGAGGGAGGGCGACGCAAGAGGGAAGAGATATGGGCACATATGTATATGTATAACTGATTCACTTTGTTATAAAGCAGAAACTAACACACCATTGTAGAGCAATTATACTCCAATAAAGATGTAAAAAAAAAAAAAGGTCAATAATCAAAAAAGTGAAAAAAACAGAAAACAAAAAACCTCTACATCTGCTCCCAACCATTTCCCTACCAAACTCTGACCCCATGGAGCCTAAGTTATCAAGTACACAAGCCTCTTCACCTCTCCACAACATTCCCTGAGCTCCTGTTTTGTTCATACTCTCCATTTGTTCCCGAATGCCACCATTGCCAACCCTACCCCCTATTTCTACTCTCAAAATCTTCTCAATATTAAGGCCATATTCCGTATTTTTCCCAATCACTCCATTCAACGTGTCCTGCCATCCACTGTGCTTGCACAGTATTTTGGATCACTATGTCAAGCCAGCAGCTGCTCAAGAATTCTAAGGGTCACTAAATATCATGGCTGGAATAATAAGGACTGGCCTGCTCAAGTTCTGAGAGAAAAAAAGGGGGGGATTAGGAAGAAATGTAATATTTTTAGATTATAAAAGTACAGTAAGTATAAGGTTCTTAAAGATACTTCCTTCTGATACTTTGCGGTTAAAAGTACAAACAAGGTACTTCCCTGGAGGTCCAGTGGTTGACTCCACACTTCCACTGCAGGGGGCGCGAGTTCGATCTCTGGTCGGGAACTAAGATCCGGCGTGCTGCGCAGCACAGCCAAAAAATAGAAAAAAAAAAAAAATAATACACACAAGATTTTTGTTGGTTTTTTTTTTTCAAATAATCTTTGTTATGTAACTACTGCTGCAGCGTCATCCTTCTATAAGCTGACAGCGCCACAGCTTTTAGGTTATGGAGAAAACACCATAGTTGCCCTGCCAGGAAGCCAGTTGGATTTTACTCAAGTTGGGTTTTCCTAAGGTCAGATATGTGATTCCTCTCACTATTGGAAAATACAGAAAAAAATTCCAAACATAGACACTGGAACCATAAGAACAGAAGGATAAAAGGATTAAATGTGATGCAACAACATAAGAAATAGCATGAAGTGACAGGAAGGCAAGAACAGAGCATGGGCAGGGCATTCTGAGAGATGAGATGACAAAATCCCAGAAGAGCAGAAATCTGGGGGAAAGCATTGGGAAATAAAGTAGGATTATTAGTACTGGGTTCTAATTTCTAGAAATAGTGGTCATTTCATGGCAAGGCAGACTGGTGGATCGAGCAGGTCAAATCACTCAGGGAGTTATTTTCTCAATTCGCTAAGAGAACCACTTTCAGTGGTGTTTTCTGAGCCCACTACATACACATAAAAAGGGCAGAGACACTGCAGGAAAGAATGGTCAATTCAGTCAACAATGACAAAGTGAGATGAACAACATTAGAACCCCAGGTAAAGAACAAAAGGCAAATATGAAGACCAAGAGATACAGGTGAACTTCCACTAAAATCCATGGGGCCAATGTAGAAGGAGAGGATGAGCTGAAAGCAAATGTGTGCACACACTGCCTCCCCCCGCCGCACACACACCCCTTCCTTATAGATACTTATATATATATTAATTTAATCACTCAGAAAACCTTGCTATAATTTTTGTCCATATTGAACAATTTTATTAGTCAAAAAATATTTGTCACAATTTTGGAATCTTAAAATGGTAGTGTAGTATCAGGGACAGCTGAATCTATTTGGATCTTACCATTTCAGCTGAGGCTGTATTATCAGCTAGGACAGCCTATTAAGGAATTAGATTGAGTGAATCTGCCCACACTTTTCCTAGCAATCCGGATAGCGACAAACCATACTGTTTGCATCTTAATAGGGATGAATATATAATCAAAATCAACAGAACAGTGATCATGCTATCGCCTGATTAATTCCACCACTCAGCTCTTGACAAACTACAAAAAAACCTAGCTACTCAGGAAAGTGAGGCTAGCGCTGTGAATTCAGATACAGTTTTCTATTGTGTCTGACTGTTTTGATGAAAGCCTTAACTTTTGGTTTCAAGGTTCATAGGATTCTCTGGTAAAATAACCACTCTATACTCAGTTAAACGAGAATTTAGAGAGAGTGTATTGAATTAACAAAGATTACAGCATACTAAGAACAGTATAACTAAGAAAGAATAGTAAAGACAGAGGTTTATACATCACTGAATTGGGGAAGCACCTACATCCAGATACAGGTAGCGCTGGGAAGTCACTTGAACAGCAATCTGGAGTCCCACTTGGGAAGGTCCCGGGCAGTGTATCCACCCCGCAGGTGAGACTTCAGTTTGCCACTTGAAGAGCCCAGCTTTTAGCACCAGGCGGCAGGCTGATAACAATCAGACCGCAAGTTTTTGGCTCTGGTTGTTGTCATACATGCCTTGGTCTTAACTTGTAAGTTTTGGAATGTTCTTGATCCCCAGGGGCTGGCCCCACACTCAATGTGCAAGAAGTCCCATGACTTACTCTCTGTCTTATCTAGTGGTTTACGACCGGTGCTGGTGCCACCCCTGCTGGCCTGGGTATAGCTCAGCAGTTTGGCATGTAGTCAGCTTTAGCGTCATTGTCAGGTCAGAGAGAGGCCTGGTGCTGCCTCTGAAGCCTGAACAAGACTACTTTAGTAGCTTCCCCAACACTGACTTTTTGGCAACCTCTCTTCCCATTTCAGCAGACACTGCTCAGTGCCCTACGACCCTGGGCCAGTCACTGCAGGTTTGGCCTCTCTGAAAATTATTTATCCACGTGGCCTCTCCTCAAGAAGCTTGGGTACCATCTACTGAACATGATAAATGCCTAAATCAGGAGAGAAATTGAGAACTAGTCACTTATGTGTCTTTTGAGACATTCCAATAACATTAGTGATATTTTCTGGCATGGCAGCTCTAATCATGGTAATTGGGTGGGATTTTTCTCAACTCTTCAACAGAGCTGACGACGTGCAGTCATACAGGAGCCTGGGAGAAAAAGAAAGTAAGAATCTTAACCTATCATCACTATCTTTAATTCCTTCTGGAAATACCCATTCAGCACCTTGTTTTGCTCTCTCTTCATATTTGATCAATCTCTTGAAACTCAAACTCCGCTAGCATTTATATCTGATGTTACTGTTTAGTTTAAAAAAGATTGTTTACTTAAAGTAAGATTGTATCATTATACAGTAAGAATAAATGACTTAGAAAGGTGGCACAACTGCAAAATGCCTACCTTTATGTTCTATTTATCACAACTTTTTCCTGATTATAAATTTTCTTTTTTCCTGATTATAAAAGCAAAACATGTTCACTGGAATAAAAGCTTATCCATTTTTTTTCTGCAAAGGGCTTTTTACTTACTGATCTGTAAGAGATCATTAACTACGAAATAGACTAAGACATACATAATATATTTCAAAATTGTTTTTATGTGTATAGTTTACTATGTTATTTTGTCTTTTTTTTACTATTTAAAAATGTATGTCGGGCTTCCCTGGTGGCGCAGTGGTTGAGAGTCTGCCTGCCGATGCAGGGGACACGGGTTTGTGCCCCGGTCCGGGAAGATCCCACATGCCGCAGAGCGGCTGGGGCCGTGAGCCATGGCTGCTGAGCCTGCGTGTCCGGAGCCTGTGCTCCACAACGGGAGAGGCCACAACAGTGAGAGGCCCTCGTACCGCAAAAAAAAAAAAAAAAAATGTATGTCATATTTAATCTATCAGTTGTTTACTTTTAAATTCCTTCCTTTTTTATGCTTAGAAAGGCCTTCCCTACCTGCTATCAAATAAACAGTAATATATATTTCTTTCTAGGTTATTTTTGCAAGAATTTTTCACAAATTAGCTTTTCAAATAATTTTTACCAATTGGCCATAAAGAGATAACACAGAAAAATCCAGAAATGGAAAAAAAATTCCTCTAAAACTTGAAATTTTTTAAAGAGGAGCCTGTAATGACACAAATGGAAAGCTACTTAAAATATAATTGAGACGTCATCACAAAGTCATGAACAATGTTATATTTGAGAAATTGGAGAAAACAAGAACAATATCAAAAATGCAATGAGTGGCTCAGGAGAAAAAGCGCTATAGGTACTAGAACAAATACATCTGTGTCTAGATGGTCATGGGTTAAGAGCAGCAAAAGTTTTTGTAAATCATTCTTATAATAAACTAATTTTCATCTATATCAGCTTGCAGAATAAAAATGCCTGTTCACAAGTTTCCATTTCATGTCAATTAAGTTGAATAGAATATCTGTTGCTAGCATGACAGTAGAAGGCCTGGGTATAATCAATCACCGCAGGAAGCTATATAAACAGATCCAACAGTTACAGCAAACAATATGGCCATAATCACTAGAGCCTTCAACTCCTATCTGTAGTCTTAGGATTTGTACGCTGATTTTTTAATAGAAAGCTATGCACACAAAGGTGTTCACTTCTAAATTGTTTGTAAATGAGAATCAGAAATAATCTAAATATTTTTAAATGCAATGAAATATATAGCCATTAATTGATAATTATAAAATGTATATAACGATAGGAGAGTAGTTATAAATTTTAGAAATAACCATATGCATGGTATGGTTACAATAAAATGCTGAAAATGAACATGAACAATCCTGAAAGGCAACACAGAAATGGGAACAACATATGCCACAATGGTGACACAAGGGTTACAATTTCTCCTTTTAGAAAAAGTTCCTTGGCTACAATATTATTTGTGCAACAAAAATAATTAATAGAAAGCTTTATAAATGCCTCAGATCAGTTATTTCCTCTGGTGTATTTTGCAGGATGCCAGTTTTTCCAGCAGGATTGGGCACAAGAGGGTAGACTGTTTTGTTTTTGTTTTTTTGTTTGATTTGCCAAATGACTATAGGTATCTGGATGTCTAATATTTAAATGTAGTTCAATTGCATTTTGTTGTTTGCTTTGGGGCTGTTTATTTGCCTGTTTACTGACAGAAACTCTCAAACACTATTAAAAAACAAAAACCAGGGCTTCCCTGGTGGCGCAGTGATTGAGAGTCCGCCTGCCGATGCAGGGGACACAGGTTCATGCCTCCGTCCGGGAGGATCCCACGTGCTGCGGAGCGGCTGGGCCCGTGAGCCATGGCCGCTGAGCCTGCGCATCTGGAGCCTGTGCTCCGCAACGGAAGAGGCCACAACAGTGAGAGGCCCGCATACCGAAAAAAAAAAAAAAAAAAAAACAGCAAACAAAAAACATCATTTCCCAAGTTTACTTGTCTGCAGAACTTGCTTTGAATGAAGCATTGGTCAGGACTAGTCTCCCACAGAAGACATAGTCTCTGTGCTGCTCTATATACTCCCAAATCATTACAAACATAAGGCATTATTAAGATCCTAATCAGTTTAGGGGTTACTTCTGTCACTCATAATCTATAGCATAATTACCAAATTATGTATTCTTTAATAAACTCTGGTTCATAAAATGCAAACGTTATGATCTTAGATAATTATGCAAGACTATGCAACAGAATAACACATGGGAACTCACTGAGTTTTTTCTAATTCTCAAAGAATAACTGTCAACTTTTAGATACTGTAACGTTGATATTTCCAAATACCCTCAAATTTATACAAACTTCCATTCACTTCATGTCTTAGAAGGGTGAACATACTTAAATTCAATAAGTTTCTAAACTACTCTCATACTTACTGAACATATATTAAATTAGGGACACAGACTGAAAGGGATACTTAGATAAATATAACTTATCCCCGCTTTAAAGACATTCACAGTCAACTGTGTAGGCTGTGTAGTGGGATATGTAGCCGGGGCAACAAATACAGCAATAAATCTAAGACAAGGTATAACATAGGTAGGGTACCAAAAATGGATCTAGATGTTAGGAGAGTAAGATGGAATCATTTTAAGGGCTCAGATACAGGGTCATCAAGAAGGGAGGATGTATACTAGATGGACTTAAAGAACATGTAGAATGTCTCCTGGTAGACAGCAAAAATGAGTCTCAGGTACCCGTGAAGGAGAAAAGAGGTATAATGGGAGAGCAATGTTGCATACATGCCAGCGCACAGGGTTCACATAGAGGAGCATGCGAATATATTTTTGAAATAAGAGATTGACTTTGGAACATGGGAGCTCTGAGTGGCAGGCTAAGGTACTTAGATTTAATTTGGTAGCCACAGAAGTGCACCAAATGTTTTTCAGTATGGAAAATTAGGACTATGAAAAACTAATCTGGTGCAGGTGTGTGTCAAGATTAGGAGATGTAACACTGGAGAACTGACACTCAGGAAAAGAGAGAGGGAGAGACGGGGAGGGAGGGAGAGAGAGGAGATTAAATTATGTGACAGGAGGATAGTATAGAATTAAGTAGCTGCCTGGAGGTTTTTGGATGGTTCAAAAATCTATCATCAGAAACCAGCAAGAGAAAGGAGTTTAGAAAGTTCACATGTCAAAAATAATCAATGATGGTGAAAAGAAATCAATTATTTCACCAGAGGAATGTGGTCAGAAAGGAAATTTTAAAAGGATTGAAGCACATTCAATGAATCCATCTAAAATCATCTTTAAATTTAATTCTATCACAGTAGTACTTTTGCAAAATAATACAATCATAATATACATTTGGGACAAAGGCTAGCAGGAAGTAAGACAAGAGAGCATTCTCTCTCATCTGCCAAAATCACTGGGGTCAGAAAACTCCAAAAAGCTTATTTAAGCATCTCTGAAGTCACTCCCTAATCCCTAGGGCAGAATTACTCCCTAGGGATTTGGGTCCACCTCTATAATTTTATTTCCTGAGACAAAGTAGGTTGAGAGGGCAACATCTGTTGATCCATTAACCCTGTCCATTTCAAGAGAAGTGGAGCAGATATTGGTTACTTCAGCATCCTCAAGCACACTATGACATGGTGGGAGAATTCTTGAGACTGGAGAAATCATTTACCGAATCCAGTGCATGTGACACACTTCAGGAAAGTCCTTTAGGTCTTTTCAATGTCATAACTCATTTGGTGGGTTAATATTTGAAATATTTATTAATATTATTTTAGCAACTCAAATATCATTTTTAGAAATGCAGTAATGCCTCCTGCATGCATACTTCTGTGTCAATACCTACACACCTTGCCTGTCGAGGACCCTAGGCTACTATTCTTGGACACCCTGTTATCTATTATTGCAGGCATAAGGCAAACGTGCAAGGAGACAGTTTCCGTTGTCATGGAAATATCATTTAATATCCTAATTAGTAGGTATATAAATGCAAGACCATAACATTTGCTTACTTTCCAAGTTTGGCAACCGAGTCTATTCTTCATGTCTGAAGACAAATTCCTAATGTCTTCAACACTTTTTTTTAAAGTAAGAATTAAGAACTTAACCTGTCTGGCATTTTAATATTTACAAATTGATCTGTTGTACACAAGAGAAATGAGAGAATAGAAACAAAATGCATATGTAAGTCATTAATTCTTCTCCTTGAACAAACTATATGAAAATACCTGTTTACTAACAAATAAAAACAAGTCGTGGCATTAACTTTAAAAAAGGGATTTCTTTAAATCATAACTTCCCTTATAGTTAGGATTTACAAAAGGTAATGATAATTACAAAACTGGACTTCAGCAATTTATCCGCCATCCAAAGCAAGGCATAACTGGCATCTTCTTTCCACCCCTCCACCGATTTTTGTCTAATTTGGGCTTTGCAATCAGGTAGAAATAAGAGAAATTGCGGAGATGAAGCACAAAATTGTAACAAGTGGTAGCATTCAAAAACTCACTGCTTTCTACCTACTACCTAATTTGCCAGTGAACTCCCTACGCCCAGGCTCAAGCTGCTCCATTGAAAATGAAGCAAACTAAACTAAACCTTCCCTTTCTACTACCCCTTCCCTTGCCTTTCAGCATCCAACTCTGCCAGACAACTTTGGAAACACACAATTTTCAGTTTCCTTCTTTTTAGTCACTCCTATTTCAGATTTCTGAGCTGACCATTTTCCTGAAACTACTTTGGCGAAGAGCATCATGATATCAGCTTCTTAATGAACAAACAGAGTGGCCTCTCTTTAGTCTTGACCCTCCCTGGACAGCATCTGGTGATCGCCTTTCGCCCCTGGAAACAATGCATACTTGGGATCTCTTTCTTCTCATCCGAGAAAAAGTTGAGGAAAACCAATTAATGGTGAGCTCACCTCCACCCACTCCCACAATAAAATCACGATCCCTCTGCCTGTGCACGGAACAATGGTGTGAAAACAATTTGGCAGGGGCCAGATATATGGAGACATGTTTCATCTTTACTGATAAACTATTTCTGCTAATTATAGGGGCACTATTAGAAAAACACCTTTATTTTTGCTGGAGACACAGGCACACTGTTAACAAGAGATACAGCTTTTCCCTCCTACTGAAAGCATATTTTGCACCAACCACACATAAGAGTGACAGTTAAAACCTTACCCGTGCCAATAATCAATTAGTGAGTGTAGTAGTAAAGAATGTAACTAGAAGGAAAATTCTGCCAGCTTAAATATCAGAAATCAGGATGAGGAGAAACCAAATCTAACACCACAGGCAGCCTTCTAAGCAGACCATGTGTTGGGTCATGGTCATCATTTGGCTGCTGATCTAGCCACGTCTCACTGCCTCTTCTCATCATCAGCTGAGCTCCGGGGGCCCCTAAGACCAGGCTTCATGACTTCTGAAATCCTAAAGCTCTGGCCACAGAAGAGCCTCCCAGCTGACTGTGCCATCTCTTACCCTCCTTCCTCCCACTGGCTCTCAAAACCCAGAGACCTCATGGGTGGAAGCAATGAACAAATGCAAGATTTTATTTTACAATCTGCCTTTCTTTGCCTCTATGTTCTGGGTAAAATTCTAAACCAAGTGTTCGAAGTGAAAGTAACAGTTCTCTCTCTGCCATGTTTTGTTTTGTTTTGTTTTCACTTTGCTGATTTCCTTGGCTTCAATGGTAAATACCCTGATATATTTTCTCACTTTCTCATTAAATGTTTTTCATTCTTTGTTTTTCTCTTAAGTGATTGGTGTTCTTGGGAAATCAGGATCCCATATTTCTTATAGCACTTCAGACAACCTCTGGGACACTTCATCTACTTCCATGGTTTTAACTGCCACCTTCATCTTTGCTCCAAAGTTTCTAATTTGAATACAAACAACTCAGAGGTCCACACCTCATTCATAAATGTCAACTGAAAACTTGTGTCTTTTAAGCTCTTCAAATTTAACATCACCCAAACCAAACATCAGCTTACTCTCAAACTATCTTTTACACCAGGAGGACAAATGATAAAAATCAGAGTTACCCTTGTCTTTGCCTTTGTCCTCTGTCTCTCACATCTAGATGGTTCCCAAGTCCTCTGAGTCCTTTGTAATCAGTGCTATTTCCTCCATCCTTCCTGCCACTTCATACACCTGCCCTCCTCTAAGCACCATGGCAACTGTATTATTTGTTGGTCCCTAAATTTATAATCCTACTTTCATTCTTTCTCCTTAGCCTGGAATGCTATTTCCTGATTTTTCTTTATGAGAAATTTCTACGTTTTTCAAGTTCGCATTCAAATGTGAATCTTCTAGACCTTTTTCTACTTTTGTTTGACCTTAAATACCCCTTCATTATTGCTATCTAGAACTCTTGTCTATACCTCTACTCTCTATCATATTCTTTAGTTATTTGTTTAAGGTCTGCCTTTCCTACTACACCATCAGATGTCCTAAGAGTAGAAACCATGTCTCACGCATCTTGGTATTCTAAATAGGGTATCTTATCTAAGAAAGACAAGTTAAAAATTTTTTCAGCTAGATGTGAGTACAATAGTTAAATATCATTTTCAAAGTAAAATATTCCTTTTCATGATAACAGGAACACAATAAAAGTCTACTCTATAATGTGTATTAGCTTTCAGTTCATCTCTTGTGAAAAATATATGATTTAAAATTATGACGAGTAATTTCTACTTTCCAAATGGACAAAAAGAAAACCACAAATAATTCTTTGGCTAGCCTTATGTTTTTTTTATTGAGATATAATTCACATGCCATAATGTTGGTCATTTTAAAGTGTACAATTCAGTGATTATTTTTTTACTATATGCGCAACCCGTAGGTGTGACCATCACCACTACCTAATTCCAGAACTTTCATCACCCCAAAAAGAAAACTCATACCCGTTAGTATGCACTCACCACTCCTCCTTTCCCCAACCCTGGAAACCACTATCCTATTTTCTGTTCATATAGATTTGTCTATTCTGGATATTTTATTTAAATGGAATCATACAATATGTGATGTTTCGTGCCTGGCTTCTTTCATTTAACATAATGGTTTCAAGGTTATTCATGTTTTCACATGTATTAGTACTTATTCCTATTTATGACTGAATATTACCCCAATGTATGGATATACCACATTGTTTGTCCATTCTTCAACTGAGGGCCATCACTTTGTCCCACTTTTTGGCTATAACAAATAACACTGCCATGAATCTTGGTGTACAGGGCTTTGTGTGGATTGATGTTTTCATTTCTCTTGGGTATATTCCTAGGAGTAGAATTGTTGGGTCATAGGCAACTCTGTTTTTGAGTAAGTACCAAACTGTTTCCCAAGGAGGCTGCGCCATGTTACAGTTCCACCAGCAATCTATGAGGATTCCAATTTATCCACTTCCTTACCAACATTTGATAGGTCCCTCTTTTTTATTAGAACCAGCTTAGTGGGTATTTATAGCTATCTCATTGTGTTTTAGATTTGCATTTACCTAATAATTAATGATGCTGAGCATCTTTTCATGTGCTTATTTGCCATTTGTGTATATTCTTTGGAGAAATATCTATTCGAATACTTCTCCCAAGAAAAACTAGGAATTTGTCTTTTTATTATTAAATTGTAATAATTCTTTATATATTTTAGATACTACACTCTCATCATATATATGATTGTAAACATTTTCTCCCATTCTGTGGGCTGTCTTTTTACTTTCTTGAAGGTGCCTTTTGATACACAAAAGTTTTTAATTTTGATGAAGTCCAATTTATCTGTTTTTTCTCTTTTGTGTCATATCTAAGAATCCATTGCTTGATCCAAGGTCATCAAGATTTACACCAACTTTTCTTCTGAGAGTTTTGTAAGTAGCTCTTACATTTAGGTCTATGATGCATTTTAAGCTACTTTTTCTATATGAGGTGAGATTGGGTCCAAATTCATCCTTTTGCTTGTAAATATTCAGTTGTCACAGAACCATTTGTTGAAAAGACTACTTTTCTTCCAATTGCACTGTCTTGTCACCCTTGCTGAAAAATAAGTTGGCTATAAAAGTATGGGTTTTTTATAGCTGCTCAATTCTACTCCATGGATCTACATGTCTATACTTACACCAGCACCACTCAGTCTTGATTATTGTATAATAGTTTTATAGTAAGTTTTGAAATTGAGAAGTGTGAATCCTCAAATTTTTTTTTTAAAGTCTTTATTGAATTTGTTACAATCTTTGCTTCTGTTTTTATGTTTCCGTTTATTGGCTGTGAGGCATGTGGGATCTTAACTCCCCGACCAGGGATCGAACCCACACCCCCTGCATTGGAAGGCGAAGTCTTAACCACTGGACCACCAGGAAAGTACCCTGAATCCTCAAATTTTGTTCTTCTTTTCTTTGTCCTTAATATCATTATTTTTTACATCTTTATTGGAGTATAATTGCTTTACAATGGTGTGTTAGTTTCTGCTTTATAACAAAGTGAATCAGTTATACATATACATATCTTCCCATATCTCTTCCCTCTTGCGTCTCCCTCCCTCCCACCCTCCCTATACCACCCCTCCAGGTGGTCACAAAGCACTGAGCTGATCTCCCTGTGCTATGCGGCTGCTTCCCACTAGCTATCTATTTTACACCTTGTATTGTATATATGTCCATGTCACTCTCTCACTTTGTCACAGCTTACCCTTCCCCCTCCCCATATCCTCAAGTCCATTCTCTAGTAGGTCTGTGTCTTTACTCCTGTCTTACCGCTAGGTTCTTCATGACATTTTTTTTTTCTTAAATACCATATATATGTATTAGCATACGGTATTTGTCTTTCTCTTTCTGACTTACTTCACTCTGTATGACAGACTTGCTCTTCTTTTTAAAAACCATTTTTGGCTATTCCTGTTTCATATGAATTTTAGGACTGTTTGTCAATTTCAAAAAAAAAGGCAGCTGGGATTTTGATAGCAATAGCATTGACTCTGTATATTAATTGGGGAAATACTACCACCTTAACAATATTAAGTCTTTCCATCTGTGAACATGGATGTCTCCATTTATCTAGGTCTCCTTCAATTTCTTTCAATATTGGGGGGGAATTTTCAGCATACAAGTGTTTGATATTTTTATAGTACTAGATATTTGCAGTTTCTTGAATGAAAGGCAAAATAGTAACAGTTCAAGTTGTTTCATAATTATAATAAGAATAGAAATGAAATCTGTTCAAAGTTAACACTGTAATAAAACTTTTAATGATATCACATATTTATAATTTTGATATGAAATATTTTAAATACTCAAAAAGAAGTATTTTTGTATATTAACTTGTTTTTGTTAAGAACAATTCTGTAACTGTAAGTTAGGACAAGCAAAAATAAAATGTAATATATCTCGATTTAAGAGATCAGCTATTCATAACAGCAATGGCAACAAAATTCTTTCCACAGGCAGCCAGGCATCAAGAAAATTTCCTCAGATAAACAGATCTATCTCAGATTATTCAAGCAAGCTGGAGCAGAAAACAGGTATATGCTGCTCATTGATATCTTTACTCAAACTTATGATATCAATCACATTGTAACTTACACTTATGTGTATAATTCTTTAGGAAAAACAGAACTATTATAAAGTTAACCACATTTCAGAGAACTAGATTTAGTGATTCAGCATTAACACAAATATCTTACAATTCTATGAATCATTACTTGCCACTTGCTACTAATTTCACATCCATATTCAATATTCTACAGAGAAAAATCACATTTTTCAATATTAAATTTATATCATCTATTTACAGTATCTTAGTGTGGATCATAGGATTTTAAGGTGATGGGTTTATTAAGGATAAATCAATACTGATATGTATGCATAAGGCCTAGACCAGATGAATAATTACAATGCAAGGCAATTTGCCCATATTCTCAATTTGCAGAATCAGTGAAGCGTTTCCATTCAAAATAATAAATTTTCATGGTAAAAGAAGATCATGAAAATAAAACCAAAGTTAAGCTTCCCCTCAGGTTTGAAAAAAGAAGATCTAGTGCCAAAGAATTAAATTCTAGGCAGGAACTGGAGACTTCCAAAGCTTCTTAGTAGTGCTGAACTGGCCACTGTCTTAGTGTTTATGCATTTCTAAAAAAACAGTGCTGCCTGTAGGATGGAGATGGTATGTAACACAACAGCTTCAATAGGAAAGTGATGACAAAATAATATTTAAGGTACCAAATAGCCAAATAATAAAGTCATTTAGATAACTTTTTAGAGTTTATTGATATCATGAGCATTATCATAAGCATGTTATCACTGTCATCAGAACACTGCTCAGTCAACCCAGTCCAAGATCTAGAGAAGACAAAGCCCATGTCTTTGAAGGGTTACACACAAAAATGTTCATAAAGGCCTAGAAAAGCACTAAGTGAATATTTGGAAGTGAGTACATGAATCCGTGTATACACCACATGTAGAAAAAGGCTCAAAACATACTGATATTGGTATAAATATAATAATATACTTGGGTTACTATGGAAGAAACAAATATTGAGAATAATTTAAAAAACTAAAAGGTGTGTTTAGACTACCGTATAATGTATTTCACATATGAAAAATGACTCATTCATACGAAATCTAACAGAAGAAAAAATATTTTATTTAAAATTAGAAAAAAACTAAAAGAAAAAATGAGCATTATATTATTATTTTCATATACATATTATTTGAACCATGAATTGTTATCATACCATATAAAGAGGTCATACAAACTGGTAAGAAAAACACAAGATAAAGAACAAAATTTTTGAATAATGTATTTCAACAAGGTGACTGGGTTTAAACCCAAATATAAAAATCAAAAGGAATAATTTCTACATCAGCAATATCCTTTTAAGAAATGTAAAAGAAAAGTAAACCTTTTCCCAACAGCAATAGAAACTACAAACAAGATGGTAATAAACTCAAGGGACTTCCCTAGTGGTCCAGTGGTTAAGACTCCGTGCTCCCAATGCAGGGCGCACAGGTTCCATCCCTGGTCAGGGAACTAGATTCCACATGCCACAACTAAGAGCCTGCATGCTGCAACTAAAGATCCCGCAGGCCGCAATGAAGATCTCGCGTGCTGCAACTAAGACCTGGCACAGCCAAATAAATAAATATTGTTTTTTAAAAAGATGGTATAAACTCAAGATGAAATGAGAAAGACTTTTACTAGGAAGAAAATTCATAATACTGAAGGGCACAAAAAATGGCCTTAATAAATGGAGAGACAAGGCAATGGAAAGACTACAAGTTAGAAAGTTGTTATCCCTCCCTCAAATCATCTTAAATTAAATACCATACTCGTTAACATACCAAAGGTGTTATTAATGAATTTGATAACCTGGTTATCATATCCTTCTGAAGAAATGGTACAAAAATAGATAAGGAACTTTGGAAAAAGAAAAAGCATCACTTACTGGATATCACAGCATACTCTATAATAGTTAAAACAGTACAACCACAAATTTTTTATACCCAGAGAATAAGTCCTATAAATTAAAATAAGATAAATAATCCACTAGAACAACATGAGCAGAGATGTGAACACACTCATGACAGCAGAGGCAAAACTTGGCCATTAGACCAAAAAATGAAATGAAAAGATAATCAACCTTTCTAGAAATCATAGAAACAACCTCTATGACAAAGATATACCATTCTTACCTATTCAGTGGTAAACTTTTCCGAGTTTCATGTATTAGTAAAAGAGTAAGGACATATGCACGTTCATAGATGCTGATGGAATATGAATTAGTACTACCATTTTGAAGAGTAATTAGGCATCAACTACTAAAATCTAAGATGCACGTATCTCATGACCCAAAATTACAGTGATCAATCTACCTTTCAAAAAATATACTAATACATGTGGGCAAGAAACCAATGTAAGGATGTTCACCACAACATTGTTTGAAATAGTAAAATAGCAGGAACTAACTATATGTCTATGAAAAGATAAGGATTAAATAAAGCATGGTATAATCACACTATAAAATAGTAGGCAGCAGTGAAAATATAACGGTGATAACTCATGTTACCAGCTAAGCTGTATGTGAAATAAAAATGAAGTATACAATACCATGTTACCATTTAAGTAAATATTATATATATTTAAAATATTATATACATATATACACATTGACCATCTATATCTTTGAGGCACTCTCATGGTGCCCCCCTAAGTCAAACTCAGCCCATATTTGAAGGCAGATCAATGCAAACATTTCATCTCTGTAGACAGCCAAAAACTAGAAACTTAAATTCCAATCAATGTAACATTACACAGAAATTAACATAAAGCAAGTTTTTTTTTTATTATGTCAGTAAATGCTTAGATATGTTTAGTTTAAAAAAATAGGACATAAAATTATATCTCAGCTTTGCTTTAAAAAAACCTCTACGTGACAAATTCAGATATACTCAAAGGGGAAAAAAGCTCAAAATTCGCCAAATGTTCACTGGATAGATGGACTGCTGTAATTTTTATTTTCAAGTTTCTTTTTCTGGTTGCTTTCTAGATGTTCTACAATGGGCATGTATTGTTGAAGTGTCAAGGACAAAACATGTTCTTTCTGAAACAGTGTATCTTCTGTTATTGCATTCTTGAGATACCTTTATACAGAAAATGCCAAAATATTTCTCTACTCCCAGCCTATCACCTTCACTGCAGTCCCACTTTTCAGCTGCCTACTGAGCAGTTATCAGCATCCCAGCTTCAGTTATCCTGGATGTGACTGCACCTCTCCCACTGCTGTGCTCACTGATCCCATCTTCCTGCTGGCTCAGCCCTGTCCCAGTTCCCAGACCAAGGCAGGACTGAATTTACAAGTACTAATACAAGGTCAGCCCCTCCTCCATCTCTCTCCCATCCTTTGTGAGAAAATGTTTCCAATTTGGGGCTGCCTGGACTTTTGATCCATGCCCCTGAGAAGTCAGTACCACACTGTAATACGCTTTGTATCATACTCTGGTATTAAACCATTCAGGTACTTTGCACCTCTACTAGATTGTCAACTCACAGGGTCAAGTACTATATCTTACTCATATGGATCCAGGGCTGTGTTCCCCAAAACAGCAATTTGAATAATTTGTAAGAAAGTATCTGATGAACGACTGCAACATTTGTTTAACCAGAAAACCTGTCTGGGGCTTCCCTGGTGGTGCAATGGTTGAAGGTCCACCTGCCGATGCAGGGGACACGGGTTCGTGCCCCGGTCCGGGAAGATCCCACATGCCGTGGAGCAGCTGGGCCCGTGAGCTGTGGCCGCTGAGCCTGCACGTCCGGAGCCTGTGCTCCCTCAACAGTGAGAGGCCCACGTATCACAAAAAAAAAAAAAAAGAAAAACTGTCTGATTTGTTCAAAGACAGAATGAGTTTGGAGACTTAATTCAATCAGCTAGTATTTATTAAGAAACTAATGGGGGCCCAGGATTATAACAGGGAAATATTAGAGAAAGCAAAGGTATGGCTCCTCTCGTTGACACAGAATCTAAAGTGGTTGACACCTTTTAAAAAAAAACAGAAAATAATTACTGTTTTAGCTTCTGCCTTAACAAGCAAAACATGAAAATCTTGTTGCCTGAGGTCCTGATTTCACAGATGGGCAAACTGCAATCGAGTTTGCCTGCCTGGATTCCAGACTACTGCCAGCACTGACTTTTGCCTCCTGTCCCAACTCCATGGGCCCCAGTACGCCTAGCTCTGCTTGTCACTATGTGTATGCTTGCCCACTTTGAATGATCCCCGTGGATCTAGACTCCCCCGCCCTCCCCCGGTTCGTGCTGTATGCTAGGATCTAAATGTTTCCCTTCCTCTTTTCCTAGGGTACCTCTGTCACCTGTTTCTGTATGCATTCCCACAATAACAAGCTGTGACTACAATCCTAGTTTTCTGCTTCAACCTCTTTCCCACAAGACTGACAACATCGTGGCAGGCCTCTAAAACCGTAACAAACACTGCTGCTCGCTGACCCAACAGTCATTCCCCTTTTTCTTAACTAAACTGCCATTTAGCTCAGCCATCCCCTTAGCCTCCTCCACACAGCCAGGAGCTTCAGGGAAAGCGGACCTCATCCCGGCCCCAGCAGGTGGATTCCTCATTAGTCTAAGTCTATCATGTATGGTATTCCTTTTCCCCTTACTGTTGACTGGATCGGGGATCCAGTGCTGGCCAGTGAGATCAGAGGTGAGGGAGAACTTGTGGCAAAAGTTTCCTCGTTTTTTTCTGGAAGAGATACCACTGCTGCACGATGATGTGCTCAGCACTGCAGCAGCCAGGACACCAATGCTGAGGATGAGGTCTAGACACAGAGGGATCAGAGAGAAGGGCAGAGGGGATACTGACCAAGGTCTCATACCTGGAGCCACCCATCCTCTGCATTTCTTGGCACTTTTACAAATCTTTTTGAATGCTTTCCCTTTCCTCTGCTGCCAGGTTACAGATAAGTAAAGGGCATATTTCTAAATAAAATACATCAGCAGCTTTTTTTTCTACTTCAAAAAAGTAACTTTAAGATGGGGATTTGTCGGGTATTTGGGGTTTTTTAGTTTCAAGCTATTATGAGAAAAGCTGCCATTAATTTTCATGTAAATGCCTTTGTGTGTGTTTTCATTTCACCTGGGAGTGGAATTTCGGGGTTATATGTTAAGAGTATTTTTAACATTAAGAGAAGAATGTTTCCCAAAGTGTTACATTCCCACCAGCAACGTATGAGGGCTTCACTTGCTTCACATCCTCTCCAAAACTTGATATTGTCAGTCTTGTTAAATTTAGCCATTCTAGTGTTTGTACAGTGGTAACATATTGTGGCTTTTAAATTTCATTATTTGGGTGACTGATAGACTTAATTACCTTTTCATGTGCTTACTGGTCACTGGTATCTCTTTTTTATGAAATATTTCTTCAGATATTCTGTTCATTTTTTTGGTTAGATTGTTTTATTGAGATGTAAGAGTTCTATATACAATTAGTCCATTTTCAGATATATAGAGATAGAAATAAAGATACATAGATCTAGCAAGTCTTGAGTCTTTTGAAGAACAAAAGCTTTTTTTTAAATTTTGATAAAGTCTAGTTTATCTTTTTCTTTTAACTTTATGATTAGTGCTTTTGGGGCCCTATCCAAGACATCTTTACCTTACCCCAATTCACAAAGAGTTTCTCCTATGATTTCTTGTAGACGTTTATATACTCTAAACCATAGACAAATCTCAAACACATTTATACTCAATGAAAGAAGGAGACAAAAATGGGTACATATTCTATGATTCAATCTCTATTCACTTTGGAACAGGAAAAACTAATCTATAGAGACAGAAAGCAGATCAAGTGGAAGGGCATTTTTTAGAGCAATGTAAATATTCTACATCTCGATTGCAGTGGTGGTTACATAGGTATATTTATCAACACACAACAGTATTTAAAATGGATGTACTTTATTATATGTAAAACATACCTCAACAAATTTGATCATAAAAAATTTTAATGGGAATTTGGAGCTGGATTGGTTGAAAGACAGGTGACCACACAGTCCTATGGGATAGGATTTAGGGGATAAGACTTTACTTGTGCTGGAGGCAAAAACATTAACCTTAGAGTATATGTAACTACTTAAATAAATATTACCTAATTCTAAACTCATTAATGCCATATAGCGTTTCAAAGACAGTGGCATTACTCCAACAAGCCACACATATACTGAACTAGTCCCTATCTAGAGGTAGCAACTGACTTGTATCTCCTGTCCAGGAAGGAATCTGAAAAAGGAAAGAGAGGGAAGGAGGGAGAGGTTAAGAAAGGGACAGATTTCTTAGTTCTTCCTTGGCCCAGAGACACTGTGAAGCTAAATCTGAAGTTTTCTTGGGAAAGGGAAAGCATATGACACTGAAGGTAAAGAGTTTTCTTGAGTAGCAACAGTTTATGTTTCAAAAAAAAAAGTGGGGGAGGGACAAAGAAATAAATCATTATGCCTTGTAAGAAATAAAGAAATAAGAAATAAGAAATAAAGAAATAAATCATTATGAAATAAATCATTTTGCCTTGAAGAAATAAGTCAGTAAGAAATAAATCATTATGCCTTGAAATTTTAAGGGAAATTCACATATGGAATTATAGAATTTTATAGCTAGAAGACACTATATCATCTGGTCTAAGTCACTTAAAATACATATTAAATAAATAAGCCTTGGAGGGTTTGAGGCTTGTTTAGTCATATAATTAGTTAGCTGGTTGAAAATCTGGAGGAAAAACCCAGGTGTCCTGATTCCTGATTCAGTTTTGCTATGAAATTATACTTTCTAGCCCAATGCTGTGCATGGAGCAGACATTTAAAAATGCCTGTTGAATGAATTCATGTTAGGTAATATGATTTTAAAAATACATAGAAAGCATAAGTAAACAGAGGGATAAATTTAGATGCAGACATTTTTTCCCAGTGAATTCTGTATATATTTCTTTATGACATTTCTGCATTTTAGAGGGAAAAAGCAAGAGCATCTTGTGAAATTACTCTGGCAGATATCAATGCCTGAAGAAAAATATTGAGCACAACTGGTAAACCCTCAAGAATTGTGGGACACCCTTTCTTAGAAATAGTTGAGGGCAATTAGCTTTTTCTGAGGTAGTTAAGGACACAGTAAGAAATCTACCTCCTCACTAAAAGATGCATCAACGATGTTTAACAACTGCCTCAGGCCCTACAAATTTAAGATAAAGTTGGAAGACGGGATTCTCACTAAACTGTTGTCTAACCACAGTTAAAATCAGATGGGAATGAGGACTTCCCTAGTGGTCCAGTGGTAGAGAATCCGCCTTCCAATGCAGGGGACGCAGGTTCCATCCCTGGTCAGGGAACTAAGATCCCACATGCCGCGGGGCAACTAAGCCCACGTGCCACAACTACTGAGCTCGCATGCCTCAACTAGAACCTGCGTGCGGCAAACTACAGAGCCCACGCACCCTGGAGCCTGCACACCACAACTACAGAAGAGAAAACCCACACCCCACAACTAGAGAGAAGCCCCCGGGCACCACAACGAAGAGCTCGCGCACCGCAACGAAAGATCCTGAATGCCTCAACGGAGATCCTGCGTGCCACAACGAAAACATGACGCAGCCAAAAATAAATAAAATAAATAAATAAATAATAAATAAATCTTAAAAAAAAAAATCAGATGGGAACGAACCATACCCTTTATCCTAAAGCTCAAGGCACATAAGGTAGAAGCAAGACAGAAACAAAATGATACACGGAAAACACCAAGATTGCTCTGCAATGTACCAGGGAAACTGCAGATTTGGAAACAACTTGCTGACAGCCCCTCCCACAGGCACACTGAGGTACTAAAATGACTGATCGGGAGCTTTGGATGTCACAGGCCGACCCCATGTTACATAAGAAAACCGGCTCCCTGGGTGAAGAGGCATAAAGGCCAGCTGAAACTGCTGGGCAGACAGCTACTGAAACTTACATGAAATCTACACTTACTTTTCATCCCTCATTTCTGAGCCCTCTTACCTTCTTGCTCCCTACTTCCAAACTAAATACCCCACTCAAAAGCTGATGAAGAGACAGATCTGAGCTTTGCCTCCTGTCTCCTTGCTTGGCCACCCTACAATAAAGCCTTTTTTCTCTGTAAAAGACCAAGGCCTCAGCATTGGTCTTTCGGTTGCTCATTGGGCAATGAGCCCACTTGCTCTGGTACAGGAACATCAATCCTCTGGTCTTTTAGGGAGTGGTTGTGGTTTCTGAGTAGGCTGTGGGAGAACTGGCATGCCCCCATTAAGAGTTCATGACTTCAGCTGTGAAACATCAAGGCGCCATAAAAAAAAGATATTGGATTTACTGCAGGTACGTAATGAACAATATGAGCCCGATTTACACATATGAGCATATTAAAAGTGTCCTATTAATTGAACAGGCAGTTATAAATTTTTCAGCTCAATAGATGAAACAAAATTAATTAATTTTATCTCATCCTTACTCCACAGTTCCCTGTTCTCTATAAGTTAAGGTCACCACCTTAACTTAGAACACAGTTGCTTCTTTTTCACTCCCTTTAATGCACACTGTCTTCACATATGAAAGATAACAGTCTGAGTTGTATACACAGACATGGCCTTTAAATAAGAAGGAATAAAAGCCCTATAAAATTAAGCTTTATAAGGTCAGACTATCACTTTTTTATAATGTGTTACAAGTAATGATCTCAAAGAGTTGTAGAATGCGTATTTGTGGTTGAGTTAGAATTCATCTCCAAGATAAAAATTCACTTATGAGGAAAATTAAAACATCTCAAAGTAGTTTGTCAAAAATCACTGGTGCTTTAACATGAAACTGACTAGACATGATACATTTGAAAATGTTTTATTTAGATCCACTGCATCTTTAAAACAGCAGAATATTAAGAAAACTTTCAAAATGGAAAATAAAGATGCTACAGTCTATGGTGTTAAACTTCTAGCTTTTGGAAGTACATTCACGTTTTTAGCTATATATCTTAACATAATATTCATGAGACTAATTTTGTATATATTAGAACTACAAAAAAATAATTATAAGAGTATTTTACTATTTTGGAGAAAGGAATGAAATTATATCTATCTATTAAAAATGAATTAAACATGAGCACTATAAACACTGAAACTTGTAACTTGCAGGTAAAATTTTCTGAAAATCCTTTTTTGATAAAATAATTCAAATCATTTATGCTTTTGGATACATGTTTCAGGGATATATATTTCAAAATAGTTAATAAATACCAGCCAAAAATAAAGGTATGTCAACAGACGTAGCCAATGAGCAATTGTCACCCCACACTGAGCAGATATTTAACTTGCTCAGTGTACAATCCCAGACAGACCCTCTGCTGTCATCACACCCTAGCCTCCCAGTAAACACTTGAAAGGGCATAACCCATTTGGAATCATTAATAATCCTGAACACCAAAAAAAGGAAGAGAAAAAAAGGGCCTGTGGTAACAAGGAAAAGTCAACAACGAAGTAAAAATAAAGTTCCTGGAAATACAATTACCCTTACAATTACCAGCTTTATGTATGACAAAATAAAATAATCATAGTTACTATTCTCCAAGTATATATTCTGGAATATTCGTGGGTTAAGGCAAAACAAGAGAGACGTGATAATCATGATATTAAATCTTTATTGTCTAGAAAGCTCAACTTTCTCTCTGCCTTGAAGTTTAAGGAAAAGAGAAAGAATACTCTGGGTCCTCATTGTGACACAGACCTTGAATTCTGCGTCTTGGTGTGGGACTTTGCATGAGACAAAGAACTAAAACAGGTCCTCTGGGTAGCTGCACATTCTGTGATAAAATGGATCCCACAATACAACAAGTTGTCTTGTCCCAAGTGATAGTGTAATTACTCTGACTATATATGTTTAATACCGTTTAATACACTCCCTAGTATTCAAGTAATTAGTCTTCCCAAACACAGGGTGCTTCTCTCCTCTCTGCTTTTGTTCCAGCTGTGGTACCCACCCTGCATGAAATCCTTCCCAGGAATCTCTGTCCAAGCCCCAGTGCTACTCCTGAATATAATTTTTCCCTGGCTACATAAACAACCGTCCTCTTCAGAATCCCTCTAACTACTTGCTTCTCATTTCTTTCCAGTAAATAATCATATATTGTCTTGGATTGTTCTTAAGCCATTTCTCCTAGTTATAATAATGCTTAAGACACACTTTGTTTATTCCAAGTACTGTGTTTGACACATTTAATTAACCCTTAAAGCAATCCTAAGAATCGGGGTCTACCATAATTCCCATTTTGTAAATGAGGAGAAAGACTTAAACACTACGAAAGGGCTCAACACTCTACTACTTAAGTAGAGCATGCGCTAAAATTGAAAGCTCTCTCCAAAGATCTTGTTCTTTGCCACTGTGAAATATGACCTCACACAAATGCCTGTTCTCCTCAACTAGGCTGTAAGCTAAGGTTAAAGAGAGTGTCTTTTGGCATCTTTTGAATAGTGCATATACTTAGCTGAGGGTTGAGCAGGTTTTAAGAACTCTGAGAAAGGCACAGAGAATGTTCCAGAATATTTCCTACAGGGTCCACAAGATGTTGTACTGGGTCTTTTTCTGTACCACACATTCTTAACAGTCCAGTGAACCAAAGGCAGAAACCTCCCGAAATTAAATTCTTCAGAGGAAGTTGGTCTTTATCTGTAAACTGAATAATGATCAGAGTAGCAGGCTGCTTTTTGAAGATGCCAGTTCTTCTTCTGTTTCATATTTTATTCACTTTAACTCAACTCTCTCTCAAAATCTTGCTGTAAACAAATGTTTTCTATTTGTTAATAACCTTATAAATTTTGTTTTCACTAAGTAGATGAATGTTTACAAAGTAAACAAATAAACAGTATCTTTGTTTCCATAGTAAGCACAGTGTTAAAAACAGAGGCATACACCCACATCACTCTGTATAGCAAAACCGCAATCAAGAAAAAGCAGGGCTGACTGAGGGGCTGCCTCTTCCCCACACTCACAACCATGAAGCTCCACAAAGAAAGAACAGGAGAGATGCTGGAAGGGGAAAAGTCACGTGAAAGTACATTAGGATAAAACTAACTTATTGTATTCATATATAATTACTATTAAAGTCTTTCACTAGCTTCATGGCATTCCGGGGAAATGAACAACAACAACAAAACACTCCTACCTACAACTGTGTCTGCTATTAAGTAACGTAACCACTCAAATATGGACAGGGTTGATGGCAATTCTGCATTAGAATGTTGGTAACACTGACAATTCGACCAAGCCATATGGCTTCAGTCAGCCAAGCCATTTATGGAATTGCATTCCTATCAAGGGGAGTTGGGGCAGGGGGTAGATCCATCATTCCTAATATCACACACTTCCCCAAAACCGATGCAGATGATTAACTGTGTCAGCTTTTCATCAAATCAGCACTCAATCACTTTGGAAGGTAATTCACTTCATCTCAACTCCTACTTTACATTCCCATAAAATGTGAAAGTGCATATTGCACTACTGGCATATAATAACTTAAATGAAAAGAAAAAAAAAATCAGTAATTTGCTCCACAGCATAGTTTCTTACTGGCAGCTTCAATGAATCCACCATTAATTTCAGTCCCTCCCCAGATACTCATTAAGCATAAAACATAGCTATTTATAGATATTAAGAGGTTTTTATATTTTTTATTTTTTAAAGAGAGTATAGATAGAACAAAATACAGGCTTCTAAATATTCCATTTCTGAGTTATACTGTTTGTTGGACCTTTCTGAAATGATGAATACACTAAAAATTCTGAGACAGGGCTGTCCCGCCATGTATGAATAAACTTTTCAGCAACAATGCTTGCAAACAAGAACATTGCCAAATCACTACTAATATATGTAATAGAAGGCGTCGGAGTGTAAGCTAAAGAAAGCAAAGTAAAATATATCATTTGGTGAAAACAAGTGGTGCAAAACCAACTGAAATTTTAAATTGTTAATGATGGTCCCAGAGCTAATTTAACTTTTCCACTGGTGTAAACACAGACAAAATTACACAGTATGTTTCCAACATCTTCACAATTTTTGTAACGTAGATGAAAAAGGGTAAGGATATCTGCTAAAGGTATAATGCAGCTAATGCTATCAAAATGGTATATTTCTAAGCCTGTGGAGTATAACCTCATTGCTCCAAACTGTCCATTGTCCTCCTTTAGAAGTTAACTCATGATGAACTAAAGTGCATCTCTTCCACTCTTCTGCTCCCTGTTTTCCCAAATCAATCTACCCTAGTGTTTTGTATGCTGACCAAAACATTCCACAAATAATGCTGTGGTGCACACACATTAAAGTTTAGAGAGTTTCTGCTTCTGAAGTATAGATAGTGACAGAACCAAGGACACAAGGGTTCAATTCCAAGGCAAATATTAGGCGGGTGGTTTGAAAATATCAACCCAAAGAGGCCTAGGGGAAAAGGATACAAGCATCCACTGTCACCACCCTCCCTCTCCCCTCCCCTCCCCTCTTCCTCTCTTGTTCTCTTTCTCTCTCTTCTTCCCTCCTTGTGGCTTCTCACACAGAGACAATCAAAGCCGGGAAAGCTGGATTTTAAATTAGTGAGACACACACTGGGAATATGTAATTCCCAGAAGAAAAAATAAACTGCTACAGAGGGGAGTCGGGGGTTGTTGGCAACATGTCTAAGTGACAACCCTCCCCACCCCCACCCTAATACAGCAAAAATCCATAGATTCCTCCTCGACCGACCCTCTTCGCCTTCCAGTTCCCAGTACTCTATCCAACTTGACCCTTAACCCAAATAACATTGAAATCCACAGGGCATCCACTGTGCAAGAGTGTGTCTCTCAGTATATGTACCCAATTTTTTGGAAGCCCCTGAATCCGGACAGTTGTGCCAGGCAAGGGATCTCCCACCGTGGAAGGGGTGAAGAAAGGGGAAAAAAAGAGATGGGATCAAATGGAAAGGGAGGCAGAGCTGCGCTCTAGGGCGAGTGGCTGCAAGGAAGACAGGGAAGAATGAAAGGGTGGGAAGGAAGTGGGGCTGGGAGAGAGGAAGAAAGGGATGAAAGAAAGGCTGGAAGGGAGAAAGGAGGGGAGAGGAGAGAGGGATGTTGGGAAGGATGAGGGCGGGAGGGTTGGGGAGCTGGGAGGGAGGGGAGGATGGAGAGGATGGGAGGGAGATAGGGAGGGAGGGAGGCAGGCAAGGATGGAGAATGCTCTGCCCGGGACTCACCTCTGTGGGTCGGTGGGAGTTTCTCGCCCTCCTCCTCTTTCTCGCCCGTTCCCAGCAACTGGAGGGGTAATCACAGAAGGGACTGGAGAGGCGGCGGCGGGGAAGAGGGCAGCAGCTGCTGCAGCCGCCTCTGGCCGAGGTGCGCTGCCTCCTGCTCCGCCCGCCAGCCCGGGTCTCCGCCTCACTCGGGGCTGGAAGCGAAGCCGCTCCCCCCTCCCCCCGCCCGCCCCTCGTCCTGCCCAAGCGCGAGCGGCAGCGGCCCAGATCGCCGCTAGGGGAAGAGGCCAGTGCGCAGGCGCGGCCGCTTGCTCTCGCGCGCGCCCTCGCGGCTTCCCAGCTGCCGCGGCTCCGCGCTCCGCGGGGCTGGAGAAGGCACGGGGTGGGGGCCACCTGCGCGCGCGGCCTGGGGAGCGCCGGTGGGGCGGGGAGGAGCTGGGGAGGCGAGGCGGGCCGCGCCGCAGGTGGGGGGAGGGGACGGTGGCGAAGGGGCACTGCCGAAGGGCGCAGGTGCCGTGTCCATGACAACCGCGTTACCCCTGGGCGGGGGAAGCGGTGAGCCGCCCGAGGACCAGGGACAGACACCCAGTGCGGGAGAGGTCCTGGGGGAGAAGGGGACGAGGGTTGCAGAGCAGGATGAAAGGGAGAGCCCGAGAGGGCGCGTGGCAGGAGAAGGGCAGGGCCCCAGGGCAGCGAAGGTAGTGACTGACGCAGGAGGGAGGTTTGTTGGGATCTGGAGGACCGAGAGAAAGAGGATTGGACTTTAAAAGGGACTAGGAGAGGGTGGAAGTGTTAAAACAAATGGCACAATTGCTCATTTCACATGCCTTTATTGAGTGCTGTCTCTGTAGAGGGCATTGTGGTTCTTTTATCGATTCAAAGAATATTACTGAGCCCTTAATTTGTACTAGGCACTCTACTTAGGCATGTTGAGATGTCCAAAAATGTTTAGTATACGGTGTTTGTCCTCGCGGAGGTTATACTTTAAGGAACTTACACAGAGATTTCAGGGAGCAAGTGCTCTGCCTACCACCATCAACTGGGGGTTGATGGTGGTGGACTTAACTGTTACAGAAGTGCTAGAACCGAAAAAGGTGCACAGCTTTATCAAATACGAAAGGTAAGTTACACTTACCTTTGTTCTGCCACAGTGCCAAGTGACTTTTTAAATCGAGAGAAAAATAGAGACAAACAAACCTATGGCAGTTTGGTATGGCACAAGTGATGCTGCATTCACATGATGCAAACTGGCCTCGCCTACAAGCATCAGTGTGTTTGTTCATGCCAACAGTTGCACGGATTTATATCACATGGTGCACGCATTTTTTCCACTCCTTCTTCATTGGCAACATCAGCTATGTTACATCCCTCCTTCATTCCCAAGCTGGTATCTGCTGCAATTGTTTTAAGATTGTGTGAAACCCATGTGACTTATTCTTTCCAGTCAATGACTTTAGACCTCTATCTCTGTCCATTCCTCTATCTTTCCCACCCAATATCTTTTTGCCTTTCTTTTTTAGTGACACCACCACTGTGCCAAATTAAAAATCCCTGAGAGAATATGGACAGGAATCACCTGATGTAGGGTTAAGAAAAAAAATCCCTTAGCCGAGAACGATGTTTCAGGACCATGGACAGTGCTGTCGCATGCTCCTCCCACCAAGCTTTATCCTTAGGCTCAGCCTATGGATTCAGGAGAAAGACGCTAAGAAGGTACAGAGTGTGCTTCAGGAAGTATATGCCGAGTACCAAATGATTTGTGACAAAAGATAGGAACAGAGTAGAAAAAGAGAAAAGCATACCGTGGACTGGAACAAGTAGAAAGCAAGTGGACCCAGACAGACTTTGAGTAAAGAATGGGTAAGATTTAGGGAGGCACCACAAGGCCCTAAACTGGTAAGAGGAGGATAGTTTAGAGAGGGAGGTGCTTGAATAAATATAGGGATACTTCATGCTACTACTATACAGTATCTTCCTGGAGTCAGAGGACACCTCTGGCTTCAAATGGTCCAAGAATGTGGAAAGGGGAAAAGTAGTTCCAGTTAAATGAGGTAGAAAAATCTCTCAAGGATGTTTTGTCGTTGTTACTCTGATTTTTTCATTCTCTAATCCAGCTGGTAGGGAATAAACCAAAAAATACAGGCCAAAGAGTTATCAGACCTCTCTTTAATGTTGAGAGCTTTCATTTATAGCTTTGTGTGTTGTTTTAAATTAAGCTTAAATTTATAATTCTATATTTTAATTGGCAGCAGACAGACAGGAGGAAAACAAAAAAAAAACCTAATGTAGACCAAGTGCTGTCTTGTCAAAATGAGATGTCCCTCGCTTTTGTCTTGTAGTGACTTTCAAAACTATTAGATATTATTGAGAGAAATTTAAAAGTCATTTGCAAAATATTTACAGGGTTTTTGTCCATGCAATTGCTTTAAATTAGAGTTAGTAAAAATAATGGCATAAAAGCCATCCCTGATTTCTCAGACCCCTGGTCCCCTTACTCTTCCTTCAGAATGCACCAGACTGTTGTCTGTCAGTCAGATAATGATAAGAAATTACTCAGGCAATGTGTTTAAGTCACCAGCAGGCAAATGACAGCTGAAATTTTTGTTCTCTGCCTCCAAAAACTTTGCTAACTCTTTTATATTTTGAATGAAGGGGAAACTCCAACCCCAACCTACTTCATGGAAACATCCAAATTGAGTATTATTTTAGCTATATTTATTTCTCTCAGATAACAGTCTAAACATCCCTGTATAAATAAAGGCTATCATTTGATACTGAAAAGCTATCATTTTATTTGTCCCCATTCTAAACCAAGAGGAAATTTTAGAACTTTATTTCTTTTGTTTTGAGACTGCTTGTGAGTCTGGCTGTTTTCAGTTTTCTCGATTTAAGTATTGTCCTTCATTTCAATGACATAAACATATACAGCCCTAAGAAAAACAAGCAGTTTTTCCCTTCCCCCATTCATATTAAAGATTTATGCCAAGCTAAATAACAAACAAAAAGAGTACTGTTTAAAGTACATTATTGTGTACAAATGGAAAAACATACTGTATGTAACTAAAATACTGTTTTACCTGCAGTGATATGACATCTAGATTTTTAGAATAGTCTCCAAACCAATACTGGCAAATCCTAAGTAAAATTATCCCTAGTGCTTATACATTTAAATATCAGGTCCCCACCCACTGGGACCCTCATTCAGTCTGTCAGCTCCTGAAATATCTCTGTCAAATCCTCCTGAGATATTCATTTTTTTTTAATTGGAGTATAATTGTTTTACAATGTTGTGTTAGTTTCTACTGTACAATGAAGTGAATCAGCTATATGTATACATATATCCCTTCCTTCTTGGACCTCCCTCCCACTCACCCCCAGCCCACCCACCTAGGTCATCGCAGAGCACTGAGCTGAGCTCCCTGTGCTACACCACAGGTTCCTACTCGCTATCAATTTTACACATGGTAGTGTATTTATGTCAAAACTAACCTCCCAATTCATCCCACCATCCCCTTCCCTTAGACTTTATATTTTATAGCAGTTTTAGATGCACAGCAAAATTGAGCAGGGAATACAAAGAGTATCCATATATACCTCCTGCAACCACCCACGCAAAACTTCCCCCCACTACTGACACCTCGCCAGTGTTACATTTGTTAAAACCTATGAACCTACACTGACACATAGCTATCACTCAAAGTCCATAGTTTACACTAAGGTTCACTCTTGCTGAACTTTCTATCGGTTTTGACAAATGTATAAATGACACGTATCCACCACTGTTTCATACATAATCATTTCACTACTCTAAAAATCTTCTGTACTGTGCTTATTCATTCTTCCTTCCCCCAGCCCCTGGTGACCTCTGATCTTTTTGCTGTATACATAGGTTTCCCTTTTCCAGAATGACATATAGTGGAAATCATACAGTATGTAGACTTTCAGATTGGCTTCTTTCACTTAGTAATATTCTTTTTAGTGCTGAATAATAATATTCCATAGTCTGGATGTTCCAGTTTGTTAATCCATTCACCTACTAAAGGACATCTTGGATGCTTCCAGCTTTTGTCAATTATGAATAAAAATAATATAGAAATTTTACTTTTTAATAACCTCCTAAATATGTCAGAACTTGTCATGGTATTTTTGCGTATGTATGAGTACCCCAGGACTTCTTATATGTTTCATCTTGTTCTCACAAACCTTGCTACAGATTTCTTCTATTGTCTAAAAAATATCAGCCGATGAAACTCTCACTTTTGTTTTTATGTACTCCATTCATTACTTTAAAAAAATCACTAGGGCTTCCCTAGTGGCGCAGTAGTTGAGAGTCCACCTGCCGATGCAGGGGACACGGGTTCGTCGTGCCCCGGTCCGGGAAGATCCCACATGCCGCAGAGCGGCTAGGCCCGTGAGCCATGGCCGCTTAGCCTGCGCGTCCGGAGCCTGTGCTCTGCAAGGGGAGAGGCCACAACAGTGAGAGGCCCGCGTACCGCAAAAAAAACCCACTAAATATCTTGTTTTATAATTCTTGTTTACTACCTATCAACTCTAACTTCCCTTTGTCAAGCATATTTATCATTCATATCCCTAGTGTGTGTGTATATGCTGTTTTAATGTTTGCAAATAAGTACAATGGGTGTTTTAGGAATCACATATATAAAATGTCTTTCTTTTGCATTTTGAAACTTTTCAGCTGCAATGTTATATAGATAGATTGTGGTAGGCAGAATAATGAGCCCCTGAAGATTTCCATGCACCAATTCCTTGAACCTGTGAATACGTTACATTACATGGCAAAAGGAACTTTGAAGATGTGATTAAGATTACGAAATTTGAGAATGGGAGATTTTCCAGGATTATATGGAGGGGTTGAATACAATCACATGAGCTCTTGGCTAGAGTCAAGAGGTGTATCAGAGAGATGAGGCAGAAGAAGAGTCAGAGAGATTCCAAGTGTGATAGTGACTTGAACGGCTTTGCTGAATTTGAAGGGAACCTTAAACCAGGGAATGAGGGCAGCCTCTAGAAGCTGAGAATAACCCCTGGCCAACAGCCAGCAAGGAAACAGACCTCAGTCCTACAACCACACAGAAATGAACTTTGCCAACAACTTGAAAGAGCCCAGAAATGAATTGTTCACCAGGGCCTCCAGAAAGGAACATAGGCCTGCCAACACTTTGATACTATTCTGGTAAGGCTCTAAGCAGAGAAACCAGTGTAGCCCATAAGATTTCTGAACCACAGAACTGTGAGATAAATTTGTTTTAAGCCATTAAATCTGGGGGAATTTGTTAAGGCAGTGATAGAAGACTAATACAGAGAGATTTTATATCAATTATCATATTTGAAAAAAAAACCCAACTTCATTGGATGGCATTTATGAGTGCTTTTAAATTCCAGCATTACCGTATTCTAGTTTTTTGACATTGGGCAAGTTACTTAATGTCAATCAGACTTAGTTCCACAGTCTGTAAAACAGTGACCATTTTTATCTGTGCTCCTGACTTTGTTGTGAGAAATAAATTGTCCATAAATTGCTCTTTCTTTAATTAATATTTCTAATATGAATGAGGAAATGAATCAGACATTAAAATAAGATTATTCCTTGTTATATTTTGACCACTTTGGATCTGTTTCCATAATGTTTTATTTCCAAATAAAAGGAAATATCGGAGCTTCCATGGTGGCGCAGTGGTTAAGAATCTGCCTGCCAATGCAGGGGACACAGGTTCGAGCCCTGGTCCTACATGCCGCGGAGCAACTAAGCCCATGCACCACAACTACTGAGCCTGTGCTCTAGAGCCCGCGAGCCACAACTACTGAAGCCCGTGCACCTAGATCCCGTGCTCCACAACACGAGAAGCCATCGCAATGAGAAGCCTGTGCACAGCAGCGAAGAGTAGCCCCCAGTCACCACAACTAGAGAAAGCCTGTGTGCAGCAACGAAGACCCAATGCAGCCAAAAATAAATAAATAAATTTATTTTTAAAGAAAAAAGGAAATATCTTTTATCTTTTCAAAGGAAAAAAATAACCAGTAATATGTCTCCTCAAACTAAATATGTCACTCCCATCTTCAGGCTCCCTAATAGACCCAGGATCCTTAGAGGAAGATGGGGCAACTCCTTAACAATTTCCATATTTTATCATTTTGCTCTCAACGGTTATCCTGGAAGAGTATTTTTCTAAACTCTGTTCTAAGGAAGAATGGTTCCAGTCTGAATTCTTTCAATAACAAATGACTGCAATCCAACTTAAATTAGTTTGACTAAAAGGGGAATTTTGGCTCACATAGCTGAAAAGCCTAAAGTATGTCTCAGTAAGTTTCAGCTAGATGCAGGTGGTCATCAAAAATATTAATCACGGTGAAGGCTCTGATTGGTTTTGCAAAGGCCTGTGTTCATCTATGAACCAATTACTATGACCAGAGGAATGAGATACTCTCATTCATATGCCCACTCTTGTGACCACATGCAGAAGGAACAATTACCAAAAAGACTTTGAGGAACGGCATGGGAAAGCATACTGCGTAAACCAAAAGTACAGCTGCCCAGTCCAGCACTGTGAAATTATTTAAAAAGTGATCACCATGAAATTTAATTGGTAAATGCTGGGTGAAATGCATTTTAAAGCTTTCCTTCATGAATCCTTAGAATGTCATAATGTGCATGAAAGTTATTTAAGAGAAAGCTATCATATGTAGTGTTTCCTATATTTATTTGATCAGGGAACCCTCTGTCGCAAAGTATCTCTTGCAATGAGTGTTCTAGGAAACATGCTTTGGGAAGAGCTGACCTTAGATTTTGCCGCACTCTGCTGTTCTTTGATTCTCACAGCTTATTAATGAGCTTATTTCTGTTCTTCTTGATTTGTAAAATATCTGATCCTCACTGCCATTATTATTCTTATTATTATAGAACTCAAAGAGTCTTAACTGATAATCCTTCATCTGTGGCTTCCTTATTTTGCAGATGGAGAAACTGAGACTCAAAGTATTTTTTCTCCCATAATCATAGAACTAGTCAATTCCTGTATGAATCATCTGGGCTAGGTTATGCTGAGGTAACAAGTAACCCCAAGATCTCAGAGGGTCACGTGTTAGCTCTGTTCTATATAATTCTCTTTCTGAGACCCACGCTAACTGCACAGCCACTACCGAGATTCTAATTCATCATCGTTACAGAGGGAAATAAAGCAATTAATTGTTCTGGTCCAGGAATAACTTGTGCATTGAATCCAAACTAGTCACACAGTCCACATAACCACAAGGAACTTTGGAGTGCAAAACTGCCATGAGCCTGGAAATACAAGGAAGCTGAAATGTTTGGTGGACAATCCTGATTACTACAGGGGAAAATGTGTTGGGACAGGATTTTCTGACTTACTTCTCTCTACCACTTTTGAGTTTCAAATGTGATTTGATGATGCATGGTTTTAATGATAGATATCATTTACAGAATATGCTAGTGCTAAGGACTTATTAAGAATTTTCCACATATTGACTTATGAGGAGATCACTAATATTATCCACATTTTTACAATGAGGAATCTGAAACACAAGGTGTTTTAATAAGGGTTGCCCCAACTAAAACATGAAAGGTGCCTCATATGTTTAAGGCTCTGGGTGTTAATTCTTGCACCAGGTCATAGAGTGGTGGGTGGTGGAGGTGAGCTTTTAATCTATACAGTCTGGCTCCAGAGTCCACACTACTCTTCACAGCGCTCTACTACCTTCCCACTGATGGAAGAAAAATAACTCCTTCTTACAATTCAAAACACTAAGTTCTTAGTTCAGCTCTGAAATGGCTGAAGCAGATTCATTTCTTTTTTAACTTAACACATGCACCAAAACATGTTATGAAGGAACTTTAGGAATTTAAAAAATAAAACAATGAGTACTCCATCAAACAGAAGATTTATACTACCTAAGAAATGTCTACAGTCCTTATTCTACATACAGATGCACTCACCCATGCACACGTGACTTTCCTCTAGTATTTTGTTTGAAAATATTCTCCAACAATCAGAAATATAAAGGCCAGTGAACAAGCAGATCTCCAATTCTACAAATACTATTGTCCCAAGTGCCTGTTTGCATTGTATAGTATTATATATAATGTTCTAACTAAAAGTTCAAACTCATCCTTGTTAAGAACAAGTATTTGGAAGCCTTGGCACATTGATTTATTCATCCATTCAAGAAACTTTTGACATTTGCCTATTGACAGTCAAAATTCTCAACGTAAATTATTTAGATAAAAGACAGAGTTTGTGCCATCAATGACCTCAGAGTATAATGAAGCAAACTGACAAAGAAGTGCAGTTTAATGCAATGAGAGCTACAGAGCACACTGTTTATTGCTTACCTAGTATCCATTCCACTCTGTTTCCATTCTAACAGCTCTATACCTCTCCATCATGCAGCTCAGGTGCTTTAGGCTGAGGTTAACCTCACCTCTGGCTCCAAGACCAGGCCTGATCTAGGGGGAAATCCCACTGACCTTGTCACAGGCATTAGTTCAAAAGCTCAGGACTAAGCTCAATGTCCCATTTCATTCCCTGGCCAGAGAAGTTGATTTAGGAATTAACATATGATGGAATACGCACAAATGGGACAAAAAAGTTTTCAGTGGCTTCCAAGAAATAACTTTCTTTTCAAGAGAGCTAATAGAAAAAATATCTACTTTTGTTTGGATTTAAATGGCATATGGGTATAAAGTAAGGAAATGACACAGTCTTTTTAGGTATAGGAAGGAAAAGATAGGCCACTACAGATAGCTCAAACAAAAAAGGATTTAATACAGGGAATTGATTTACACAGGTGTTGGAAAGATTGAGTGAATGAGAGAAAATGAAGTAATTTAGACACTGTCATTATTCCATACATTAAAAAAGAGAAAATAAGTTAACATTTAAAAGTATACACATATACGCCATGCTCTAGAACTCACATACGAATAACTTCCTTTATTTACTACCCATTCCATGTTTACTTTGCCTGCAGCCAGGATCTCAGCTAATATGGTTCTTTACCAGATGAAGGTAAGCCAAATTTTCATTCCTGAGGGTGTGAGTTTTAGGCGGAGCTGTCTCTTTGGGTTGTATAGACTTCCATTAATTTCTCAACTGAACATTAAAGTCCTAAGATCCACTCTGGGAAACCTCCTTGGTTCCAGACATCATCTGACTGTCTCCTCTATGGAGGAGTAACCCAACTTCTCCTTGGTAAGCACTCCATAAATCACAGTAGCCCAGTATTTGTCTGTTGTTTCAGTGGAATAAGAAGCCCAAAATAATCAAGTGGCAGACTTAATTTCCATTTCCTTGAAAGCATTATGTCTCCTGGTTAAGACAGTTTTCATTATGGAAATAAGACCACTCAACCAACAGACCTCGAAGTTGTGTGTATGGGGAAAAATTATTGAGGTCCACTTCTCTTCTTAATGAATGGATTAAGAGTAAAACAATTTCATGTGCGGTATCTAATAGAAGCTGGTACTGTGTGATGTAGGAAAATACCCTGAATTTTAAAATTCATGTCTCTCAGCTGGCACTGTATCTAATAATCCAGGAAGACATTCTATGTCTCTGTTAAGGCATCTGCTTCTGGGCCAAGCAGTATATGGTAAGATCAGTGAATTGTATGAGCCCATAGCTGCCCGCCTTTTGCTTTGGAATAAGTTCTTCAGTCAGAAGCAATATTGTATGGAATAATCTTGATGGTGACCAGAGCACTCCAAAAGTCTCCTGATATTGGTGCTGAAAGAGGCATTGGAAGCAGGAAAAGCAGATCCAGCATCCAGAATAAGTTTCAGTTCCCCTGAGGACAAAGTCATTTACCATTTCTAGCTGGAAGAAGTCCAAAGCAATCAATCTGATACCAGGTAGTTGGCAGGTCTCCACAAGGAATGGTGCCATATCAGGGTCTTAAGTTTGACCCTGTAGCTCCTGTACACCCAGCAAGGACGGTAGTCAAATATCTTTGTAGGGCCTCCCTGGTGGCGCAGTGGTTACGAATCCACCTGCCAATGCAGGGGACATGGGTTCGAGCCCTGCTCCGGGAAGATCCCACAGGTCGCGGAGCGACTAAGCCCGTGTGCCACAACTACTGAAGCCCGCGCGCCTAGAGCCTGTGCTCCACAACAAGAGAAGCCACCACAATGAGAAGCCCGTGCACCACAATGAGGAGTAGCCCCCACTTGCCGCAAACAGACAAAAGCCCGCGTGCAGCAACGAAGACCCAACGCAACCAAAAATTAAAAAAAAATCTTTGTAAAGAAGGACCATATTGTTGAGCCCTTGGAGAACACCTGTGCTACTTTGCAAACGAGTCCATTGAAAAAGCATTGGAAAGGCTAGAAAACTGGTGGCTGGGTGACATCCACAGACCAGGCCATCATGTACACTTTTTGTCTAGGAGTTAAGCACTGTCACTTGGCTTCTGCCATTCAGGGATCCCATTGTTTCCACTGAAATCAGGGAGCCTATTTCAAAATTGGCCTCTTGCAATGTCATACTCAGAGAACAAAAGATAGCCACCAAAAAACTCATTTTCTTTAATTTTATTATGGATAAGTCCAAAAATATGTAAAAGAAGAGGAAGAGTATAATTAATCCATGACTATTTATCATTCAGCTTCAATAATTATCAGTTCATAGTCAATCTTGTTCCATCTATACCCATATCCACCCCCTGAATCACAGAGTTTTTGTGGATTGTTTTACTTCTCTCACTAATGTACTTTACAAATGTCTTTAATGTAGTGTTCTCTGGACTCATATAGGAACATATTAGGGGATGGCCGAGTTACAAATAACAGATACACTCTGTTACTTCTACTTCCCTAAGCCTTGGAATATTTCTTCATTATGTCAGGGAAATTGTAGACTCTGAACTTCATTAACTGTAGGTCACATTAGAGTCTGATGTGTTCACAGCTGAACCACTCCTATCTGCTTAGATAGCACGTTGGATACAGAATCTCTGTAAATCGCCGTTTGTTCCAAAATACTTAGAATCATTTCCCACACATATACCCCAAATTTAAGCTAATATGAATAAAAAATAATAATCTTACAATTCCTTTTTGTATATGTCATGTCCCCCTAGGTAGATTTTGCTCTTGCCTCCTAACATATGCCAAAATCTGACTCAAGTTGTAGGTCTGAAGGCAATGAGGCATGGTGGAGATCAGTCTTATCAACAGGCATCCACTTGCAAAGCAACTTCCTTATAGGAGGTTATTACAAGGCCTCCAAAGAGCAAAACACTAATAGCCTTTGATATGGGAGAGTATTTCTACTATCAATGGAAGTTCAAAGAGATTTGCTGGTTTAAGGTCCTCAGTTTCATCCATGTCTAACCAGATATCCATTCTTTCCCAACAAATGCTCAAAAGTTCACGTAAGATACATAGTGAGGCAATGAATTCAACTTACATTGTAGTTCTGGAATTTTCACTTTTAGATATGGGATGAGATTTAGGATCTCCCCTACAGCTGCAATAAATGAGACATTGTTTTCAGAACACAATAAAACCTCTGTGAGTCTCTGGCCTGCCTTGAACTAAGAGATTAAAGTCCTGGGCTTGTCAATTTCTCTCTATAAGCAATCAAGGGCAGTCTCAAAAAAGCCTTGCCCCACAGGTTTTGTCATCATTACCACTATAGTGGTCAAATGCATTAATCACTTGATTTCCCAGAGCTTTGTCTTCAGTAGGCCTATCATCTAGAGCAACAACAGATAAGAGTTTGGTAAATGAGATGCCTTTGCATGTCATGAATTAGCAGTAACCGGTTTTCCACTGGTGGTAAGATCATCACTATATTCCAGCTAGTTAATGTACCTAACCCAAGAATCCCATCTTTGAAGTCTGTTTCCTGGAACCTGAATAAATAGAAAGCACTCTGATGATTTCAGATAACAGACTTTAATTCTGGGATCTAAGTCAGGAATATTATAACATATTTATTAGAAATTCTTTTTTTTTTTTAGTTTTTATTGGAGTGTAGTTGCTTTACAATGTTGTGTTAGTTTCTACTGAACAGCACAGTGAATCAACTATACATATAAATATATACCCTCTTTTTTGGACTTCCTTCCCATTTAGGTCACCACAGAGCACTGAGTAGCGTCCCCTGTGCAATATAGTAGGTTCTCATTAGTTATCTATTTTATACATAGATAACTGTCACTAAAAAAGGAGATGAAGATGTGGTACACCAGAGATTAGTAATTGCTGAAAGCAGCTACTTCATCTAGTTCTTGGAGAATGAAAGGAATAAGATGGTGTAATCAGAGCCCCAAAGAACCCTCACTGCTTCCCTGGTAGGATGATGTCTAGATAGCACAAGTATGGAAAAGGAGCCTGAAATTTGTGCTAGAACTATGGAAGAGGTGCCATTGAAGCTGAAGCTGTATTGCTGATGGATGGAAGAATGCAGTTGCTCAAATACATTTCAAGAAGAAGAACAAGAGAAAAGAACAATAGCTTCTCTATTCCTCCAACTATCTGATGCCCTACTAGTATCCTCTATTGGAAGAATATAACTAGAGGTTAGCTAGGAAACAAGGCCAAGGAATGTACTTTGTACACCCCTACCCCCAGTATTTCAGAGCAGAGAAGATGGGGGCTGAGAGACAATAGACCATGCAGCCAATGTGATGTAGAAAAATCTTGCAATTATTTTTGTGCATAAGTCATCTTCCTCTGGGTAAGAAAAATTGGTTTGTTCATCCCCCCAATGTGAATATAAAAATCTAACTCAAGTTTGTTAAGCACCTACTATATAGGAAATGCTGTTTATATTCCACAGACACTGACAAATTAGAATAATATTGATACTCTAGAAATGGACACAGATGAAAAGCACATAGCAAATAAATATGTAGTATAATTTCCAGTGCTGATAAAAGCCATGAAGAAAAGTGAAGTGTGGTAAAGAGATAGAGAGCAGGAATTGGTAGAGGCTTTTAAGAGCATTAGGGTATTTCTGTCTGAGAAGGTGACAGATGAGAACAGATCTGAAACAGTATGTAAGTGTGATGGTTAACTTTATGTGTCAACATGAAGGGTGTTTTAGGATGAGATTAACATTTAAATTGGTGAACTCTGAGTAAAAAAGATTGCCCTTCATAATGTGTGGGGGTCTCATCCAATCAAAAGAAGGGCTGAATAAAATAAAAAGACCAGCTTCTCAGAGAAAGAAGAAATTCTCCAGCAGATTGTTGACTCCTGGCCCACACTACAGATTTTGGACTTGCCAGCCTCTATTATTATTTTTTTTGGGGGGGAGGGGCCTCTCACTGTTGTGGCCTCCCCCGCTGCGGAGCACAGGCTCCAGACACGCAGGCTCAGCGGCCATGGGTCACGGACCCAGCCGCTCCACGGCATGCAGGATCTTCCCAGACCTGGGCACGAACCCATGTCCCCTGCATTGGCAGGCGGACTCTCAACAACTGCACCACCAGGGAAGCCCCAACCAGCCTCTATTATTGTGAGAGCCAACGCTTTATGATATTTATATCTTCTATTGATTCTGTTTTTCTGGAGAACACTCACTAGTACAAGGAACGATGCTTGCAAGGCTCCATGTAGGATCGTTTGGGGCATAAGAAGTAGCAAATGCCAATAAAAAACTTTAAAAGAAGAAAGAAGCAGCAAATGCCAAGGTCCTAAGGTAGGAACAAACTTGTCACATTGAAGGAATATTGAAATGGAATAGAATGGCAGGAGTGGAGTGAGTTAGAAAAGAGCAACAAGAGACAGGGCTGGAGAGATCTAGAAGGACCTTATTACATAGAGTGTCTGAGGTGATGGAAAGGATTAAGGATTTTGTTCTTTTTTCTAATGGGAAGCAACTGAAGTGTTTTGGTCAGGAGAGTAACATAACTTGATTTTAATTTTCAACAGATCACCATATGACTACTAAATGGATAATTGACTTAGGGGACCCATTTGGAAGCACAGATACAAGGTAGCAGGACATTGTATCAGTCTAGGAAAGATGGGGTGGCTTTGTGAAGTCCATCCTACCCCTGACCTTTGACTTACATGATATGATTTATTTTCTTGTTGTTTAATATAGCTTGACTTGAGTTTTCTATTACTTGCAGCTATAGTGATCCTGGCTGACACAAAATTTGGTAACAAGTGTATGGTGCTGAACCAAGGTAGAAGGAGGTCAATGAAAAAAATCTTCCCCTCTTGGACTAGGAAGTTGATGATATTTGCTATGCAATTATAGAAAAGTTGGCTAAAATGACACTTCTTCTATCTTAGGAAAAGGCCATGTACTTATAAATGGTGACATATAGGGTGACTGAGAAGAAAAAGTCAGGACGTCAATCTGTTTTGGGTTAGTCTTCCAGCCTCCAGTGAAGTCTACAAAAAAGATATGGCTTACTTTAAAGGGAACTTTCTGAAAATAGGGAAGAGAAAGATTGGCAGAAAATACCATTCTTTTCTTCCTATTGACTGAAAGCCAAACTCTTTCAAATCCCAAGCTAAGGTTTTTGCTACGAGGACAGAACGGTGGGAGACATTGGGATAAGATGAGCCTAACTCCTCAGACCTCTCGCAAGGAAATTCTGCTAATCATTTTCAGCTGGTTAATCATGTCATTGTGAAGGTGCAGGGGGAATTTAACTTGTGGTAATTATGACAGTTTTGGTGCCTTTTCATCTAAGTTTTATTTTTTTAATTGCTCTGAGACAGAGACCAAAATGAAAGTGTCATTCAGTTCCAAGGTAATGGGCATTACACAGAAGCTTGTTGCTAAGATAATGAAATGATCAGAGTCAGACCTTGACCAGGTAAACTACCGTGTGTGATTACCATACCTGCAAAATTTTTGCAAACAAAAGATCAAAACCTGTTAATTTTTCAAGCAAGCTGAACTGCCAAAGAAATTCTAAACCAGGCTAAAAACAGTCTTTGATTTCTTAAATCCAGAAAAATCTTCAGATCCTCAAACTTGAATCACCTGGGACTGGACTGCAAACACCACACCATCACTACAAAGGACATTCCCTTCATGGCCATTTTAAATATGACTAGGGAGTAAAATGGACAAAGGACACCCATCCCAAAATTTGAACTGGGTACTGTCAGTTTGGCTGACCAAGGATCTCACTTCTCTTGCAGGTCATAAGATAGTTTATATTTCTGTCCAAGAGGATGTGGTATCTATTTATCACCCTGTGACACTAGTGTTTCTTACCCCACTCATCCCCTTTTTCAACAGAGGTTTATTTTGTTTTATATCTTGTTGTTTTTATTTATTTTTTAAAATTTATCTTATAGAAGTATAATTGATTCATAATGTGTTAGTTTCTGGTGTACAGCAAAGTGGTTCATATATAGATAGATAGATAGATAGATTCTTTTTCATATTCTTTTCCATAATGGTTTATTACAGGATATTGAATATGGTTCCCTGTGCTATACTCTAGGACCTTGTTGTTCATCCATCCTATATATAATAGTTTGCATCTGCTAATCCCAAACTCCCATTCCATCCCTCCCCCACCCCCCACTCCTTGGCACTACAAGTCTGTTCTCTATGTCTGTGAGTCTGTTCCTATTTCATAGATAAGTTCATTTGTTTCATATTTTAGAGTCCACATGTAAGTGATATCATATGGTATTTCTCTTTCTTTTTCTGACTTACTTCACTTAGTATGATAATCTCTATGTCCATTGATGTTGCTGCAAATGGGATGATTTTATTCTTTTTTATGGCTGAGTAGTATTCAATTTTATATGTATACACACACACACACACACACACACACACACACACACACACACCCCACATCTTCTTTATCCCTTCATCTGTCATGTTTGTTTTAATAATGGCATCCAGTTCCCTTACTACCACAGTACGTTGGGGTGAATACTATCAGCATGAAAAGCTACATCTAGATCTGAGGGAAGAGAATGGATAAATCTTCAGGTTGTTTTCTTTGGGCATGGACACTCTTGCAAGTGTTATATATAGGAGGAAGGATATGTGCGAATGTTTAGTGGTTAAAACATTGGATTGTGTTTAATATTGCTGAGTGTTACTAGTTATCAGTCTCCCCTTCTCACAGAATTGAATATTTTTATTCAGGTGTTCATCCCCTGCCCATATAATACATGTGATCTCCATCCCAAACCCCAGGTAGTCATCACCAAAAGAGTACTTTATACTATCTTCTCACAGTGATTGATTTAAGTTCCTAGATGTAATAACAAGGTGAGGCATTCCTCTAGCTACAAATTATTTTTAAAGAAATGGTCATGTGTCTTAACTGGGGGTATGAGAATAAGTGAAATTTTGTTGGACGTTTTGGGGAAATTTTTTTCTAACTTTTAAATGTTAGTTTTCTTCTAATGGAAACCACAGTAGATGAAGATGAAACCAGGAACTGCCACAGCTATTTTTCCACTATGAGGAGCATATACGTAGAACAAAGTCAAAGAAAAAGGGAATATAGTTTAAGGGTCTAAAGAAAAAAAACAAGATCTAGGACCACTGAATGAACTTGTCCCACCCTGAAGTTTTGTATAAGTCAAGAAGAGAGAGAGTAGCATTGAAATATATATACTACCAAATGTAAAATGGATGGCTAGTGGGAAGCTGCTGCATAGAACAGGGAGATCAACTCAATGCTTTGTGACAGCCTAGAGAGATGGGATAGGGAGGGTGGGAGGGATGGAGATGCAAAAGGGAAGAGATATGGAGATATATGTATACATATGACTGATTCGCTTTGTTCTACAGCAGAAACAGTCACAATATTGTGAAGCAATTATACTCCAATAAAGATGTGAAAAAATAAAAGAGCAATTTTTGAATGTAAAAAAAAAAAATACAAAACTTAATGAAGGTTTGGAATGGGTTTTCTGTTACTTGTATCCAAATTCACCCTGATATTGATATACAGGTTAAGAATTGGATATCATGCAAATGCAGATTATTACAGAGTGTAATTCCTGGAAGAGATGTTTTCTGAGGTGAAACTGAAAGGAAAGTGGTACTTTGCCAAAGACAAGAGAGAGAAACTATAGGCAGACTAATAGCATTTGGAATACTGTAATACCCTTTTTTTACTGTGGGGCCTTCTAGTGGGACATAGCCTAACTCCACTTCAGTAAGAGAAGAATCATGGGTGTGCCTAAGTTAGCTTCACGACATTGAGGTGACTGAGTTTACAAGACATTGAGGACTTTAAATTCAAGGAAGTTTGGTTGACATCATCTGATGTAACATCATTCTGTACAGAGCAAAGAACTGGAGGGACAGAGAACTAATAACCATTTGGTGATACAGAAGATGGTAACAGCAAGAACAAATGCTAGGAACAGTGAGTCAATATCAACGTGGCAACTAATAGAGCAAGACGTTAAACCCAGAGCTGAGGACACAACATCAAAAGCCTAGGGGTAACTGAATCAATAAAGCCAGAAATGTGTAAGACGGTAAGTGGCAACTAGCAACTGACACCCAGCCATGGTGTTGGGGGAAACAAAGAGATGTTGAGGGCTGTGCTGAACAGGATAACACATGTTCATATAAAGAAACTGCTGCTACTCAGCTCTGGCAGGCTCCTTCCATGCAGTACTGTGGCTGAGATTGCCAGAGCTTTCGATTTGTGATAAACTCTGGAACTCCAGATTTTTATGAGAAATCTCCCTATTATAAATTTTGACATATAACCGAACGTAAAATAGATAGCTAGTGGGAAGCAGCCGCATAGCACAGGAAGATCAGCTCGGTGCTTTGTGACCACCTAGAGGGGTGGGATAGGGAGGGTGGGAGGGAGGGAGATGCAAGAGGGAAGAGATACAGGGACATATGTATATGTGTAACTGATTCACTTTGTTGTAAAGCAGAAACTAACACACCATTGTAAAGCAATTATACTCCAATAAAGATGTTTAAAAAAACAGAATATATACATATATAATATTAACATGGGTTCAACCAAAATCAAAAGGAGAAAATAGTAATACACCAATAAATGAAAAATTAGTCAAACAATACACTTTAAAGATCTTTCCTATTTTTTCTTAGATTCCACATATAAGCGATATCATATGATATTTGTCTTTCTGTGTCTGACTTACTCAGTATGACAATATCTAGGTCCATCTATTTGCTGCAAAATGGCATTATTTTGTTATTTTTATGACTGAGTAACAGTCCATTGTATATATGTACCACATCTTCTTTATCCACTCCTCTGTTGATGGACATTTAGGTCACTTCCATGTCCTGGCTATTGTAAATAGTGCTGCAGTGAATACTGGGATGCATGTGTCTTTTTGAATTATGGTTTTCTCTGGGTATATGCTCAGTAGCGGGATTGCTGGGTCATATGGTAGTTCTATTTTTACTTTTTAAGGAATCTCCATACTGTTCTCCATGGTGGCTGTATCAGTTTATATTCCCACAAACAATGCATGAGGGTTCCCTTTTCTCCACAACCTCTCCAGCATTTATTTTTTGTAGATTTTTTGATGACAGCCATTCTGACCCATGTGAAGTGATACCTCATTGTAGTTTTGATTTGCATTTCTCTAATAACTAGTGATGCTGAGCCTCTTTTCATGTGTTTTTTGGCCATCTGTATGTCTTCTTTAGAGAAATGTTAGTTTCTATTTAGGTCTTCCTCCCAGTTTTTGACTGGGCTGTTTGTGTTTTTGATGTTGAGTTTCATGAGCTGTTTGTATATTTTGGAGATTAATCCTTTGTCAGTTGCTTTGTTAGCAAATATTTTCTCCCATTCTGAGGGTTGTCTTTTTGTCTCGGTTATGGTTTCCTTTGCTGTGCAAAAGCTTTTCCGTTTAATTAGATCCCATTTGTTTATTTCTATTTATTCCCATTACTCTAGTAGGTTGGTCAAAAAAATCTTGCTGTGATTTATGTCAAAGATTTATGATTTATGTTCTGCCTGTTTTCCTGTAAGAGTTTTATAGTGCACAGCCTTACATTTAGGTCTTTAATGCATTTTGAGTTTATTTTTGTGTATGGTGTTAGGCAATGTTCTAATTTCATTCTCTTACATGTAGCTGTCCAGTTTCCCCAGCACCACTTACTGAAGGGGCTATCTTTGCTCCATTGTATATTCTGGCTTCCTTTGTAATAGATTAGGTGACCGTAGGTGCATGAGTTTATCTCTGGGCTTTCTATCCTGTTCCATTGATCTATATTTCTGTTTTTGTGCCAGTACCATACTGTCTTTTGTGTGTGTGTGTGTGTGTGTGTGTGTGTGTGTGTGGAATGCGGACCTCTCACTGTTGTGGCCTCTCCCGTTGTGGAGCACAGGCTCCGGACGCACAGGCTCAGTGGCCATGGCTCACGGGCCCAGCCACTTCGCAGCATGTGGGATCTTCCCGGACCAAGGCACGAACCCGTGTCCCCTGCATTGACAGGCAGACTCTCAACCACTGTGCCACCAAAGAAGCCCCATACTGTCTTGATTACTGTAGTTTTTAGTATAGTCTGAAGTCAGGGAGTCTGATTCCTCTGGTTCCATGTTTGTTTCTCAAGATTGCTTTTGCTATTTGAGATCTATTGTGTTTCCAAACAAACTGTAAAATTTTTTGTTCTAATTCTGCGAAAAATGCCATTAGTAATTTGATAGGGATTGCACTGAATCTTTAGATTGCTTTGGGTAGTATAGTCATTTTCACAATATCGATTCTTCCAAGAACATTGTATATCTCTCCATCTGTTTTTGCCGTCTTTGATATCTTTCCTCAGTATCTTAGAATTTTCTGTGTACAGGTCTTTTGCCTCCTTAGATAGGGTTATTCCTAGGTATTTTATTCTTTTTGTTGCAATGGTAAATGGGATTGTTTCCTTAATTTCTCTTTTATCTTTTGTTGTTAGTGTATGGGAATGCAAGAGGTTTCTGGGCATTAATTTTGTATCCTGCGACTTTACTAAGTTCACTGATTAGCTCTGGTAGTTTTCTGGTGGCATTTTTATGATTTTCTATGTATAGTATCATGTCATCTGCAAACAGTGACAGTTTTACTTCTTTACTAATTTGGATTCCTTTTATTCCTATTTCTTCTCTGATTGCCGTGGCTAGGACTTCGAAAACTACATTAAATAATGGTGGGGAGAGTGAACACCCTTATCTTGTTCCTGATCTTAGTGGAAATGCTTTTAGTTTTTCACCATTGAGAATAATGTTTGCTGTGGGTTTGTCATATATGACCTTTATTATGTTGAGGTAGGTTCCCTCTATGCCCACTTTCTGGAGAGTTTTTATCATAAATGGGTGTTGAACTTTGTCAAAAGCTTTTTCTGAAACTGTTGAGATGATCATATGTTTTTTCTCCTTCGATTTGTTAATATGGTGTATGACACTGACTGATTTGCATATATTGAAGAATCCTTGCATCCCTGGGGTAAATCCCACTTGATCATGGTGTATGATCTTTTTAACGTGTTGTTGGATTCGCATTGCTAGTACTTTGTTGAGGATTTTTGTGTCTATGTTCATTAGTGATATTGGCCTGTAATTTTCTTTTTATGTGATATCTTTGTCTGGTTTTGGTATCAGGGTGATAGTGATGTACAAGGAGTCTGGGAGTGTTCCTCCCTCTGTAATTTTTTGAAGTTTGAGAAGTGTAGGTGTTAGCTCTTCTCTAAATGTTTGATAGAATTCACCTGTGAAGCCATCTGGTCCTGGACTTTTATTTGTTGGAAGACTTTTAATCACAGTGTCAACTTTATTACTTGTGATTGGTCTCTTTATATTTTCTATATCTTCCTGGTTCAGTCTTGGAAGGTTGTACTTTTCTAAGAATTTGTCCATTTCTTCCAGGTTGTCCATTTTACTGGCATACAGTTGCTTGCAGTAGTCTGTCATCATCCTTTGTATTTCTGTGGTGTCCATTGTAACTTCTTTTTCATTTCTAATTTTATTGATTTGAGTCCTTTCCCTCTTTTTCTTGATGAGTCTGGTTAAAAGTTTATGAAATTTGTTTATCTTCTCAAACAACCAGCTTTTAGTTTTATTGATCTTTGTTATTGTTTTTTGTTTGTTTGTTTCTATTTCATTTATTTCTGCTCTGATCTTTAGATTTCTTTCCTTCTACTAACTTTGGGTTTTGTTTGCTCTTCTTTCTCTAGTTGCTTTAAGTGTAAGGGTAGACTGTTTGAGATTTTTCTTGTTTCTTGACGTAGGATTGTATTGCTATAAACTTCCCTCTAAGAACTGCTTTTGCTGCATCCCATAGGTTTTGGGTCATCGTGTTCTTGTTGTCATTTATTTCTAGGTATTTTTTGATTTCTTCTTTGATTTCTTTGGTGATCTCTTGATTATTTAGTAGCATATTGTTTAGCCTCCATGTGTTTATGTTTTTTTACAATTTTTTCCTGTAATTGATTTCTAATCTCATAGCATTCTGCTCTGAAAAAATGCTTGGTATGATTTCAATTTTCTTAAACTTACTGAGGTTTGACTTGTGACCCAAGATATGATCTGTCCTGGAGAATATTCTGTGCGCACTTGACAAGAAAGTGTATTCTGCTACTTTCAGATGAAATGACCTATAAATATCAATTAAGTCCATCTGGTCTAATGCATCATTTAAAGTTTGTGTTTCCTTATTTCCTTTTGTTTTCTAATTTTATTGTATTATTATTAATTTTTATACAGCAGGTTCTTATTAGTTATCTACGGCCATACCAACCTGAACGTGCCCGATTTTGTCTTATTTATTTTCATTTTCTAGAATCTGTCTATTGGTGAAAGTGGGGTGTTAAAGTTGCCTACTAGTATTGTGTTACTGTCAATTTCCCCTTTCATGGCTGTTAGCATTTGCCTTATGTATTGAGGTGCTCCTATGTTGGGTGCATAAATATTTACAATTGTTACATCTTCATCTAGGATTTATCCCTTGATCATTATGTAGTGTCCTTCCTTCTTTAGTTTAAAGTCTATTTTGTCTGATATGAGTATTGCTACTCCAGCTTTCTTTTGATTTCCATTTGCATGGAATGTCTTTTTCCATCCCCTCACTTTCAGTCTGTATGTGTCCCAGGGTCTGAATTTGGTCTTTTGTAGACAATATATATACGGGTCTTGTTTTTGTATCCATTCAGCCAGTCTGTTTCTTTTGGCTGGAGCTTTTAATCCATTTATATTTAAGGTAATTATCGATATGCATATTCCTATTGCCCTTTACTTAATTGTTTTGGGTTTGTTTTTATAGGTCTTTTTCTTTTCTTTTGTTTCCTGCCTAGAGAAGTTCCTTTAGCATTTGTTGTCAAGCTGGTTTGGTGGTGCTGAATTCTCTTAGCTTTTGCTTGTCTGTAAAGGTTTTAATTTCTCTGCCAAATCTGAATCAAATCTTTGCTGGGTAGAGTAGTCTTGGTTGTAGTTTTTTCCCTTTCATCACTTTAAATATATTCTGCCACTCCCTTCTGGCCTGCAGAATTTCTGCTGAAAGATCATCTGATAACCTTAAGGGGGGTCCCTTATATGTTATTTGTTGCTTTTCCCTTGCTGCTTTTAATATTTTTTCTTTGTATTTAATTTTATTGGTTTGATTAATATGTGTCTTGGCATGTTCATCCTTGGGTTTATCATGTGTGAGACCCTCTGTGCTTCCTGGACCTGATTGACTATTTCTTTCCTATATTAGGGAAGTTTTTGACTATAGTCTCTTCAAGTATTTTCTCATACCCTTTCTCTTTCTCTTCTTGTGGGACCCCTATAATTCAAATGTTGGTGCATTTAATGTTGTCCCAGAGGTCTCTGAGACTGTCCTCAATTCTTTTCATTGTTTTCTCTTTATTCTGCTCTGCAACAGTTATTTCCACCATTCTATCTTCCAGGTCATTGATCTGTTCTTCTGCCTCAGTTATTCTGCTATTGATTCCTTCTGGGGAATTTTTAGTTTCACTTATTGTGTTGTTCATCATTGTTTGTTTGCTCTTTAGTTCTTCTAGGTCCTTGTTAAACGTTTCTTGTATTTTCTCTATTCTATTTCCGAGATTTTGGATCATCATTACTATTATTACTCTAAATCCTTTTTCAGGTAGCTTGCCTTTTTTGTCTTCATTCATTTGGTCTTATGGGTTGTTATCTTGCTCCTTCATTTGAAATATATTTCTCTGTCTTCTCATTTTGTCTAACTTACCGTGTTTCGGGTCTCCTTTCCTCAGTCTGCAGGATTGTAGTCTCTCTTGCTTCTGGTGTCTGCCCACAGTGGACAAGTGTGGTCCAATGGGTTGTGTAGGCTTCCTAGTGGGAGGGACTGGTGCCTGCATTCTGGTGGGTGGAGCTGGATCTTCTCTCTCTGATGGGCAGGGCCACATCAGGTGGTGTGTTTTGGGGTGTCTGTGGGCTTAGTACAACTTTAGACAGCCTGTCTGCTGATGCGTGGGTTTGTGTTCCTTTCGTGCTTGTTGCCCTGCATGGGATGTTCAGCACTGGAGCCTACAGGCAGTTGGGTGGAGCCAGGTCTTTGTATTGAGATGGAGACCTCTGGGAGAGCTCTTGCTGTTTAATATTCCCTGGGACTGAGAATTCTCTCTCATTCCAGTGTCCTGGACACGGTACTCCCACCCTAGAGGCTCAGGTCCAACCCCTGGCCTGGGAACCAGGACCCTGCAAAGCACACAGCTTGGCAATAAGAGGGGGAAAACAAAGAAAAAAAAAAGAGAAAAAGTTGGAAGAAAACAAACAGACAAACAAAACAAAACAAAGCAAAAAAACCCAAGACAATTAGTGAACACAAAAACATGCAAATAGCAACAACAAAAATTAAGAACAAACAAACAAACAAGTGACCAGACAGCCAAAATCCCGGACAGAAGGTAAAAGCAGAACCAAACAAAAACAAAAAAGATACACACACATAAACAAAATAAGAAACAAAAACAAAAACAGGGAAAACAAGAGAACAGACAAACAATAGAACCCCAAACTGAAATCAAACAATTAAAAACAAAATTGACAAAAACATAAAATGAAAAATAAAAGAAAAGCAGAATGCAAACTGAGGGAAAAAGCAAAGAAAACACACAAAAAAGATAAAAAATATAAGAACAAATAAAACAAAGGAAAAAAGAATAAACAAAATAGAACAAAGGGAAGAAAAGAGAAAAAAGAAAATAGGAAAAAACACAGAACAAAGAAAAAGTAACTTAGAAATAGAAATAACAAAATTAAATGAAAATAAAAATAAAACAATAATAAAACAACAGAACAAAACAAAACATAAAAAAATAGTAATAATTATATTTTTCTGGGGTCTCAGCTGTCAGTGTCCTTACCCACACTGTGAGTGACCCCAACCTCCACCTCCCCAAGAGGCCCTCTGAAGCCTCTAGGTTTGTCTCTGGTTCCCCTGTGGTCACTGTGGGGGTTGCTTAGACTCTCACCTGGCCCAACTCCTGTGTGTACTAGTCTCCAAAATCCACAGCTGCTAGAGCTAGACCAGTTTCATTTGTAGGAACTGTCCATTCAGATATTCCACAGATGCAGGGTTTACCAAGCTGATTTCAGGGATTTAATCTGTGGCTTGTGCAGCTGCATGGGAATACTTTTGTTCCTCTTCCTCAGTTGCCCTGCCCCAGGGGTTCAGCTGTGGTTTTAGCCTCACCTCTGCATGTGAGCCACCCACAGGAGTCTGCTGCTGAGGCTGCCCTAGAGCACTCGGGTCTGCCCTGGTGAGGACAGGGTGCAGAGGTGGCATGGCTGCCTGGGTTGTGGGGGCCCTGGTGGCCACAAGTGCATGGGAAAGTCAGCCACAGGTGTGATAGATCCAGCCCAAGTGCCTAGTAGCCAGCACAAGAAGATCAGTCCTGGAGCAGGATAATTTTATTAGCCCTGGTTGCAGGTGTGAGAAGGTCAGCTCTGGAGGGGCTTTTCTTAGCCTTTGGTGGGGCAGGGATCTGATGTTTAGAGGGAGAGGCTGCAATGGCAGCTCCTCCCTTGCACGTCACTCAACAATGGTGCCTTGCTTCTATGGCAATCTGGATTTCCTCCACAAGCATTCCTGGTTACGAATTTCTTCCCTCCCATCCCCTCAGGCTGTGTCCTTGCAGCCAACAGCAGTCCTCCCCCTGGGTTTGCTCTCCAATCCCCATGTTCCAGTTCTCAGCCCCCATGTGCACTGGCAGACACATGTCTCAGTCTGGGGCACTCAGGGCTGTGGCACAGACTGTGTAGATCTCACTCTGTCCTGTCTGCCACAGACTGGCTGTTTCACCCTCCTCCAACCACCTCAGATGCTCCCCTTCTGTTCCAACTGCTTTCCTGTCGGTGAGGGGGCTCCCCAGATGCGGGAGCCTCTCCTCTGCTTCAGCTCCCCCCCAGGGGTGCAGAGCCCATCCCACTTCCTCTACTCTTTTTTTCCCTTCTTTCTTTTGTCCTACCCAGTTACATGGGGATCCTTCTTGTCCTTTCTGGTGTCCAAGGTCTTCTGCTAGTGTTTAGCTGGTGTTCTGCAAGAATTGTTTCATCTGTAGATGTATTTTTCATGCATTTGTGGAGAGAGATGAACCCCACATCCTCCTACTCCTCCACCGTCTTGGTGAGTCCTGTATGTCTTCTTTGGAGAAATGGCTATTTAGATGTTCCACCCATTTTTTATTGGGTTATTTGTTTTTTCGATATTGAGCATCATGAGCTGTTTGTATATTTTGGAGATTAATCCCTAAATGAACTTATTTACAAAACAGAAGTAGAGTTACAGATGTAGAAAATAAACATGGCTACCCGGGGATAAGGTTGGGGGAAGGGATAAACTGGGAGATTGGGATTGACATATATACTCTACTATATATAGAATAGATAAGAACTAATAAGAACTTGCTGCATAGCACAGGGAAGTGTACTCAGTACTCTGTAATAGCCTATGTGGGAAAATACTCTATAATACAAAAAAAGAGTGGATATATGTGTATGTATAACTGATTCACTTTGCTGTACACCTGAAACTAACACAACATTGTAAATCAACTATACTCCAATAATTTTTTTTAAAAAAATTAAAAAAGCAGAAGCCAAAGCTGAATTAAAAAAATCTTTCCTGTAATGGATTTTATACTTTCCAGGTTTTATATTTCCAACTTTCAAGAAAACAATTAAAAGCATGTGTTCACTGAAAATCCATTGTTTAAGATATGGACTATATTTCTTAAAGCATATAGAATATTTTCAGAGTTTTTTTACACTGCCATATAATATTGTATTAGGAAAAAAAGGAAAATTTTCTATTTTAAGAAATACATGATTAGTTTTAATACAAAAATAAGAATTCTAAAGTTTATAAATGTGGAGAACAAGTGCTAAATTTGGTTGCTTTTGTATCCTTTGCCTTTGGTTAACAGAAAGTACTTTTTAGAAGATTATTCATTTGGATTGCTTTTTTCCCATTTTAAAAAAGTATACAATTGAATAGTTTTTAATATATTTTCCACTATCCAATTTTAGCACATTTTTATCACCCCCAAAAGCCATGCTTTACCCATTAGTAGTCATTCCTTGTCTTACTCTCCCCTGTTCCCCAACCTTAAGCAACCACTAATCTAGTTTCTATCTCTGTGGATTTGCCTACTCTGGACATTCTATATAAATGCAATGTTAAAATATGTGGTCTTTTGTAATTGCCTTCTTTCACTTAGAATATTTTCAAATTCCATTCATGTGTTAGCAAGTATCAGTTCTTCATTCTTTTTCATTACTAAGTATATTCCCTTTTATGGATATACCATGTTTTGTTTATCCATTCATCAATTGATAGACACCTGGGTTGTTTCACTTTTTAGCAATTATGAATAATGCTTCTATGAATATTTGTGTGGGGGTTTATGTGTGGATGTGCTTAAATTCCTCTTGGGTATATATCTAGGTTAGGATTGCTGGGTCACATGGTAGTGATATGTTTAACATTTTAAGGAACTGCCAAACTGTCTTTGCACCATTTTACATTCCCATCAGCAATGTATCAGTGTTCCAATTTCTCCACATCTTTCTCAACATATGTTATTATTTTTCTTTCTGAGTATAGTGAGTGTCAGTTAGTATCTCGTTGTGGTTTTGATTTACATTAAACTAAGAAATGATGATGTTAAGCATCTTTCAATGTGCTCATTGGTAATTTGTATTCCTTTTTTGGAGAAACGTCTATTTAAATTCTTTGTCTATTTAAAAATTCCCATTATTTCTCTTTTAATTATTGAGTTGTAAATGTTCTATATAGTTCTGGCTATAAGTCCCTTACAGATATAAGGTTTATAAATATATTCTCTCATTCTGTGGGTTTTTTTTTTCTTTCTGATATAATTTGTAGCACAAAGTTTAAAAATCTAATATATGTAGGGTTTTTTTGGTCACATCTTTTTGGTGTCATATCTATTTATGAAACCATTGCATAATCCAAGGTCACAAAGATTCACACCCAAGTTTTTATCTAATTTCACAAAGTTAACTATTACTTGTATATTCTATGGTCCATTTTGAGTTAATTTTTGTACAGTGTTAAAAAGGACTCTACATTTTTTCTTTTTCATATGAATATGTGGTAGTTCCAGCACCATTTGTTAAAAAGACTATTCTTTCCTTGTTGAATTGTCTTAGCACCTTTGCAGAAAACCAATTGGCCATTAAATTAGTTTTTTATTTCTGGAGTTTCAGTGCTAATCCGTTAATCCTTATGCCTTATCCTCTATCCTTATGCCAGTACCACACTGTCTTGATTATTGTAGCTTTGTATAGGAAGTTTTGAAATTGGAAAGTGTGAGTCCTACAGCCTTGTTCTTCTTAGGATTATTTTGGCTATTCTGGATCCTTATATTTCTGTAGGAATTTTAGGATTAGCTTATTAATTTCTGCAATAAAAAAGGCATCTGTGATTTTGAAAGAAGTTGTATTGAATTTGCAGGTCCATTTGGGAAGTATTGCCATTTTATTATTAAGTCTTCTGACCCATTAATGTGAAATGTATTTACATTTCTTTAGGTCTTTTAAAATTTATTTCAACAATGTTTTATAGTTTTCAGAATGTACATATTGCACTTATTTATTTAATTCCTCATTTTCTTTCTTTTGATTATACTGTTGATATAAACTGAATTTTTTCTTAATTTCCTTTGTAGACTTTCCATTGTTAATGTATAGAAAGGTAATTGATTTTTGAATATTGATCTTCTATTCTGCAACTACATTAAACTAATTTACTTTTTCTAATAGTTTTTTTTTTTTTTTTGGTAAGAATTTCTTAGAATTTTCTCTATGCCAGATAATGTCACTGGCAAATTGATATAAATTTACTGCTTCCTTTCCAATCTGGATGCATTTTATTTATTTTTCTGGATGCCAAACTGTCCTGGTTAGAATTTTCAGTATGGTGTTGAATAGCAATGGGAAGAACAGATATCCTTATCTTGTTCCTGCTTTTAGGGAATTACCTGTGGGTTTTTCATAAATGCCCTTTATGAGGTTTAAGAAGGAAATTCCTTCCATTTTTAGTTTGTCGAGTGATGAACAGGTGTTTGCTTTGGTCAAAAAAGATTTTTTCTACTTCTATTGTGATGATCTTTTGTCTTTTTATCTATTGATATGTTGTGTTACATTGATTGATTTTAGATATTAAACCAACCTTGCTTTCCTAGAATTAATGTCACTGGGTGATGATATATAATCCTTTTTATATATTTCTGTATTCACTTTTTTAGCACTTTGTTGAGGATTTTTGCATCCTGTATTTATAGAGATAAAGATCGATAATCTTCTTTTATCGTATATCATTGTCTGGTTTTGCTATCAGGGCAATAATGTCTTCATCGAACTAGTTGGGGAGTGTTCATTTCTCTAACTTTTAGAAGAGTTTGTGAAGAATTGTTATTCATTCTTCTTTACATATTTGGTAGTATTTTTCATTTTTAAGATTTAGTTTTCAAATTATGAAAGGTTACATTTAAATCCCTAGTTCTTTCTTAAGCTTTTTCTATTTTGCTTACAAATCTCATATTTTTCAGGTATAGCAATCACTTTTGCGTATACTCTGAGCAATATATTTTTAAAAAATTATTTATTTTATTTATTTATTTTTGGCTACGTTGAGTCTTCGTTACTGCACGTGGGCTTTCTCTAGTTGCAGTGATCAGGGGCTACTCTCCCTTTGCGGTGTGCGGGCTTCTCATTGCAGTGGCTTCTTTTGTTGTGGAGCACCAGCTCTAGGTGCATGGGCTTCAGTAGTTGTGGCTCGCAGGCTCTAGAGTGCAGGCTAAGTAGTTGTGGTGCATGGGGTTAGTTGCTCCGCACATGTGAGATCTTCCCAGACCAGGGCTCAAACCTATGTCCTCTGCATTGGCAGGCAGATGCTTAACCACTGCACCACCAGGGAAGCCCTAAGCAATATATATATATATATTTTTTTTTCTTTTTTGCGGTATGCGGCCCTCTCACCGCCGTGGCCTCTCCTGTCGTGGAGCACAGGCTCCGGACGCGCAGGCCCAGTGGCCATGGCCCACGGGCCCAGCCGCTCCATGGCATGCAGGATCCTCCTGGACCGGGGCATGAACCCGCGCCCCCCGCATCGGCAGGCCGACTCCCAACCACTGTGCCACCAGGGAAGCCCCTAAGCAATATTTTTTAACCTGTTTTTAAAACAATATTTTCACCATTTTAAAACATAATTATATATTTTATAAATTTGATTTCCTTCATAAAATTTTTATTCTTTGATTATGATATAAAACCTATACAAATTATTAAATAATTCTTATAAATCTAATAAATAAATTATAAATACAATGAATGTAAAGTTCCTTTAGATAGCTCAATATCTGAGTAAATGTACTAATATTTCAACAAAATATTATGTCTAAATTAATAATCACACATTTCAAGCTTAAAATTAAATACTATTATTCTTACAGGCCATATTATAAATATATAAATTTTACAAATATATAATTTTAAACATTATAAATACATAAAATAGCAAGCTTTACAGACATTAAATACAAAAATATTAAAACTATGATTTTGATTCTCTCAAAATAACAACTGTTATAAGATACATACCTAATATAGAAGCAAATATAGCACCTGTGGAAGCTAGAGATGCATGTTTCTGCCTCTTCTAGTATTCCTCCTGTACTGCAGGGGCTACAAAGCTAAAGTCTGCACAACTAGGGTTCTGCAAAATTTGCTTCATCATATACAGGCATACATAGTTGTTTTTTTTTTTTTTTTGCGGTACGTGGGCCTCTCACTGTTGTGGCCTCTCCCGTGGTGGAACACAGGCTCCGGCTGGACACACAGGCTCAGCGGCCATGGTTCACGGGCCCAGCCGATCTGTGGCATGTGGGATCTTCCCGGACCGGGGCAGGAACCCGTGTCCCCTGCATCGGCAGGCAGACTCTCAACCATTGCGCCACCAGGGAAGCCCCTAGGCATACATAGTTTTATTGTGCTTTGCTTTGTTGTGCTTCACAGATATTGTGTTTTTCACAAATTGAAAGTTTGTGGCAACACTGTGTCAAGCAAATCCATCAGCAGCATTTTTCTAACAACATTTGCTCATTTGATTCCTCTGGGTCACATTTTGGTAATTCTCACAGTATTTCAAACTTTTTCATTATTGTTATACTTGTTACGGTGATAAGCAATTTTTGGTGTTACTGCTGTAATGGTTTTGGGGAGCCATGAAATGTGCTCATTTAAGATGGTGAACTTCATTGATAAATGTTTTGTGTGTTCTGACTAGTTCACTCACCAGCCTTCCCCCATCATTCTCCCTTTCCTCAGAATCCCCTATTTACTGAGAAACAACAGTATTGAAATCAGGCCAATTAATAACTCTGCAATGGCCATAAATGTTCAACTGAAAAGGAGAGCACATGTCTCTCACTTTTTCTAGTCTCAAAGACTAGAAATAATTAAGCTTAGCGAGGAAGGCATGTTGAAAGCTGAGACAGGCCTCTTGTGCCAACAGTTAGCCAACTTGTGAATTAAATGGAAAAATTCTTGAAGGAAATTAAAAGTGCTATTTCAGTGAGCAAATGAATGAAAAGAAAGTGAAACAAGGGGGTGGAGGGGAAGATGGCGGAAGAGTAAGATGTGGAGATCACCTTCCTCACCACAGATACACCAGAAATACATCTACACGTGGAGCAACTCCTACAGAACACCTACTAAATGCTGGCAGAAGACCTCAGACCTCCCAAAAGGCAAGAAACTCCCCACGTACCTGGGTAGGGCAAAAGAAGAAAAGAAAAAACAGAGACAAAGAATAGGGACGGGACCTGCACTAGTGGGAGGGAGCTGTGAAGGAGGAAAAGTTTCCACACACTAGGAAGCCCCTTCGCGGGCGGAGACTACGGGAGGCGGAGGGGGGAGATTCGGAGCCGGGGAGGAGTGCACAGCAACAGGGGTGCGGAGGGCAAAGCGGGGAGATTCCCGCACAGAGGATCGGTACCGACCGGCACTCACCAGCCCGAGAGGCAAGAGACTTTTAATTCCCTCTTTGTTTCATGGTGCGCGAGGAGAGGGGTTTAAGAGCGCTGCTTAAAGGAAGTCCAGAGACGGGCGCGAGCCGCGGCTAAAAGCGCGGACTCCAGAGACGGGCGGGAGACACTAAGGCTGCTGCTGCCGCCACCAAGGGCCCTGTGTGCGAGCACAGGTCACTATCCACACCCCTCTTCCGCGGAGCCTGTGCAGCCCGCCACTGCCAGGTTCCCGGGATCCAGGGACAACTTCCCCGGGAGAACGCACGGCGGGCCTCAGGCTGGTGCCCGCCCTGCACGCCGTGCCCCTCCCTCCCCCTGGCCTGAGTGTGCCAGAGCCTCCAAATCAGCGGCTCCTTTAACCCTGTCCTGTCTGAGCAAAAAACAGACGCCCTCCAGCCACCTACCCACAGAGGCGGGACCAAATCCAAACCTGAGCCCCTGTGAACTGGGAGAACAAAGAAGAGAAAGGGAAATCTCTCCCAGCAGCCTCAGAAGCAGCGGATTAAAGCTCCACAATCAACTTGATGTACCCTGCATCTGTGGAATACATGAATAGACAACAATTCATCCCAAATTGAAGAGGTGGACTTTGAGAGCAAGATTTATGACTTTTTCCCCTTTTCCGCTTTTTGTGAGTGTGTATGTGTATGCTTCTGTGTGAGATTTAGTCCGTATAGCTTTGCTTCCACCATTTGTCCTAAGGTTCTATCCATCCCTTTTTTTTTGCTAAATAATTATTTTTAATTTAATAACTTTATTGTACTTTATTTTATTTTAATGTATCTTCTTTCTTTTTTCCTTCCTTCCCTCCTTCCTTCCTCCCTCCCTCCCTCCCTCCTTTCTTTCCTTCTTTTCTTCTTTCTTTCTTTCTTCCTTCCTTCCTTCCCTCCTTTCTTTCTTTCTTTCTTTCTTTCTTTCTTTCTTTCTTTCTTTCTTTCTTTCTTTCTTTCTTTCTTTCTTCCTACTTCTACTAATTCTTTCTCTCTACTTTTTCTCCCTTTTATTCTGAGCCGTGTGGATGAAAGGCTCTTGGTGCTCCAGCCAGGAGGCAGTGCTGTGCCTCTGAGGTGGCAGAGCCAACTTCAGGACACTGGTCCACAAGAGACCTCCCAGCTCCGCATAATATCAAATGGCGAAAATCTCCCAGAGATCTCCATCTAAACACCAGCACCCAGCTTAACTCAATGGCCAGCAAGCTACAGTGCTGGACAACCTATGCCAAACAACTAGCAAATCAGGAACACAACCCCACCCATTAGCAGAGAGGCTGCCTAAAATCATAATAAGTCCACAGACACCCCAAAACACATCACCAGATGTGGACCTGCCCACTAGAGAGACAAGATCCAGCCTCATCCACCAGAACACAGGCACTAGTCCCCTCCACCAGGAAGCCTACACAACCCACTGAAACAACCTTAGCCACTGGAGACAGACATCAAAAACAACGGGAACTATGAACCTGCAGCCTGCAAAAGGAGACCCCAAACACAGTAAGATAAGCAAAACGAGAAGACAGAAAAACACACAGCAGATGAAGGAGCAAGATAAAATGCACCAGACCTAACAAATGTAGAGGAAATATGCAGTCTACCTGAAAAAGAATTCAGAATAATGATAGTAAAGATGATCCAAAATCTTGGAAATAGAATGGACAAAATGCAAGAAACATTTAACAAGGACCTAGAAGAACTAAAGATGAACCAAACAATGATGAACAACACAATAAATGAAATGAAAAATACTCTAGATGGGATCAATAGCAGAATAACTGAGGCAGAAGAATGGATAAGTGACCTGGAAGATAAAATAATGGAAATAACTACTGCAGAGAAGAATAAAGAAAAAAGAATGAAAAGAACTGAGAACAGTCTCAGAGACTGCGGGGACAACATTAAACGCACCAACATTCGAATTATAGGGGTTCCAGAAGAAGAAGAGAAAAAGAAAGGGACTGAGAAAATATTTGAAGAGATTATAGTTGAAAACTTCCCTAATATGGGAAAGGAAATAGTTAATCAAGTCCAGGAAGCACAGAGAGTCCCATACAGGATAAATCCAAGGAGAAATACGCCAAGACACATATTAATCAAACTGTCAAAAATTAAATACAAAGAAAGCATATTAAAAGCAGCAAGGGAAAAACAACAAATAACACACAAGGGAATCCCCATAAGGTTAGCAGCTGATATCTCAGCAGAAACTCTGCAAGCCAGAAGGGAGTGGCAGGACATACTGAAAGTGATGAAGGAGGAAAACCTGCAACCAAGATTACTCTACCCAGCAAGGATCTCATTCAGATTTGATGGAGAAATTAAAACCTTTACAGACAAGCAAAAGCTGAGAGAGTTCAGCACCACCAAACCAGCTTTACAACAAATGCTAAAGGGACTTCTCTAGGCAAAAAACACAAGAGAAGGAAAATACCTATAATAACGAACACAAAACAATTTAGAAAATGGGAATAGGAACATACAGATCGATATTTACCTTAAATGTAAATTGACTAAATGCTCCCACCAAAAGACATAGATTGGCTGAATGGATACAAAAACAAGACCCATATATATGCTGTCTACAAGAGACCCACTTCAGACCTAGAGACACATACAGACTGAAAGTAAGGGGATGGAAAAAGGTATTTCATGCAAATGGAAACCAAAAGAAAGCTGGAGTAGCAATTCTCATATCAGACAAAATAGACTTTAAAATAAAGACTGTTAGAAGAGACAAAGAAGGACACTACATAATGATCAAGGGATCAATCCAAGAAGAAGATATAACAATTGTAAATATTTATGCACCCAACATAGGAGCACCTCAATACATAAGGCAAATACTAACAGCCATAAAAGGGGAAATCAACAGTAACACATTCATAAGGAGGGGACTTTAACACCCCACTTTCACCCATGGACAGATCATCCAAAATGAAAATAAATAAGGAAACACAAGCTTTAAATGATACATTAAATAAGATGGACTTAATTGATATTTATAGGACACTCCATCCAAAAACAACAGAATACACATTTTTCTCAAGTGCTCATGGAATATTCTCCAGGATAGATCATATCTTGGGTCACAAATCAAGCCTTGGTAAATTTAAGAAAATTGAAATTGTATCAAGTATCATTTCTGACCACAACACTATGATACTAGATATCAATTACAGGGAAAGATCTGTAAAAAATACAAACACATGGAGGCTAAACAATACACTACTTAATAACAAAATGATCACTGAAGAAATCAAAGAGGAAATAAAAAAAATACCTAGAAACAAATGACAATGGAGACACAACGACCCAAAACTTATGGGATGCAGCAAAAGCAGTTCTAAGAGGGAAGCTTATAGCAATACAAGCCCACCTTAAGTAGCAGGAGACATCTCGAATAAACAACCTAACTTTGCACCTCAAGCAATTAGAGAAAGAAGAAGAACAACAAAAAACCCCCAAAGTTAGCAGAAGGAGAGAAATCATAAAAATCAGATCAGAAATAATTGAAAAAGAAATGAAGGAAACAATAGCAAAGATCAATAAAACAAAAAGCTGGTTCTTTGAGAAGATAAACAAAATAGATAAACCATTAGCCAGACTCATCAAGAAAAAAAGGGAGAAGACTCAAATCAATACAATTAGAAATGAAAAAGGAGAAGTAACAACTGACACTGCAGAAATAAAAGAGATCATGAGAGATTACTACAAGCAACTCTATGCCAATACAATTGACAACCTGGAAGAAATGGACAAATTCTTAGAAATGCACAACCTGCCAAGACTGAATCAGGAAGAAATAGAAAATATGAACAGACCAGTCACAAGCACCGAAATTGAGACTGATTAAAAATCTTCCAACAAAAAAAAGCCCAGGACCATGTGGCTACACAGGCGAATTCTATCAAACATTTAGGGAAGAGCTAACACCTATCCTTCTCAAACTCTTCCAAAATATAACAGAGGGAGGAACACTCCCAAATTCCTTCTATAAGGCCACCATCACCTTGATACCAAAACCAGAGAAGGATGTCACAAACAAAGAAAACTACAGGCCAATATCACTGACAAACATAGATGCAAAAATCCTCAACAAAATACTAGCAAAGAGAATCCAACAGCACATTAAAAGGATCATACACCATGATCAAGTGGGGTTTATTCCAGGAATGCAAGGATTCTTCAATATACACAAATCTATCAATGTGATAAACCATATTAACAAGTTGAAGGAGAAAAACCATATGATCATCTCAATAGAGGCAGAGAAAGCTTTCGACAAAATTCAACACCTATTTATGATAAAAACACTGCAGAAAGTAGGCATAGAGGGAACTTTCCTCAACATAATAAAGGCCATATATGACAAGCCCACAGCCAACATCATCCTCAATGGTGAAAAACTGAAAGCATTTCCACTAAGATCAGGAACAAGACAAGGGTGCCCACTCTCACCACTCTTATTCAACATAGTTTTGGAAGTTTTAGCCACAGCAATCAGAGAAGAAAAAGAAATAAAAGGAATCCAAATCGGAAAAGAAGAAGTAAAGCTGTCACTGTTTGCAGATGACATGATACTATACATAGAGAATCCTAAAGATGCTACCAGAAAACTACTAGAGCTAATCAATGAATTTGGTAAAGTAGCAGGATACAAAATTAATGCACAGAAATCTCTGGCATTCCTATACACTAATGATGAAAAATCTGAAAGTGAAATCAAGAAAACACTCCCATTTACCATTGCAACAGAAAGAATAAAATATCTAGGAATAAACCTACCTAAGGAGACAAAAGACCTGTATGTATAAAATTATAAGACACTGATGAAAGAAATTAAAGATGATACAAATAGATGGAGAGATATACCATGGTCTTGGATTGGAAGAATCAACAATGTGAAGATGACTCTTCTACCCAAGCCATCTATAGATTCAATGCAATCCCTGTCAAACTACCACTGGCATTTTTCACAGAAGTAGAACAAAAAGTTCCACAATTTGTATGGAAACACAAAAGACCCTGCATAGCCAAAGCAATCTTGAGAATGAAAAACGGAGCTGGAGGAATCAGGCTCCCTGACTTCAGACTATACTACAAAGCTACAGTAATCAAGACAGTATGGTACTGTCACAAAAACAGAAAGATAGTTCAGTGGAACAGGATAGAAAACCCAGAGATAAACCCATGCACATATGGCCACCTTATCTTTGATAAAGGAGACAGGAATGTACAGTGCAGAAAGGCCAGCCTCTTCAATAAGTGGTGCTGGGAAAACTGGACAGGTACATGTAAAACTATGAGATTAGATCACTCCCTAACACCATACATAAAAGTAAGCTCAAAATGGATTAAAGACCTAAATGTAAGGGCAGAAACTATCAAACTCTTAGAGGAAAACATAAGCAGAACACTCTATGACATAAATCACAGCAAGATCCTTTTTGACACACCTCCTAGAGAAATGGAAATAAAAACAAAAATAAACACATGGGACCTAATGAAACTTCAAAGCTTTTGCACAGCAAAAAACAAGACCAAAATACATCCCTCAGAATGGGAGAAAATATTTGCAAATGAAGCAACTGACAAAGGATTAATTTCCAAAATTTACAAGCAGCTCATGCAGCTCAATAACAAAAAAACAAACAACCCAATCCAAAACTGGGCAGAAGACCTAAATAGACATTTCTCCAAAGAAGATATACAGACTGCCAACAAACACATGAAAGAATGCTCAACATCATTAATCATTAGAGAAATGCAAATCAAAACTACAATGAGATATCATCTCACACCAGTCAGAATGGCCATCATCAAAAAATCTAGAAACAATAAATGCTGGAGAGGGTGTGGAGAAAAGGGAACACTCTTGCACTGCTGGTGGGAATGTGAATTGGTTCAGCCACTATGGAGAACAGTATGGAGGTTCCTTAAAAAACTACAAATAGAGCTACCATATGACCCAGCAATCCCACTACTGGGCATATACCCTGAGAAAACCAAAATTCAAAAATAGTCATGTACCAAAATATTCATTGCAGCTCTATTTACAATAGCCCAGAGATGGAAACAACCTAAGTGCCCATCATCGGATGAATGGATAAAGAAGATGTGGCACATATATACAATGGAATATTACTCAGCCATAAAAAGAAACGAAATTGAGCTATTTGTAATGAGGTGGATAGACCTAGAGTCTGTCATACAGAGTGAAGTAAGTCAGAAAGAGAGAGGCAAATACCGTATGCTAACACAGATATATGGAATTTAATAAAAAAAAAAGTGTCATGAAGAACCTAGGGGTAAGACAGAAATAAAGACACAAACCTACTGGAGAACGGACTTGAGGATATGGGGAGGGGGAAGGGTGAGTTGTGACAGGGCAAGAGAGAGGCATGTACATATATACACTAACAAACCTAAGGTAGATAGCTAGTGGGAAGCAGCCGCAAGGCACAGGGATATCGGCTTGGTGCTTTGTGACTGCCTGGAGGGGTGGGATAGGGAGGGTGGGAGGGAGGGAGACGCAAGAGGGAAGAGATTTGGGAACATATGTATATGTATAACTGATTCACTTTGTTATAAAGCAGAAACTAACACACCATTGTAAAGCAATTATACCCCAATAAAGATGGTAAAAAAAAAAGACATATTAAAAAAAAACAAAAACAAAGTGAAACAGCCTTATTGCTGATAACAGAGGAAGTTTTAGTGGTCTAGGTAGAATATCAAACCAGCCACAACATTCCCTTAAACCAGAGCCTAATCCAGAGCAAGGCCCTAACTCTCTTTAATTCTATGAAGGCTGAGAGAGGTGAGGAAGTTGCAAAAGAAAAGTTTGAAGCTAGCAGAGGTTGGTTCATAAGGTTTAAGGAAAGAACCCATCTCTATTATAATAAAAGTGAAAGGCGAAGCAGCAAGTGCTGATGCAGAATCTACAGCAAGTTATCCAGGAATTCGACCTAAGATAATTAATGAAGGTGGCTACACTAAACAACAGAGTTTCAATGCAGCTGAAACAGCCTTCTTTTGGAAGAAGATGCCATCTAGGACTTTCATAGCTAGAGAGTAGCCTGGCTTCAAAGTTCCAAAGGGCAGACTGACTTTCTTCTTAGGGGTGACTCTAAGTTGAAGCTACTGCTTCAACTTAGAGTTGGTGACTCTAAGTTGAAGCTACTGCTTCAACTTAGAGTTGGTGACTCTAAGTTGAAGCTACTGCTCATTTACCATTCTGAAAATCCTAGAGCCTTTAAGAATTATGCTAACTCAACTCTGCCTGTGCTCTACAAGTGGAACTACAAAGTCTGGATGACAGCACATCTGTTTACAAGGTGGTTTACTGAATATTTTAAGCCCACTGTTGAGAGTTACTGCTCAGAAACAAAAATTTCTCTCAAAATATTACTGCTTGTTGACAATGCACCTGGTCACCCAAGAGGTATAAATTCCCAAGATTGTGTAAAATCCCAATTCCCCTAGTAAACCCCTTTGTGCTTGCCATGGTTTCTGTTTCTTGTCCTTGAATTCTGTTAACTATGGCTACTTAAATCTAAATTTTCTTGGTTTTTTAAGATGTTTTCCCAATAAATATGTTCAAATTACCTAAGATTACTAACAACCAAAGATTTCAGCTGCATATAGACTTGGGATAGCAGACACCAGAACAATTCTTCTATTGTCCACTGTCAAACTGATGTGACATTATAGTCTTTTTATAGTCACTTTGTCATGGGCTTCAAAACAGTATGCAAGTTGAACTATAAATAAAACACATAGTAATTAGAATAAAATAATAGACTTAAAAGAAGCAAAGTTCTGACCTGTGCACAGAGTAGGCACATAACATGTTATTGAAAGATGACCCAGTGAATTCCAAATTTTAGTCACATCTCTTCTACTTCCTCTATAACTCTTGGGATTTCTTTACCCATTTCTGTGCTTTGATGGGAAGCTTTCTCTGATATGATAATCATCTTCAGTTTTATAGAACTTGTATGTGCCATGACAGTTTATGCAACCATTTCTACCACTATATGCTTATGTCATACTGGACATTGGGAGAATATGGGAGTTATATACTCCTGGACTCTGCTGGGAAGTGTATCCCCAAAATCCTGCTCTTAAAGGACTCCCTAACCTGCCTGTTCTCCTATCATCTTTTTCTCCTCTAAGGGATTACAAAATTTCTCAAGACCCACAGAAAAATGAAAAGCTTTAAATCGATATGTCTTCTTCAAAATGTATTATTTCTGACATGAACTTTAAAGCCTAGGACCTATGTGTAAAAAGCTCCAAAATTTCAAATCTTTGCATTTCAAAAACATCAATAACCATTGATCATACTCTTTTTTCTCCTCTTGTGCTCTGTTGTAATAGTCCTTCCATGTAACAATAGCTCCTTTGTTGCTTAGCTGTCTGAATGGTGGATGGTCATGTTTTCAGCAGAAATTATTGGGAGAGGAAGGGAAACATCAACTGAAGTCTCCAAATACTAAACATATAATGTATTGATGCAATTTAAGGTGGAAGCTCTTTTCTGGTTGTCCTTATAGCCCTGTTGACTCACATTGACTTTATCATCAAAGACTCAGGATTGGACATGAGGCACTCAATGACAAGTGGCTACAGAGGAGTATCAGAACCCCAGTCTCCAAAGAAAATAAAAAACCCAACCCAGACACAGAATTACCCACAGCAAGGGCAGGTAAGTGTTTCAGTGCACAAGATCAAAGAATTTGCCAAACTTTGGCATTTTCATACAAGCCTGAATTCTGATTCTATAGGAAGGGTAAGAGAGCAAGAAGTTGTGGAGAGTATATATACTATACACAGTCAGAGCAATATCGAGATCTGGGAATATCAAGGCATGTCTCTACAGAATGGTTGGAAATATTGAAGACAAGACACGGCATATTTTATTGACGGTATTGGAAAGAACTAGGCCACCAGATGAGTGAGCTGGGCTTCAGTCTTAGAATATTAAGCAAGCAAACAGCAGAATACAGAGGAAGGACCAACACATAAAATGACATTTATAATCATGATTAGATGGGCAGGTATGGGCATTCCTTGCAGAGGAAACCAAGACCTGGACGCTGGAGTAGATCTTGCTTTCTTGTTCATGCCCACTCTCCACATATCCCCACTTCTGGGTAAAGGGAACACTAATCTAATTGGGTCAGACTGCAGAATAATGATTTTGCTATAGTTACTTATAAACGGGGTCACAGGTGCTTCAGAAGTCAATAAACATAGACATACCTCTGTTTTCTTTTCTTCCTCTAATTCTCAGGCATTTCTTTTCACTCAAATAATGGACCAAACTGAGTCAGGTTTCACCTCCTTGGAGTAGATGTAGTTATCTTATATTTTCTCTTCTGCAATAACAAAACAAAACCAACATTGTTTAAAGTTGGTACTGATTGATGTTAAGATTTAGTGTTTTCTTAGACCTCAGCCCTAAGCCCTGTTTATCAGAAAGCCCTTCATTGACTATGGGTACAAGGCTAGATCATAATAAATAAGTGATGTCTTATTTCTCATTTGCCATTTTTCTTTTTTTTCTTTTTTTTTCTTTTTTTTGCGGTACGTGGTCCTGTCACTGTTGTGGCCTCTCTCCCGTTGTGGAGCACAGGCTCCGGACACGCAGGCTCAGCGGCCATGGCTCATGGGCCCAGCCGCTCCATGGCATGTGGGATCTTCCTGGACCGGGGCACGAACCCGTGTCCCCTGCATCAGCAGGTGGACTCTCAACCACTGTCATTTGCCATTATTCTTGTATAAGTATATTCTTAATCTATGAAATCATAGAGAGGAAGGATGGTAAGATGAAAAAGAGATTCAAGCATCCCAGGATCTCCTGAATATAATACTATATTAATACCATCTAATAGGACTCCAGTCTTTTGTGTTTAAAATGTAGTTCCAGGACATATTTTGTGCCTAAAGATCAGGAAAATGAACAGGAGTTGATGTCAATTGGCATGTCATCCTTATAAAGGAAATCATGAGAATGAATAACAGGACAGAGATCAGACTGAGAATAAGAGAAAGAGGGAGACCATGAAACATGCTTACATTTAAGGGAGCAATAAGAAACAGAGCACATAACAGAAGAGAACCAGTCAGAGCAATGCAGAGGGGCCCCAACATGCCATGGAAGTCAATATAAAAGAGAATAAAGAATAAAGAAGCTGTCAACTTGTTTACATGCTGCTACAGAGATAAAGTGGGGCTGTGAAAAAAGGAAAGGCTAATTAGATTAGCAACTAAAGTATTATGGATAACTTTGGAGATGCAATTTTAGTAGAATGATGAAAGCATAAACAATAGTTAAGAATTAGAACTGAAACAAGGAAATGGAGGCCAAAAACTAGTGGGAGCAGAGAAGGGAGAAGTTTCTTGAGGAGGGATAAGAAAGTGATGAAACCAATAACATGGGGGTAGAGTCAAAGGAAGAACATTATACCATTAAAAATAATTTTAAGGAATTGTTGTTTGAGGAAAAGGGTCCAGTAGAAATATACTACATAACTATGCAAAAACTGTAGTGGAATCCAGCAAGATTCTGATGGACCCAATGTCTACATTACTACAAGCTAAAGTTTACTGGCCTAACAATTTTGGTAGCTACTCAGTTAAATGAGGATTTTGCTTTAGTTTTTAACTTATTAGTTACTTAATATTCAAACCACATTTAGTTACCTACTTCCATATAACAAATTAGCCCCTAAAACATGACTACTTAAAGTAGCCGTTTATTATTCTCATGGTTTTCTGGGTTGGCTGAGCTGAACAGGTTGGTCCTCACTCAGGGCTGAGCCTGGTTGTAATGAGATGGTGGCTGGGGTTGGAGTCATCTGAAGGCTCAAATGGGTCGAATGTCCAAGACGGCCAACTCATGTGATGCTGGCCAAAGGCTAAGAGCTCAACTGGGGCTGACCACCAGAGCACATTGTCTCTCTGGGTGGCTTGGGCCTCTCCCAGCATGCCACCCAGGTTCCCAGATGGAGTGTTACAGATAAGTGCTCCAACAGGCTCCAGAGGGTGCTACAAGACTTCTTGTTAGCTAGGCTTAGGAGACCCAGGATGCCTACTATGTCTTACTGATCAAGCAAACCATTCAGGCCATTCCTGATTCAAGGCTGATGGAATTAGTCTCTGCCAGTTTTGTGAGAAGCAGCATGTGTGTATGGGAAAGAAAGTCTTGATGGAGTTCCTCTTATAGAACTTCTGCCACCCCTACTTAAGATTAAAACTATTAAAGATAGGTTATTTTGCAATACGTAGAATATTCCCAATCTTTCTTCCCCCTTAGACTTGCTATCAGCCTCTTACTGATTTCACATTAATCATCAAATCTATGGTTACGGGATGAAAACAGAAACTGGTTAAATCCCCAAATAGTTAAGATAATTGCTTACATGTTAGTGCATCTGTTAAATTATTTAGGAGTTATTGGCCAAGTTGAAAAAAAAGTAACATATTTGTGTATATATTTTCCTCTTATTAACCAAGATAATTAAGCAGAAACTCTATGAAGTAAATATATACTTACTCCTTCTGTATATGGGGCTATCCATGTATAGCCATGTATAGCTTGATTTGCTAAAACACTTTTCTTCAAAATTGTTGCTACAAATCAGGCCTAAAATATTGCTCTCTATTTAAATTATATTAGTTACTAAATACTAAATACTGTACTAATACTAAACACAAATACTAAAGTTACTCTTGACTGAATTTTCAGACTATTAATACAATCAAATTATTTTATATATTGCTTTTCTTTTATTTGAGTCATAATTATTCTAAATCAATTCCTATGCTTTCTCTGGTCAAGAATTTTTCTGCTTTCTAATTGTAACATAGTTACCAGAAAAACCTCATCAGTTTCTCTAAGTTTAATGTTATTTCCTCTAAGAAATAGTTTATGAGATATACAAGATGAAAAATTTATTAATTTCCTATTTAGAGAGAGAGGCTTATTCATGAGACTTCTCCTGTGAAAATCATATTTCAAAACATGAAAAGAGATTCACAGGACTGAAATAAAGGTAAGATGCTTCTTACACTGAGGAATGAGACCCTACCTGAGCTACTGGGGGATTTTGCCTACTCCAATGCTACCATCCTGCTCACTCAAAGTCATCAGGTAGAGAAAGCAATGGCTTGGCAGTCAGCCTTTGCTATTGTCAATGTCATGGAATGCTCTGTGCCTCTTTTTCCTCACCCAAACAGGGTTAATAAAACCTGACTTTGTTTTAATGTGGTCATCAGGATGATCAAATGAAATGAAATGTCAAAGCAATTTGCAAACTTAAAGGCACTATAAAAAATGTAGTTTTTTATGATTGTCCCCAAATAAGTTTGTAATGTGCACAGGGCATAGTATGTTAATTTGTTAGGTAGAAACACTTTTGTTAAGCATGAATGACGACACTATAACATGAATCTCAAAGCTACTTATTTCTTGCTATCCCTTAGTTTAAAATAGCTCCTCTCTTAGATGCACAGTCCCCAAATTGTATGCTGTGATTCTATCATTTATTTGAATTAAAAGAAAAATTTTATTGTTTTTTATTAGTATAAAAGCATTGCTTGACCATAGTAGGTAAATTTAAATGTACAAGTAGGTTTTAAAAAGGAAGTGTATTTTTTTATGGCACAAAGTAACAACTGTTAGCCATTTGGTCTGTTTTTCTATATATCCATCTATAATCTTCATACAGATAGAGACAGAGATAGAGATATATGACATATGTTTCATTTCCAGCTCTTTTCATATAGCAATACAAACATTTTCTGGCAAAAAAGTATGACCTATGTCGGGGTTAAAATCTCCCTTTTTCTCAAATTCCTGTCAAGATAATACAGGTAATATAAAGAAAAGTTCTGTTCTCTTTAGGAGAAACTATAAAGGATATCACTCAACCAGTGAAAATCTTAAGGAGTTTTCAAGCAAGAATGAGGTAAGAGGGGTGAGGAGGGGGAAAGCAAAGTGCCACAGACGTACAATTGCCTGCCAAGCTCCAGAGAAGCTTCCTGTGGACTCCTATGCCGAGGATGACCCACAGTCACCAGCTGCCTCAGGGAGCGCTTACCTGTAAGAGCATCACTGTCCAACACACCTGGGGAGAAGGCTGTCCATCTTCTGTCTGTCTCAGGCAACTGACTCTTTCAGAGGAAGTCCAGATGGATCACTTACTTCTAGTTGGTACCCTGAAAGGAAGATCAATCATGGTGAAACAAAAAAGAACATTACACACACACACACACACACACTTCATTCCTCCTAGCTTTACGTGGCAAGAATTCTACATTTAGTTTCCATGGTTCAGGGTAGGAGTCTGTCAACTGACCCCGACTCATCACTCTCTGAGGTTAAGGCAAGGTCTGCAAAAAGGATCCAGCAGTCTAGCTAACTGCTCATGAAAGCCATATCAGCTACTGTTTCCAAACAAATCATACATATGTTTTTAAATGCAGAAGTCTCTTGCTTTCTGGACTTACCATTATGGTGTTTTATGTTGATGTTCAAAATAACTCTTTGGAAGAATATATAAACATTACATTGAATGAGCTTTTTTTCAGATCTTCACAAGGCTCATAGTTTCATCTCTTTTAGGGAGGACTTTCTTTACCTCTAGAAAAATAGCATTTCCCATCTCTTTCCCTCTTTTACATATTTCTATAGGACTAATCATCATTTAAAATACTATATACTTAGACTATTTCTTTGAGAGTCTTTTGTCTCCCCCAATCCCATTTGAACATAAGCTCTGTGAGGACAGGAATTTTTGTCCTATTTATTTGTTGTTTTCCCATGCCTAGGATAAGCCTGACCCATAATAGGTAATAAATGTACAGTGTTGAGTAAAAGAATGAACAAGTGGACTCATGTATATGATGCAACTTTGTGTTTGCCTTCCTCTGTGCCTTTAAATTTATTCCTTGGAGCTAGTTTATATCCTTCCCCTGAAAGAAATTTGTGGGAGGCCCTATAACCCTTTGGATTGCTCTTAGGTGATATAAGGTCCTCTGATTACTCTGAGTCATAAAGCATAATTTTATCTCTCATTTCAGAAATTCATGTATCCAGTTCAATGCAATATTCAAAAACATAAAACCAGGATTTAAAGGTAGAACTTCACTTCTCCCCCAGTTTAAGCCCACTGAAGTAGGAAAGAGGAAAATGTTTGCAAAGGCAGGTTGTATTACTCATTTTAGGTTTGCTCTATGTGGTACCCTTTGCGTGAAAGGATGAAACATCCCGCCCTGTTGAATTCAGGAACACTGAAGTGATAACTACTCCCTTGTGTAATTCTCTTCTCTTGACTGTGGGCTGCATCTTGACTGTGGACTTGCTTGAAATGAATAGAAGAGTCATACAATGTCACTTGCATTATAAGGTTATGAAAGACTCTGACTTCTAGCTTGTTGGCATTCTCTCTTTGGCTCTACATGCATGTTTGTTCTGGTGGAGAGGGGCACCTGGCAAGGAACCAAGGGCAGCCTCTAGCAACTGGCACTTTCAGTCCAATAGCCCATGAGGTACTGAATCCCACTAGTAACGACTGAGTGAGCTCAAGAGCAGATCCTGTCCCATTTGACATCTGGAATGACTGTGGCCCTGGCTGACACTTTGATTGCAGCTCTTAAGAGACCTTGAAGAAGAGGACTCAGCTAAGCTATGCCTGATTATTGACCCACGAATACTAATAGATTATGACTGTGTGTTGTTTTAAACTACTGAATTCTGGGGTAATTTGTTACACAGTATTAGATAACCAGTAGACAAGGGGACTTGCTTTGGAAAGATGTTTGTCGTTTCTACCAGAAGTTTTAAAAGTTAGTATATTGTTGAACATGTTTCTTTTTGCTTTACCATGTTGACTGGTGATGTTTTAGATGGAGACTGGATTCTACCACGAAGACACACAGAACAGAGCCACAGCCAAACTGCAATGGACACCTTGTACACATGAGAAATAAACCTTTGTGTTATAAACCACTAAGATTTGGAGATTGTTAAGTCAGCATGCTCTAGCCCACAGTTTCTCAACCTTGGCACTATTGACATTTTGCTGTATAAGTCTCTGTTGTAAGGGGCTGTCCTGTACATTGAATGGTGTTTAGCAGCATCCCTTGCCTCTGCCCACTAGATACCAGTAACATTGCCCACACAATTCCCCATCTCCCCAAATTGTGATAACCAAACCTGTCTCCAGACATTGCCAACTATCCCTGCGGGAGGGAATTGCCCTTGGGTGAGAAGTACTCTTCTACTCTTTCTTGACTGTTAATATCAGTATTCCTTCATTCCCACTATCTGCAGTTCTCTTGGCAAAAATGAATTCCTTTGTTCTGGCTGGTTGCTGCTGACTCCTCCTTTAGCTCCTTTCCATTATGGTCTTTCCACCTCTTCAAGTAGAACTCCTAAGACCAGAACTGGAAAAATTTGATGCTAGCATTCTTGGGCACGTGACCCACATCTGGTTCAGAGAAAACAATTTTGCTTGGGTAAGATTTGGTAATTCGGGACTTCCATGGTGGTCCAGTGGTTAAGACTCCATGCTCCCAATGCTGATGGCCCGGGTTCAATCCCTGATTAGGGAATTAGATCCTGCATGCCACAACTAAAGATCCCGCATGCTGCAACTAAGACCGAGCACAGCCAAATAAATATTAAAAAAAAAAATTGTAATTCATGGTGATCCCAATATGCCAACACCAGAGTAGCTGAGCAGCCACATTCCTGACCCTTTCCATGTCTCAGGCTTCAGCCAAGAACCAAGTCACTGGTGCACAGTTCAAACTCTCTGAGATGAAGCTGAATCACTTCCCACTAGAGCTGAACTTTGGAGAAGTCACCCTCTAACCCCCTGTGTGTGGGGGAGAGAGGTAGGACCATCTCTTCAAGGAAATGTGCTTATCCTTTAATCTCCAGCTCCTAATCCTTTTAGCCCTTTGTTGTCAGCTAGAGATTAAAATCACAAGACTAGCTTTTGTTCACTTCATTTAAAAATTCTTGATGACCTTCCCTTTGGGAAAGAGTCTCTACTATTTTAATCTTCAGCTGAAAGTAACATAAATGTAAATACACTATAGCATCCTTTATTACAGTTTATCATTTTTCTAATAAATACATAATATTTTTCTATTGTGCAAAATAATAAAATTCTCACTCAGAATCTATGGCACAACATGATCTACTCAGCTCAGCTGACTGAAAGTGTCATTTTTATTTTGGGTGTAGTCTAGTATAGGTTTAAGATTTCTTTTTTAAAATATATATTTTATATTTATGGCTGTGTTGGGTCTTCGTTGCTGTGTGTGGGTTTTCTCAAGTCACGCTGAGCAGGGGCTACTCTTTGTTGTAGTGAGTGGGCTTCTTATTGCAGTGGCTTCTCTTGCTGCAGAGCACGGGCTCTAGGCCATAGGCTTCAGTAGTTGTGGCACACGGGCTCAGTAGTTGTGGGCTGCAGGCTCTAGAGCACAAGGTCAGTAGTTGGGGCGCATGAGCTTAGTTGCTCTGTGGCATGTGGGATCTTCCTGGACCAGGGCTCAAACCCGTGTCCCCTGCACTGGCAGGCAGATTCTTAACCACTGTGCCACGAGGGAGGTCCTAAGATTTCTTTTTGCTAGGTAACATATATCTGGCTTCTTCCATATAATAAACACCAGCCCACTCTTCAATTGCTTCTCCTCCTCCTCTAAACTTTCTATCAATCAAATCAAACAGACAGCTCTGGAGTGGTGTTCAGGGGACAGAGTCAGTAGTGGGGAGTGCTTTAGCACTCACCTCTTCCATCTGACCTTTTTTCTTTTTTGTTTCACAAAGTCTATCTATCGTCTATCTATCTATCTATCATCTATCTGTCTATCTATCTATCTACCTACAAAAGCTTTAGTGAGGTATAGCTGATATACAAAACCCCTCTAAATATTTAAAATATACAATTTGATGAGTTTGGACATATAGAAATACCTGTGAAAACATCATCACCCTCAAGGTAATAAACATGTCCATCACCTCCACAAATTTCCTCATGCCCTTTTGGCTTTTTTGTGTGTAACTGTGTGGGTCTGTGTGTGTGTGTGCACACACACACGTGTGTGTGCGTGTGTAGTAAGAACACTTAACACAAGATCTACCCCCTTAACAAATTTTTAAGTGCACAATACAGTATTATTAACTACTTTTTTGCCTTCTTTACCATCTCGGGAAAAGGGACTTTGCCCACTACCCTCTCTCACTGCCTCAGCACACCTAGATTTGTCCTGTTCATGACTAAACAAAAATTTCCTTCTCTAGGTTATCATCATTTTGAAAATGACAAAGCAAAAGGAGAGGGACAGTGACTATGAGGAGAAGCAGAGCATCTTTTTGTTGTCTTTTCATTAATGTATAATTATAGAAAACATACTTTTAGGATGCATTTTGCTAGAGGGAAAATTCAGAGGCACTTTACCCACAATGATTTTGTGTAGCTCACATAATTTCTTCTAATGAAAGAATTATAATTGCATTTTAATCAGGGGCTGGTGAAAGTGCTCTTTAATGTTCACTTTATTCATAATTAGGTTTAGAACTTTTTTTTATTCATGTGAAAAATTAGTGTGACTTTTGCAGTTCTGGGGATGAATTATAATATTTCCATTGAAATAAAAGATGATAGCCACTTGCCTTTGGTCCATTTTTTAAAATACTGCATTAAAGACATTAATTTGGAGTAAGTATATAATCAGAGAATTAAATATTTATCATAAGACTGAAAAGAATTATCAGCTGAAAGGAAACCAATTGACCCTCAAAATGATGAGATTAACACAATAAACCAGGGTAAACTTCAAGAAAATTGAAAATCATTTTCTCAATGAAATTCAAGTGGTTGCTGCATTAGAAGAGACCACGTTGCCATGGAAAAAGGAGAAAATGGAATATCAGAATGCATAGTATGAAACATTATTGCCAAAATTAACCAGAAGCATACACACAATGAACAGAATGGATGTTTCTAACAGAGATTAGTAAATTAACTTGAGGAATTATATAAGAATTCGGAAGAATAATAAATTGAAATCAGAAAAAGGATGAGAAAGATATATCTGAGAATCTTGATATCTATATGCTATCAATAGAATTTACAGAAAGACAGCACAAAGTGAATACCATAGAATCAATAATTTAAAGAGTATAATAAAAGATAATTTCCCTGAATCGAAGAAAGATTTGAGTCTTCAGACTGAAAAATTCAGATTAAGTTTATGAATTCCCATGGAAAAAATAAATTTCCTAAATGCATACAGTAAGAAAAAGAGAAAGAGAGATAGAAATAGAGGGAGGGAGGGAAGGGGAGAGAGACAGAAATAAAAATCAGACAGGAACTTGGTTTTATATTTGCAATATGAAATGCTAGAAAACAATGCAGCAATATCTAAAAACTTCTGAGAGAGAATCACTGGGAGCTCTAGAATTCTACATTCTGGTAAGTGTATTGTTTTATATCTGAAATTCCATATGAAGTGGTAAAATATGAAGATATAACATTTCAAAGAGAGGTAACAGATCAAATTGGAAATTTTCAAGTGATTTAGCTAGAAAAGTATTTCCACAATTCTTGAACACCTCACATTGAGTCAAAGAGGGTTGAGGGTGCATGGTGAAAGGAAAAGGACATTTTGGAGGGAGCTCCTTGTGTGCTGTGAGTTCCACTCAAGAGGGTACTGGGGCATGGGATCCTGTCCTTCAGCTCAAGTCTAGTGAGAATGGTCAACAAACTTCATTGAATGCAGAGTTAATGCATAAAACAAGGCCCATTTAATAATTGTAAATGGATTATTCAACGACCTTCAGAAAGGTAGCTTCAATGAAATATGACCAGACACTCATGATAAAAGAGAAATTAAAGACCATAAGTTCTCAGTACAAAGAAATATTGTTAAAGCAAATGCACACACACATTACATACACATAATTGATAGGTTCAGTAAGGTAAATACATTAAGCTTGTGTCAGACTCTTACTTGGAAAATCTAAAAGGAAAAAGCAGACTGGAAACATGCTTTGAAGGTGGGGATAAAGGCAATGAAGGCAAGATGACGGTGCTTTATGACCTGTGTTCTCAGACTTTTTTGGAACAAAGGATATGTGAATGTTTCCAGTGGATCAGATAAAGGCCACGCATGAAACAGAATCGGATGGGTGTTAATCTAGGATAAGAAGAGAGAAGCTAAATGTAAATCCAGATTCCCAAAAGCTGTAGACAAAGTAAGTTATCAGTAAGATGAGCATGTATCAAGAAAACTGCTAGTGAGAGGCATAGGGCAGTGTCCAAGGGGTATATTCCATGAACAACCATATTTCTTCTAGCTAAGCATAAATATTCACTCCTTTTTTATTGTTACTCCATCTTAGTGTTAATTAGGGTAGTTTACCCTAGCTACCATAACAAATGACTCCCAATCTAAATGGTTTAATACAATAATGTCTCATTTCTCATTTCCATCACAGTTCAGTTGAGCGTTAGGTTTGCAGCCTTCCATCTGGTGATTGATTGACAAAATCAGCCTCCTTTCATTTATGATTCTGCCTTGGAGTGCCCCACTGGGTTCTCTACATCTGGTCAGAAGATGGTGTAGATCCAACACACTCCTATCTTAACAACCATCACTACTAATGATCCATCATTTCCACTTGCATTTCATGAGGGAAAGCTGGTCACATGGCCCAACCTGGATGAAAGGAGGTGGGATGCCCAGGAAGAAGAAATGGGTTTGATGAACACCTAGACGGTCTCTTCTATCCTACAGCCTCCAAGCCCTAACCCTAAAATTGTTGGAAACTGGAAGAGGAGGAATTTGGAATTAGAGCAGAAACCTGTCTTTTATTTTTTTCACTTGCAGCCATCCTGAGTTGAAGGTAGGGGAGTAACTGCAACTCTAAATGAATTTGGAAGATTTGCTTATATATGGGATTGGCCATTTTAAGTAGCAAGTTGAGATTATGATTTGTGTCTTGAAATAATCTCAGAGCTTTACATCTCTTTAAAATAATTATAAAAATATATAAATGCCAGATTTTTCATTGCTAGGGCAAAACTAGTCCCACTGAGCAGCTAAAGAAGAGTGAGGAAGCAAAGTTAAATTGTCTTGTGATTGCATCCTACCAGTTGGGCTAGTTTAGCATACTGGTTACATAAATTCTTGTTCATTCATTTGAAACAGTAACTGGCATATTTTGTTCCTCTCCCCTGTGCCTACACCCATTCATTTTTAGAGGTCCTCCCTGGGATTCAATTAACTACAGAGGGAGTTGTAAGCTCACAGGCCAATAATCAAAGATGACACATTCTTGACTTCTGGGCCACCAGAGGCACCATCCAACTGTGAGACAACAAAGAGTGCCTAGGGAATGCAAACAAGCAGAACATGTTTCCAAGGCATTCTTTTTCTTTCCTCCTTTACACACACACACACACACACACACACACACACACACACACCCTCACACCAGAGATCTGGGAGGTGAAAAAAGAGTTGGAAGCAATGCAGGGAATTCATTTCTCACCATAATGAATCTGTCAAGGGAATATTGTGATAGATTTTCCCTTGATAGTCATGGGGTACAAGTTTAAAGCTCTGTATTCTGGTGTAGGGTATTTTGAAGGCAGCAGATTAGCAGAAGAACCCCTGACCAAGGTGATAGGAAGGTTAGTAAAGACATCTTTTTGGGGTTTCTAGGCATGAGAGAGGCTTGAGATATCTCACCTATTTCCAGGGGCACTGAGTTTTGTCAAGTACAGATGAGTTTACTGATATGAAGGTAACTGAGAAAAAGTGCCAGTGGCTAGAAAAAAATGTCATAGGGTAAGACAAAGAGACTCTAGCAGCAGAAACTTCAAGGATGGGAAGTGACAAGCTGAAATCAGGGAAGTGACAATGGGCTGAGATCTCAAAAGATGATAAGATCTACAGAGTTGAGGCATGAGTCAAGGTGGCAGTAGCAAAATGGAACAGTGTACATATTATACTTCCTTATGTAGATGAGAACCACCACAGACCAGCCACATTTTCTCCCCATTCCATAGCCTTTTTTTTTTTTTTTTTTTTGTGGTACGCGGGCCTCTCACTCTTGTGGCCTCTCCCGTTGCGGGGCACAGGCTCCGGACATGCAGGTTCAGCGGCCACGGCTCACGGGCCCAGCCACTCTGCGGCATGTGGGATCTTCCCGGACCGGGGCACGAACCCGTGTCCCCTGCATTGGCAAGCGGACTCTCAACCAATGTGCCACTAGGGAAGCCCTCCATAGCCCTTTTATGACACCTATATTTAAGTGTAAATTACCAGCAAAGTTCTGAAAAATTCATTGCTACTGTTAGTGAATGGCTAAAGCTTGTGATATAGATTGAATGTTTGTGTCCCCCCAAAATTCATGTATTGAAACCTAATCCCCAATGTGATGGTATTAGGAGGTGGGTCCTTTGGGAGGTAATTAGGTCATGAAGGTGGAGCTTTCATGAATAAGATTAGTGCCCTTATAGAGGAGATATCATAGAGCTCTCTTGTCCCTTCTGCCATATGAGGACCCAGTGAGAAGACAGATGTCTATGAACCAGGGAGCAGGCCTTCACTAGACACTGAATCTGCCGGCACCTTGGTGTACCTTCAGAACTGTGAGAAATAAATGTTTGTTGTTTAAGCCACCCAGACTGTGGTATATTTGTTATAGTAGCCTGAATGAACTAGGACAGACTGCTTTAACAAAATATGTGCTAATGGTGCCCAGAAGTGCCCCTGGGGAATAGCCATACTATAACCTAGGCTCCCCTCTGCCCAGTTCTCTTGGATTTCTCTGTTCCTTCTGTGAGTCTCTGAACAGGAGGAGAAGGCTGTACCTATACTCCAGGTTTCTGGCTCTACCAGCTTCCTTTCTTGTATTACCGAAGAGCTGAGCCGCCTTCTTCGTCATCCTTGCATGGTCTGGATGGTATTTCTGGCCCTGTACATAATACTCCTACCATCTCCACTCCATATCTTGGTCCTGAGTTTTCAAAATCACATTGCTTTTGTTTCTTAACTTCTGATTTGACACTGAGCGATCTTAGACTTAGTTCCTACTCATTGATTCCCTCTGCATATTTGGAAATTATGGTAAAATAATTGATATTAATTCCATAAATAGAAATGGCATCATTCCAGAAATCTAGATTGCTGTTGAATTAAGCTATTAACATTCTCTTTACAGAAGTGAATTTGCTATGGCATGGCACTCAGAAAATGCATTCAATCCAGGGTTGGTCAAGTTCCCTTCATCTACCTTATTTTAGCTTTTCCTTTTTGCAGTTCAGTATCCTCACCAATGTTGATATTACCTAGCACAGTAATGGACCAGTAGGGTAGATTATGGACTGTTAGTATTCAGTCTCATCTAAGGTGCTTTATAATGATGAATAATTAGAATAAGCAGAATATTTTGCTGAATATAATTAAAGAAACTCACATAAAGTAAAAATACATTCACAAATTTAAAATGAGGTACGTTCAAAATCAGAGTATTTGAAAGATGTCAGTAAGATTCATACCAAGGGGAAATTTTTATAGTATTGACAATGCTTCACGGTACATATTCATGTGGAATTTTGATTTGTCCTCTCTTTTGATGTTTCCTATTAGATTGTAACCTCCATAAAGGAAGGGACCATATCTGCTTTATTTACTGCTCACATAAAGTAAAAGTTCATCAAAAGTACAGAATAGGTGTTCCCTAAGGGGAAAAAGTGATAATAACTTCTGTCACCTCCTGTTCCACTTACTTTACCTTTTTTTGCCTGGACTTGTACCTAGAACAAAGAGAAAAAAACCCCTGCTATCTCTGTCTAGAAGACAAGTTTCTGGCCTTGCTTTTCTCTCTGTAGGAGGTTTTCATCTTTATACTCACAAATTATGAAAAGAACACACATTAGACAGGCATTTCTTATAACATGTGCCATGGAATCTTAAGAAAAAAATAGTTGGTTGGAAAAAAGATTTGAAAGGGAAAAAGTTTATGGGAAACTGAGACAAACCAAGGAGGCTTCTTCACAGGAGAATTCCTAGGAGTCTTTCTTTGTATTAGATATAGGGATCACTTTTTCTCAATGTCATTTTCTGACATTTTCATCCTTGTTGATAAACAAAGAAGTCCCCTTGAGGTTGATGTGCCTGCATGCAGTTTTCTTTCTTGTGTCATTCCTCATGGAGAGCTGGAAGAATCTCAGACCCTCTACTGGAAAGAGCCTGCATGCTGGAGGAGGAACAGGGTAGTGGGAAGAGAGACTGGAGAAAATAAAAGCACTGAATGGGGGTGTGGAGAAATAGGAGGAAAGACCCTTGAGGGAAGGAATGTCTAGATCACCAACCTAAAAGGATTGATAGGTGACTTAACTGGAAATGTAAAATAATATTTTAAACCATACTCCTGATTCTGGATTCAAAATGATTTATTTTGGAAATGAACTATATCTTAGACACTAAAGGCATTTCATTAATACATATTAAAATTTAAATATAATGATTCTTCTCTTTTATAATCTTACTACTTTGGCTATCATAGGGTTTTTCACATCTTAAATTAAAGTATAATTAAGGTACTATGAAATTTACCTTTTGGTAAATTGTGTATAGACACACTATGCCTTGCTACACTTTTTGATTTAGACAATGTTAATTTTTAGAGCTGCACATTTAATAAAGTAGCCACTAGCCATATGTGACTACATTTAAGTTAATTGAAATTCAATGAAATTTAAAATTGGGTTTCTCAGTAACACTTGCCACATTTCAGGCGTTCAACAGCCACGTGTAGCTAGTCTTACTGACAGCACAGAAATAAACATTTATATCATTACAGGAAACACTATTGGACAGGGTTGTTTTAGAGCCTTAAATTAAGAAAATTTGTATTTAACTTCTTGTATGCCATTTCTTTCTGTAGATCCAAGTTTTTATTTAAAATTGTATTGCTTCTGCCTGATGATTCTCCCTTAACAATTTTTTGGCAGTGCAAATGAACTACACCTGCAATAAATTTCCTCAGTTCCTGTTTTAACAAAAAAAATCTCAGCTTCTTCATTATTGAAAGATATTTTTGCTTTGTGTAGAATTCTTAGGTGACAATATTTAATTTTTCCTTTCATCACTTTAATGATATCATTCCATAGTTTTCTGGCATACATAATTTCTTTTTATTTATTTACTTTTGACAAATGGGATGTTTGATATATGTATACATTGTGAAATGATTACCACAATCAAAATAATTAACACACACGTCACCTTCTTCCACATTTACTTTTGTGTGTATGTCAGTATGTGTGTGTGTGTATGTGTAGGTGGGGGGTGGGATGAGAATACTTGAAATCTACTCTCTTAGCAAATTTCAAGTATACAATACATTATTATTAACTATAGTCATCATGCTGCCCATCAGATCTGCAGAATTTATTCATCTTGTAATCAAAAGTCTGTATCCTTTGATCAATATCTCCCTATTTCTCCCAACCCCTACCTTCTGGTATCCATCATCCTACTGTCTGTTACTATGAGTTCTACATTTTTTTTTTTTTGGTTTCCACATATAAATGAGATAATCCTATATTTGTCATTTTGTATTTGTCTTTGTCACTTTTCCTCCAATTTTAACCATGTTGTTGCAAATGGCAGGATTTCCTTCTTTAAGACTTACTAATATTCCATTGTGTGTCTGTGTGCTTATATATAAATATATAATTTTCCTTATTCAACTGTCAATGGACATTTAGGTTATTCCCATATTTTGACTATTGTGAATAATGCTGCAATGAACATGTAAGTACAGATGACTTCAATATAGTGATTTTTATTTCTTTTGGATATATAATGGGAAGTGGAATTGCTGGATATTATGGTGGTTCTATTTTTAATATTTTGAGGTACCTCCATATTTTTCTCCATAACAGCTGTAGCAATTTATTTTCCTACCAACAATGCACAAGTGTTTCCTTTTCCTATCATCCTCACCAACACTGTTATCTTCTGACCTTTTGAAAATAGCCATCCTAACAGGTGTGAGGTGATATCTCACTGTAGTTCTGATTTGCATTTCCTTGTTGATTAGTTATGTTAAGCACCTTTTCATGTACCTGTTGGCCATTTGTATACCTTCTTTAGAAAACTGTTTGTTCAACTCCTTTACCCATTTTTAAATCAGGTTATTATTTTTATTATTTTTTGCTGAGTTATAATTGTTCCTAATAAATTTTGTAGATTAATCCCTTTTCAAATATATGGTTTTAAAAAAATATTTATTTATTTATTTGGCTGCACTGGGTCTTCATTATGGCATGGGGGATCTTTTAGTTGTGGCATGCAGCATTTTTAGTTGCGGCATGTGAACTCAGTTGTGGCATGCAACTAAGGGATCAAACCTGGGCCCCTGTATTGGGAACACAAAGTCATAGCCACTGGACCACCAGGGAAGTCCCTCAAATATATGGTTTACAAATATTTTCGCCCATTCTGTAGGTTGCCATTTCATTCTGCTGTTTCCTGTGCTGTACAGGAATTTTTTAGTATGATATAATCTCATTTGTTTATTTTTGCTTTTGTTGCTTGTGCTTTTGTTGTGAAGTCATTGCCAAGACCTATGTGGAAGAGATTACACCTTATGCTCTCCTCTGGGAGTTGTAGGGTTTCAGCTCTTGCAATTAAGTATTTAATCCATTTTGACTTCATTTTTGTGTATGGTGTAAGATAAAAACCCAGTATAATTCTCTTGCTTTTGTTATCCTGTTTTCCCAAAACCATTTATGGAAGAGATTATCCTTTTCCCATTGCATACTCTTGGTAACTGTAGAAAATTTGTTAACCATATATTCATGGGCTTATTTGGGTCTATTCATGGGCTTATTCATGGGTCTATTCTGTTCCACTGGTGTATGTGTCTGTTTTTTCTTTTTTTTCCAGTACTACACTGTTTTGAATAGTATACTTTGTAATATACTTGAAGTTAGTAAATGTGATGCCTCCGTCTTTGTCCTTCTTGATCAAAATTGCTTTGCCTGTTTGTGGTCTTTTGTGACTCCAAACAAATTTTAGGATTGCTTTTCCTATTTTCATGAAAAATGCCATTGGAATTTTGATAGGGACTGCATTGAATCTCTGTATTGCTTTGGGTAGAATGAACATTTAGCAATATTAATTCTTTCAATCCATAAACATAAGAGGCCATTCAATTTATTTGTGTCTTCTTTGTTTTCTTCCATCAATGTTTTATAGTTTTCAGGATATAGATCTTTTACTTCCTTGGTTAAATTTTTTCCTAAGTATTTTAATCTTTTTGTCGTTATTGCAATTGAGATTGTTTTCTTAAAGTTTTTTCCCAACAGTTTATTGTAAATGTATAGAAGTAGAAGTGATTTTTGTAGGTTGATTTTGTATCCTGCAACTTTACTGAATTCTTTTATTAGTTTTAACAGTTTTTGGCAGGGTTTTTAGGGTTTTCTATATATAAGATCATGCCATATGCAAACAGACATTTTTACCTCTTCCTTCCTGATTTGGATCTGGCATACATAATTTCTGATGTAAATATGCTATAATTATTTTCTTTGTCATTTTGTATGCTATGTGTCTCTTTTTCTCTGGCCACCTTCAAGATTTAAAAATTTATTTTGTTTTTCAGCAGTGACTATGTTGTGTCTATGTGTGTGAGGGTGTGGTGTGTGTGTCTGTGTCTCTCTGTGTGTAAGTATGTTATTCTCTGAGCTTCTTGGATCTGTGGCTTTGTGTCTTTCTTTAGTTTTTCAAAATTCTTAGGCATTATCTTTTCAAATATTTCATTTTCCCTTTCTTCTTTCTCTTCTTCTTCTGGTATTCCAATTACAAATATGATAGATGATTTCATTTTGTCCCATAGTTGTTAGATGCCCTATTCTGTATTTTTTACTCTTTTTAATTTGTGTTTTAGTTTGGTAATTTTTACTAGTCAGTTTTTAAGTTCATTGATTCTTTCCTTGGTTGGTTGAGTGGTCTGATTTGCTTTTCAAATTCATTATTCATCTCTGTTATCATGTTTTAATTTCTAGCATTTTAATTTGATTCTTTTTTATAGTTTTTATCTCTCTGCTTAAGTTCTCCATTGATAATTCTCATCCTCTTTTTTTCATTAGGGGATTTAACATATTAAACAGTTATACCTCATTTGATAGTCCTTATAAATATAATATAATATAATATCTGGATCTGGTCTTATTTATTGATTTATATCTTGATAATGTGATTTTTTTCCTGACTTTTTTTGTGTCATAATTTTTTGTTTAAAGTCAGAAATATTTTGTAAGACAATAGAATCTGAGATGATTATCTACTGCTGGAAATAGACTCACTTTGTCTTTTTCCAAACCTTAGTGAAGGAGTTTGAACCCATCTAATCAGAAGTTGGATTGGATTTGCTTTTTTTGTTGTTGCTATAGTTATCCTTAGAACACCACAGTCTTCAAATTCTTCTCATATTATCTTGTCTTCAAGATAGTGACAGGTTTGCAAGAGGTTTTATCTCAAGTTCTGCTGCACTTTTAACTTCAGATTCCCCATTTTGCTTATAGTTCAGAGAAGGTCTCCTTCTATGCTCTTCATCTCTCCCAGCAGTAGACTGCTGTTACTGTTACTCAATGCTTGCTAGCCTAGTTATGGAAAGCAAGTAAGGGAAGGGTGTTCTCTGTTATTATAGCTCAGCATAAGTCTTATGGGAGCACTGGACCCATTTATGTTGGAGGTGGGTCCTTCCCTGTGGTCCTGCATCTCCCCAAAGGAGATATTTAATGGCTTGGTCCCAGAATATATTTCTACCTCTCCTGCAGGAGTACTGGATTCTCCCAGCTGCAATAGATCTTCACTTGTACTCTGAAGATAATAAGGTAATAAGGTTTGCTGCCTTGTCCTAAACAGCTTAAGACATTTGTTTTATAGAGGACATTGCAAAAAAGGCTCCATGCTTTGTCTTCAATGACTGTTTTTCTTCTCCTCCAGGGCTGAACCATGAAGGTAGAATTCTCACACTACTTCCATTTTTTCTTGTGAGCCTGAATGCAAGTTTCTCTGGTGTCTGTGACTCTTAGGAATTGTATACCCTCGCACTGGTCCATGATTGGCTTTTAGCTGTTTGTTTAAAATTTTACCTGAATTATTTCCCCAGCTTGTACGTTGTTGCCTGTCTACTGTAGCTAAACACGTGATTGTGCCCTGTCACTCTTAGAGGTGCCTGTCTTTATATTTTGGTGAGGCTGGTTGCCCTGAACTTCAGCTCTCTTATAAAAAGAAAGTTGTGATTTTGCAAATTAGCAAGTTTTCCTTTTGTTATAGGCATGGACCATAAAAGATCCAGTTACTCTGTACTCTCAGCAGCTCCAAATATTCTTTTCTTAATCTTGACCAATATGAAGCTGTGAAATGATAACCCACTTTGGTTTTATTTGATTTTCCTGACTGCTAATGAGGCAGAATATGATTTTTCCCCCACACTTTTACTTTCAACCTTTCTGTGACTTTATATTTAATGCATGTGTCTTGTAATTAGTGTACAGGTAAATTTTATTTTTAACACTGTAGTTTGACCATAAGATTTTGGATGGAATTTTTAGTCCATTTGAAGTTCATTAAATTACTGATATACCTAGGTTTGAATATACCACATTAGTACTTGTTTCCCATAATCTGTTCTTTGATCCTCTCTCTCTTTTTTTGCTATTTGTTTTTAGTTCATTTATTTCTCTCCATACAGTTGTTAATTACACATTATTGTTGTAGTGGTTGTTCTAGAGATTACAACAGTAAATTTTGGCTTGTTTAGAATCAGTATCAGCTTATCATTTTTACCTTTTCCTGGACTATACATGTAACTTATAACACATTAACTCCATTTATTATCTGTTTACCTTTTGTGCTATTTTTGTCAGGTATTTCAAATCCACATATATTATGAATTCTAAAAGACATTATTTGGTGTTTTAAAATCTCAATATCATTTAATTTTCCCCATTTATGCTTTCTTGTTCTTTATTGCATTTTTATATTGAATTAATTTAGGAGATACTACATACTGAAAAACATTTCCTAAATATGACTTTATTTCACCTTTATATATGAAGAATATTTTCACTGATTATAGAATTTTAGATTTGCAATTATTTTCTTACATGTCTTTAAAGATACCCCACTGTCTTCTAGCTTCTTTCTTATTTAGAAGTCATTTATCTGCTTTATCGTTGCTTCTTTTTTTTTTTTTTTTTTTTGTGGTACACGGGCCTCTCACTGTTGTGGCCTCTCCCGTTGTGGAGCACAGGCTCCGGACGTGCAGGCTTAGTGGTCATGGCTCACAGGCCCAGACACTCCATGGCATGTGGGATCCTCCCACAGCAGGGCACGAATCCATGTCCCCTGCATCGGCAGGTGGACTCTCAACCACTGAGCCACCAGGGAAGCTCCTATTGTTACTTCTTTTAAAGTAATGTGTCTTTACCATAAACAAGACGAAAAGCCAACCCTTAGAATGGGAGAAAATATTTGCAAACAAAGCAACTGACAAAGGATTAATCTCCAGAATATACAAGCAGTTCATACATCTCAATATCAGAAAAACCAACAACCCAATCAAAAAATGGTTGGAAGACCTAAATAGACATTTCTCCAAAGAAGACATACAGATGGCCAAGTGAGGCACATGAAAAGATGCTCAACATCACTAATTGTTAGAGAAATGCAAATCAAAACTACAATGAGCTATCACCTCACACTGGTCAGAATGGCCATCATCAAAAAATATACAAACAATAAATGCTGGAGAGGGTGTGGAGAAAAGGAAAGCCTCTTGCACTGTTAGTGGGAATGTAAATTGATACAGCCACTATGGAGAGCAGTATAGAGGTTCCTTAAAAAAACTAAAAGTAGGGCTTCCCTGGTGGCGCAGTGGTTAAGAGGCCACCTGCCAATGCAGGGGATACGGGTTCATGCCCCTGTCCGGGAAGATCCCACATGTCGCGGAGCGGCTAGGCCTGTGAGCCATGGCTGCTAGGCCTGCACGTCCGAAGCTTATGCTCCGCAACGGGAGAGACCACAACAGTGAGAGTCCCGTGTACCGCAAAAAACAAACAAACAAACAAACAAAAACTAAAAATAGAACTACCATATGACCCAACAGTCTCACTACTGGGCATATACCCAGAGAAAACCATAATTCAAAAAAACACATGCACACCAATGTTCATAGCAGCACCATTTACAATAGCTAGGACATGGAAGCTAAATGCCCATCGACAAAGGAATGGATAAAGAAGATATGGTACATATATACAATGGAATATTACTCAGCCATAAAAAGGAATGAAATTGGGTCATTTGTGGAGACATGGATGGACCTACAATGTGTCATACAGAGTGAACTAAGTCAGAAAGAGAAAAGCAAATATCATACAATAACACATATATGTGGAATCTAGAAAAATGGTATAGATGATCATATTTGCAAAGCAGAAATAGAGACACAGACATAGAGAACAAATGTATGGATACCAAGGGGAAAGGGGTGGGGTGGAAGGAATTAGGAGACTGAGAGTGACACATGTACTTTATTGATACTATGTATAAAATAGACAACTGATGGGAACATACTGTATAGCACAGGGAACTCTACCTAATGCACTGTGGTGACCTAATGGGAGGGACGTCCAAAAGGGAGGGGATATCTGTATGTGTATGGCTGATTCATGTTGTTGTGCAGTGGAGGCTAACACAACATTGTAAAGCAAACATACTCCAATAAAAATTAATTTAAAAAAATAATCTTTTTTTTTCTTTATTGGCTTCTTGGAACTCTTCTGTTTGTCTTTAGCTTCTGGAAATATTACTATGTTGCAGTTGTTTTATGTATTTTTGAGTAACAAGCCACCCCAAGCTTAGTGACTTTAAAAAACAAAATCATGATTTTATTGGCAGACTGGACTCATTTGGGCAGTTCTCACTTGGGGTTGCATGCAGTTGTAGTCAGGTATCAGCTGATGCTACGCTTACCTGAAGGCTCCACTGGGCTTGACACCCATGGTGGCTCACTTAACAGCTTGCTGCTGGCTGGTTTCTAAACTGGTGCTGTTCAACAGAGTGCCTAAATTTACCCCCTCTAGGTAGCTTAGACTTGTCATAACAACTGATTCTAAATAGTAGGAAGTGGAAGCTGCTAGGTCAGTTTAAGGCTGTGCCTAAACTGGCAAATTGTTATTGTTATTACTCCTGTTTACTATTGGTCAAGGCAGTTTCAAAGGGTTAGAAAGTTAAGCTATACCTCTTGATGGAGGCATGTCAAGATCACATAGTAGAAGAGCATGTGAGAATGGGAGATAATTCTGTAACAATTTTTGAAAAATTCAATCTATCATAGTCTGCTATCTGGATTAAAAAAACTAATCGCTTCCTCATGCCCAGTACACACAACCTTTCTCCCAAGACCTGCAATGCTTTATTCTGTTATGGCATCAACTCGAATTCTAAGATCTCATTACCACACGGCAGACTTATCCACATTTGAATCTGATATAGAGAAGTATAGATGAGGCTGCCATGTGAAGAAGGCCAGTCTAGCCTGATAGAGATGTGGTCTAATGGCCAGCATACATGTTCACATGCTCTATGAGAACTTAATTAAACAATTTATTTTCATTATTTGAATTGCTATAAAACCTTCAATCTTTCAACAACATCCTATGATATCACTTGACCTTCCTTTAAGTATGAATCCTAAATATAAATACAAAGTCAGAAATTATATGGTTGTATTTTATGAAGCGGCATATTAACCTTTTAAGCTATCAAAAATGAAAAAACACAAAATGTAAGATTTTGCAAGAATGTTAGAGCCCTAAAAATATGTCTGAATGACCCCATGTGTGTGCCAACTACAGCTTTAGAAACACTGTCCCACATTAATGAGAATGAAGTAAGAAATATCTACAACAGTCAGACCAATCACTACCACTGATTCTAAAACGCAGGTGGGGACAATGGATGCCTGAGAACCACTGAAAAGAGTGATTCAAAATACCCAAGCTCCTCTCCTACCTATATCTGATGCTCTGATATATTCTTGGGAAGAAAAAACACCCAGCATGTCAATTCTGGAAAAACGTTCTCTTGTATTCTGGTAACTATTACCAATTGAGAGTCAGAATTCAGGCTCAAGATCAACATTTCCTCAAGTAAAACCTCTCACATTAAATGCAGAACTCTCCAACCTGAAAGGAAGCATCTGCAAAATTAACATGGGCTGCTCCCCTACTGAATTCTTTGCCTTTTCGAATATTTCTCGTTCCTTTGGTTCTCAACTTGCCATTACCTCTGGACTTTGGATTTACAAGTATATCTGGAAAACCTTTTGATATTGCATCATAATTTCTGCTGCTCAATACCACATGCCTCCCAGATCATCTGATATCCATTCACTATTTTGGTACTGATAAAACTGCTTCTTGAACTGTGTTTAATCCCAGCCAATTTATATTATGATAACATATTTTTCCAAGCTTCCAACTTCTTTACATAAGACAATAAAAATGTTTCCATTTCTACCATTCTATGGTGAATTTATTTGGAAAGCAATCTAATTGCCTCTTGATAAGAGGTGCTATAGTACTTGACCTGTTGGGAATACATGGCTGTATGGGCACAAGTCACACTAATGCTGACCCTTCTGGCAATGACACTACTTCCACTCTCAAGATTTTATCATGGCCTGATGAGAACAGCAGGCCTCTTTTTCCAAATAATCATTTTCTCAAAATATTAGAGAGATTTATATCTCCAATATATCAAGCAGTTTTCACATCCGTATTTGACTACATTGTTGAGAAAAGAAGAAAGGTGAATGGTCCTACTCTTATAAGATCAGATCCAAAGGAAGAATACTATAGCTGGCTGCCCTTCCAGTCTGGAGCTAAACATTATATACACACTCGATAAGGAAGCCACCACCACACATGTTGACACATAAAAGTGTCAAATGCCTAACCATAACATTTACAGTTACATTATTACACCATTATGCTAGTACACTCTTCCACTTGGCCCCAAATCTAACTTATGACCTGATCCTAGAGAAAATGGAGACAGCTTCCCATCCAGGAAAAGTTGGTAAGCATGAATATTCTAGCCAATCTCTCCACTTAATCACTTTAAAATGTTGTGACACTTAGATCCTTCCTAACAGGGGAGCCTGGCACTGAAGAGCACATCCCATCTTCCACTCAAAATGTAACCAATGCAGTGAACTTTCCAACCAAAGATTACCTAACAGCACAGGGGCAACATGGACTCTATCTGTACTTATATCCTCAGTCATTGGCTTTTTAGCTCCAGTCAGTGCCTAACATAGGCACCCAATATGTGTTTGTTGAGTTCTACTAAAGAGAACTTGCTGCTAGAAGGTACAGCTGTTTCCTTCACCCCTTGCCTTTATATCATTCAATCAAAAATACTTATCTATCTGCACCAGGCACTGTGCTAACTACTGAGGGTGTTGCAATGAGCAAAACATATGTGTTTCCTGCCTCCATTTAGCTTATTTGTTACTATTCTGTGTCATCCACTCTGGCTGCTTCTCCAAACCTAGATGAAAAGTGCAACCAGAGAGTCCTTTGAAGAATCAAGTTCATTAGGAACTTTTACCATTTGAAATTCAGCTCTCCACAAATGACTGACCAAGTGAATTAAACTAGATTAGCTGTTCTTGTAGGCTGTAATTTCACAGTTCCTGCGGGGAGGGCAACTTATAGAATGTCCCTTCTTTGAATCTCTAGGTAGATGATCTTGAGGAAAGACATGTCCTCAAATTATTATTTTTTCCAGGAAATGTTTGAGAGTGGTGTGCTTTTTGAGCCCTTCTATATCTGATATTCTTCTGCTGTCTTTACCTAAAAATGTCACCTTGACAGGATGCAGGATTCTTCAATCATAACTATTGTCTCATATCTCTGTGAGGTTTTCCGCAGTTTTTGACATTTATTTTTGTGACAGAAACATTTGAAAACAATCTAATTTTTTGTTCGTTTATAAGTAATTTATTCCTTTCATGTATCTTTATTATTGAAATTCATAAACTTGGCAAAAATGCACACATTCTACATTTTTCCTGGTGACTGTCTCCTTCCTATGAACTCAAAATTTTATTTTTAATTAAACATTTTTTGCTTTTATACATTGAATACTGCCTTTGCTCCATCTACTCTTGTTCATTTTTAGGAACGAATCTCCTAATCATGGAGAATTCCTAAATTGTCTTCTAAAATGGCTTTGTTTATTCTTTCTCATTATTTTAATATGTTTATTCTTTTCTTCCATTAAATTTAACTTTTATAATACTGATTTGATTTCATGCTCTTTTCAGGGTAGATGTAAATTTGGTATCTGTGTTTTTGGTCTCCTTATGGTCCATGTTAACTCATGACTATTGATGGGCAACAAAACTTTGTATGTTAACTTGCACTCCTTCTAAGATAGGTGTGATGGCCTCAACTAAATCATTTTGTTGTGGCAGAGTTACCTATCTAGGTCTTGATTAAATGAGTAATGGTGTTGGTGTTGATTTCAGACATTTGTAACAACGTGTAACAGAAGCCACCTGATTCCCACCGCTTCGTCAGAGACCCTTACACATGATATCAATGGAAACTCTATCGAAGTTCTTATGTCATGCACTCAGAAGTTTGCAACCAGCCAAGTCAAAGATGAGATTGTACACTACCAGAGCACTGGCACTCTCATGGTGCTAGGGAAACCCTCTTTCCCTGAAGGGTCCAAGTGAAGAGCAGGGGAAAATTTTAAATTAATGATCATCAGTAAGAAGGATTGTTCTTTTACTTATTTTTTAAAACAGAGGTTAGAATAAGCACATTTCTTGTATCTTACTTAAGTGACACAGGAAAATTTCAAAGGATAATTTCAAAGATGTTTCAGAATATATTTTAAAGCCATTTTTGTTCACTCTGCCACTCTAGATAAAATTACTGGCCCAAAGAACACTGCAAGTGCAACTTGATTTTTTTTTTTTTTTTTTGGCCGTACGCGGGCCTCTCACTGCTGTGGCCTCTCCCGTTGTGGAGCACAGGCTCCGGACGCGCAGGCCTAGCAGCCATGGCTCACGGGCCCAGCCGCTCTGCGGCATGTGGGATCTTCCTGGACTGGGGCACGAACCCGCGTCCCCTGCATCAGCAGGCAGACTCTCAACCACTGCGCCAACAGGGAAGCCCACAACTTGATATTCTTGGTGAAGGTAGTGTTGGGGAGGCTATGGAGTGAACAGGTGAGTGGGGTGGAAAGAATTCTGAATCCTTTTCCATCAAATACCTGGTACTAAGCTCACCAGGTCAGATGTAGGGAGAGTAGAGAATGGAAAAATATCACTCAACACTGTGGATAATTGATAGAACAAAGGAAGAGTGAAGGCAGAAAGCTTATTTTGGAAAAACCATAATTCAGACTTCCAAACCACAATAGGATTGACCTGTTGTGATGGCAGTGTAAATGGAGAAGATATCAGAATTTTGAGAGATATTTGGATAACAGAATGAAGAAAATTCAGTGAACAACTGATTGTAGGAGAACTATATAAAAGGATTTTACAATAACCTCTGGTTTCTGGCCTATGTGATAGAGTAGATATTAAAATCAAAGGAGATATAGGAAAAAGGGAAGACTTTGAGGCAATAGGTTGAAAGAGGGGCTGAATGTGGAACATAATAAGTTCTCTTTGGACATGGTGTGTTTAAAACAAATACAAGATTCCAAGGTAGAGGTATTCAACTGGAGGTTAGATACATGGCTCTAGAGTTTTAGACAGAGGATTAAAATGAAGATATAGATTATGAGGTTGGCAGTGTACTAATGCCTGGAAAAGAGCCAATAGAAAATGCCAGACACTGTCCTAGGGACATAGGATGTAATAGTGGAAAGAAAGACCAGGTTCCTACCCTGACGAAACTCATGTACCAAATAGTAATAGTCAGATAGATAAATATGTATGTAATGTAACTTCAGACTGTTACAAAAAAGGCCAAGAATAGATTCCCTAAAAACCGTGAAAATGTAAGATTTCAATAAATGGAAAAAAGTTATCTGCAAGGAACCAAGAAAGAGAGGTAGATCCAAGTAATTGCAGGAAAATCGAGAGCCAGAAGGCCTCAGTGTGTCAACTAGGAGTGTTCAAAAGAACCAGTGCTAAAAGTATTGAACAATCAGTCAAATTTTTCCTTGATTTTGTTCAAGGGTCTATGGCTCTGCCTTTGCAATCAGAGCTGCCAGAGTCAGCATACGGGATGCTGGCTTTGCCATTTTGATTGCTCATTTTAAAACAAATCTCACCATATTTCTGATCTTTCATTACCAAAATGTTCCCATGAGTAAAACTGAGTCATTTTAAAGGGATTAAAAAATCATATATTCTTTGTTCAAATTAACTATAGCTTTCTCATTTCTCAGGCAAAGAAAGCCTTGCTCCCTCAAGCCAAGTTGATGAAAATGGATATAGTCTGATGTCACTTTCTTTTTTTTTTATTAAAGTATAGTTGATTTACAATGTTGTATTAGTTTCTAGTGTACAGCAAAGGGAGTCAGTTATATATATGTATATATATATATATATTCATTATAGGTTATTACAAGATATTGAATATAGTTCCTTGTGATATAGAGTAGGACTTTCTTTTTTTACCTATTTTATACATTGTATTTTGTATCTGCTAATCCCAAGCTCTTAATTTATCCCTTCCCTTTGGAACCATAAGTTTGTTTTTTATGTCTGTGAGTCTTTATCTGTTTTGTAAATAAGTTCATTTGTATCATATTTTAGATTCCACATATAAGTGATATATGATATTTGTCTTTGTCTGACTGACTTCACTTAGTATGACAATCTCTAGGCCCATCTGTGTTGCTGAAAATGGCATTACTTCGCTCTTTTTAATGACTGAGTAGTACTCCATTGTATATATGTACCACATCTTCTTTATCGATTCATCCATTGATGGACATTTAGGTTGCTTGCATATATTGGCTATTGTAAATAGTGCTGCAATGAACATTGGGGTGCAGGTATCTTTTTGTATTACAGTTTCCTCTGGATAGATGTCCAGGAATGGGATTGCTAGATCATATGGTAACTTTATTTTTAGTTTTTTAAGGAACCTCCATACTGTTCTCCAGAGTGGCTGTACCAGTTTACATTCCCACCAACAGTGTAAGAAGATTCCCTTTCTCCACACCCTCTCTAGCATTAGCATTTATTATTTGTAGATGATGTCACTCTCTTTGAATAAAGAAAAACATTTTCAGTCATAGTACTTAAGTATTCTTCTCTTTGCAACTATGGAAAATATTTTTTCTATACACTTTCAATGATCTTAAGAATAAACTAGATTATTTTATGTTCCTAGCAACATGAGTTGAAGTTGACAGTACTAAACTATTTTTATGTACAATGTATTTGTTTGTCTTAGATGTTGAATGTGATACCTTAAAGATTCTTTGAGATGTGTGATTTTGTGCCCCAAATTCATTATTTATTCAGCTGCCTTTCTGCGTGGCTTAGAATAGAATCAGTATGAGAAGTTTTCATCTTGAATGCACTTCAGGTATAATTATATTTTAAATTCTGTCAGGTTTTACTAGTACTGTTACTGCATTTAAGTGTGCATTAAAACCAAATCCTTTCCATCCATTTCTTTTTCACAGGCAAGATTTATAGTGTCAGGATAGTTATTTTCTGGATTAGCTGTAAGCCAGGCAAAAAGCTTTACTGTGGCATGCATTTTTTTTTAGAAATGGCAGAGGAACAAATTTCACAGTGGGCAGCATCACTTTGAAAACATGATTATTAATCTTTTTCTGAGCAAAAGTGCAATAGATAAAGAAATTAGTTCAGCAGGAGGAGAGCTTAAACATTTTTTGGTATTTGTTTCATGGTGTGAGATGGAAAAGAAAATAGATAAAGTTACAGCCAAAATTCATTTTCCCTGGAAAGTTTTGACTATAATGCAATGCAAAATATATAATAAACTTTATCTTTTTCCTTTTGAATTTTTGAGGGCACTGGCTGTTCACTTTGTCAAGCGCCTTGTGATGGGTTTGTGCCAGACTGAAATAGAGGATACCCACATCATTATTGCCAATCCTATGGTGATGAAATATTAAGTGAATGGAAGAATTTTATTATATCACTTCATGGTCTTTCTAATAAAAACCTCGCTAATTTACACAGGTAACTAGTATCTAGCAAAACTACTGCCCAGGAAAGTGCTTGGCTAGTCATACTTGCTCACTCTAGCCATGCTTGTTGTTAAGCTATATTAGGGAATTTTTTTTTCTTCAAAACTCACTCACCTTATTAAAGAGACAATATCATGACTATTATAGAAATAAAATTGTATTGTTTTAGTATTTTGCCAGGGGACATAGGTATGTTCAAATTATGTGAAGACATGAGAAACTACCACATCCAAAAGCACTGAGGATCTGTGAGGAACTTTCTATAAAGAGGCAAAGTAACATTATATTTTCTGCTGAGGCTTTGGTCCTAATCTTCAAAACAAATCCCAACTGAGATGCTCAAACTCCATGGAGAGTTTACCTGTGATGGCTAAGAGTAGGTTTCCTGAGCTTAAGGTTTGCTCTGGAATTTCCAGCACAAAGCCTACAACTGAATTTTAGATCGTTTTTTCTCAGTGTGAGGAAAGGGCGCTGGTGCCAGAAACAGCCTGTTTGCCAGGAGCTAGCCTGGGTACAGTGCTTCAGGCACTTTTAGGTCAGGGTAACAGCTCTTCCATCAGAAGCTAGTGGAGACTGAAAGGACAGTGGGGTGAGAGAGAGGGAGGGAGAGAGCGAGCAAGTGGATCTATGATCTTTTACTTTCATATCATTTCTGTCTTCAATAAACCAATGGACTAAGTTCTTAAACCTGTTTAATCTATCACACTCCCTCCCTCCCTCCCTTCCTCCCTTCCTTTCTTTCTAATATTTATTTATTTATTTGACTGCCTTGGGTCCTAGTTGTGGCATGTGGGATCTTCCGTTGCAGCACATGGGCTCTTTGTTGCAGCACGCGGGCTTCTCTCTAGTTGTGGTGCTCGGGCTTTTTGCCCCATGGCATGTGGGATATTAGCTCCCGACTGGGGATCAAACTCGTGTCCCCTGCATTTGAAGGCAGATTCTCAACCACTGGACCACCAAGGAAGTCCCATTTCTTCCTTCCTTCCTCCCTCCTTCTCTCTCTCTCTCTTTCCTTTTTCTTTCTTTCTTTCTTCCTTCCTTTTTCTTTCTTTCTTTTCTTTCTTTCTCTCTTTCTTTCTTTCTCTTTTCCTTCCTTCCTTCCTTCCTTCCTTCCTTCCTTCCTTCCTTCCTTCCTTCCTTTCTTTCTTTCTTTCTTTCGTTCTTTCTTTCTTTCTTTCTTTCTTTCTTTCTTTCTTTCTTTCTCTTAAGGAAACAGTGAGAGAGTTTCAGTGAATAGGCTAGACAGGAAAAAAACTTTGCCATTTCTCCAGAAGCTAATCTTCAACATACATTTTTTTTTCATAAGAATCTTATAATTTTCTTTGGTTTCATCAGACATGTGATTCAAAAGTTGATAAAATTCTACATCTAACGTAATGAAATACAGCAAACTTTATTTTTTCTATAGAGGACTTGAGTTACTTGTATTTACAGTCATCTTTTCATGTTTGAAAATTAAGGTCTCACTTTTTTTCTACTAGAAAAATATATCAAATCTTTCTTCACTGTGAATTGTGGGCCTTATAAATGTAAGAATTGGAAGAAATATGTTATGCATGCATATTTGCTATAGGTTTTGGGGAGGACAGAATTTCATGGTATCTCTTTTATCCTTCCTTGAATGCAGTGGACCTAAAATAATTTGTTTTTAACTGCACATTTTGAATTCTTATTATTTAACCGTTTGAAATTTTCCATCTGCTTTTACTCCATCTGTATACTGTATATTTAGATTTGTCTTTTCCATCTTTCCACAGGAGGGAGGAAAAAAAACACATGAGATTGCTCTATTGAGGGTAAAACTCTGGTGCTGAGATCACAAGATTAGCAATTTCAGCGCTCTAAGCAAGTATCCTTTTACTCTCTAGATTGCAATTGTTGCAAGAGTGGCAAAAAAATCTTGCCAAAAACACATGCCAGAATTTGGGACAATAGTGGGCCCCTGTAAGATACAACAGAATCCACATATTGAGGCCAATTTGCCTTGAAGAGACTAGTGAAAGTCAAAGATTTCTCAGAAGAAACAATACCCAATTTCCCTCTGTTTTAATATAGTGCCAAATTAGATGTATTTTTTTAAAACTTAAAACACCATCACATAAAATAACTCTAATTGGTCTGTGGTTGTATTTAATGTTTATGTATTTAATTATTGCAAAAATATGAATAAAATGACCTTAAGGATTACATTGACTTCTGACTTTACAAAAGTTTAATTACTGTCGGTAGCAAAAAAATAAAAGAACAGCTTTTTGTGCTAGTTATAAAATCTCATCTTCTTTTTAGCCATTGTAGAGGGGCCTTTAAAGAGCAAAAGACAATTTCAGTTTTAGGGGATATTGTGGGCTGACTTAATTGGTGATTTTTGTGACCTAATTTACCTTGAAGGAAAAAAGTTACTTTTTAAATTATAATTCCTTATGAAGATATCCTTAACCTTTGTCAAATATTTCCAGGCCTGAGTGGCTATATTTTAAAGTAATCCCTGGATGTTATCCCTAACAAACTCATAATTCATCCTCAGTGGGTCCCACTTCTCCAAATTTCAATGTTAAATATTGAGAATATGGGTCACAGTACCTAAGAGTATAAAATATTATACATGGCATAACAATTCCCCAAACCTTGAGTGGGTCATACTAAGGAAATGGCCAGAGTTGTGATGACCATTATCTGCATGTGAGACTTTTTGTGTAATTATTTTCTTGACCCTTCAATGGATCAGGGTCCTAGCAGGAAACTGATGGCATATACAAACTGAGTACTTTGAAGAGTGTTTTAAAATAATCTGTTTGAAAATGTGTGTGCAGGTAACAGAGAATCCTGGAGCCTGTAAAGGAAGGTTAATGTTACCCCTGAATAGAAATGAGTATATTTGCTAGAACCTGGAAACAGTGAAGTATGTGTAGTGGGTGGCCTGATAGGAACGGAGACCTTTGGCCATGAGGCACAGCCAGCCCATGGAATCCTCCCCACCCCCTCCCTCATCAGGAAGCTCAGGAATAAGTACAATGACCTCACTCTTCTCCCTTCCTCGAATCACCTGTTTTTGCTCTCTATTGGCTGAACCCAACCTGAAGTGCTGGTGCTATACAGCAGGGAATAGATATGTAGGTGCATAAACAAGAGACTGAGCACATCCTCTAATGTAAAAATGCTGCAGATCCTGTGCTCTAGATTTCGACTGTGGGTATGGAGTAAATATGACTGAAGAATGATTTTTTTGCCTCAGACTCAGGAATTCTTAGTTACGTCCTGTAATGCACGATAAGCATATGATTTTTAAATCTCTCACCATTCCACTCTCACTCAATCTGACATCCCCTTCATTTCTAACCATTCTAAGTTTCAGATCAACTTTTCTACCATTACCTCATTCAGTGACATGTACTGAACACAATCTGTGGTTGCAAAACTGTGTTAGGTCTGTGGGTGAGGAGATGATATGACCCAGTCTCTGCTACTGCACTGTCTGGTAGACAAGATGAATACAGAGATGAAATTCCCTAATATTATACTGTAACAAGTAAGATATGAACAAAGATTCATAGGCCTGTATCTGTAGGGTGGCATCTTTGCAACCACATTTCACAGAATACAAAAAAGATTTGAGTCTACACTCAAGGCAATATACTTCTCCTTATTTAAACTAATAAAATGACAAACTAATTACGATTAGAACTCTCCTATTGATTGGGGTGGGGGGCATGGGATGTGGCAGCTTGAAGCAGGATCTTAGTTCCCTGACCAGGGACTGAATCCAGGCTGTGGAGGTGAGAGTGCCGAATCCTAACCATTAGACCATAAAGGCCCACAGGCTTGATGCAGGACCTTGGTTCTTGTCTTATTTGAAGAAAGAATTCATCAAAAAGGCAAAAGTAGAGAATCAGGTAAACCATTTATTTGAAACAAAGTACATGTGGAAAAACATACGTGCAGGCTCAGAGAGAGTTGCGCTTTTGGGGTGGCTTAAATTGCTTATATGAGGGCAGTCTTCCAGGTTCCCTCTAGCCAATCATCTTGCTTCATCTAGCTTTGTGCCCATATTTGGTCTGACTCAGGGCCCTTCCCAATGCACGCACACATCTTTTAGCCAAGATGCTTTCCAGTGCAAGGGTCTCTGGGAGGTTGGCAGGACATATTATGGGCTAGTGCCCCCTCCCTATTTTGACCCCTGAAGAACCTGTCTGTGCCTGTATAGTCTGGGAGGTCTCATTGACCTAAAAATGAAAAATGTGGTCGTCTTATCTTTTCACTCAAGCAGAGCTCATCTCCTCTCTGTTCCTGCCTTTATCTTTTCCTTGAAGTGTCAGCAGGAGACAAGCTCCAGCTGCTCAGTCTGGGGCCCATCTACCTCCTACCTCAGTATGAGTCTGGATGTGAAAAACATATGTGCTGGCCATGTAGATTGAATTATTTAAACTCCAGAAAATTTGTTTTTCATTTGAGTTTGGTTAATGTGAATCCATACTGGAAAGATAGATTTAATGTTAATGTGATGGTATTTTGAGACTTCAAGAGTGGGGTAGGATCCTGGAGCAGGGTGATTTCCCTAAGAAGTGTTAGGCCATTTTCAGAGGGCTCTTAGGAGAAAGTGTGCAAATGCTTTCCAAGTAAGTGCTCACACTCTCCAACATTAAAGCATATCAATTTCTTATTTAGATTATTATACTATCAGCATAACATGAAAGAGGTATAGGAGAGTTATGAAATTATAAAATGCATGTGTTTGTGTGTGTAAGACAGAAAATGGGGGAGTGGAGAGAAGGAGATTGTAAGTACTGGAAATGTGCTAAGAACTGCCAAGTTTTATGAAATTATTCACTTAAAATATAAATCATAGGGGCTTCCCTGGTGGCACAGCGGTTGAGAGTCCACCTGCCAATGCGGGGGATGCGGGTTCATGCCCCAGTCTGGGAAGTTTCCACATGCCACAGAGCGGCTGGGCCTGTGAGCCGTGGCCGCTGAGCCTGCACATCCAGAGCCTGTGCTCCACAATGGGAGAGGCCACAACAGTGAGAGGCCCACGTATCGCAAAAAAAAAATCGTAATTCAGTCATAAATCAGAATATGAGATTGAAATTGTTCCTAGGACAAAATTTAAAATAAAACAAAGAAAACTGTGAGAAATAGGATAATTTGGGTAGAAATCACTATGCCCTAGTGATAAGGACAGAGTAAAGTGATGAAGTAGATGATTAAATAGTTAACTTCACTAAGGGATCATAAATAGAGAAAAATATGTGGGAGACCCCTGGAAGTTAATGATCACTCAAACAGACTTGCTTAGCAAAAAAACCAAGCTAACTTGCTTGGCAACAAAACCATGCAAAAGAAGCACAAGACATGCCCCAAAACAATAAAACAATTGTGGAATAAGACCTACATCCTGCCCATTGAAGTCAGCAAGTTAATGATCCTTGAGAAAGGGTTTTTTCTGCATGTACTAAGAGCAGAAATCTAGGGGAAAGGTGACATTATACTGAAACCTGAGATGATTTACCATATTTTGGTATACGTTCCTACCTTTTTGCTCATTTCCACAGCACCATGACAGTGCTGGCTTGACCATGTAGGGACAAGAAAACTCCCCTGCCTGTTGTGGAGGAGGAGCTGATGATGGAAGCTTGACATCTACTCAAGAATGAGGAAGAAGATGGTCTTCTCCTTCTCACCAGTTTCCCTTTGATTATAAAAATGTAGCCCACTGAGTTCTTGGGGCAGCACTCCCTTGCCTGCCTGCTTGTATCTCTCACAAGCATCCTATACTAATAAACTCTTACCTGTCACTCTGCCTCTCGTTGAATTCTTTCTGCACCGAGACAGAAGGACCAGTGCTCTACTGAGTCCCAAAACGTGTTCTGCAGTTTCACTAGGGGGTAACAGAACAAGTCTGCACATGCAGACTATTAGGGCCATGAAAGGTAACATACGTACCTTACACTATCTCGGTTATCTATATGACCTGGGATGAGAAGCTGTCCCTGATCCTATTTCTAATAACTTAATAGACCTTGTGCAACTTCTTTCTTCTACAACTGTGAGGTTTCATCCATAATAAGATAATAAAAATGGATTTTCAAACTTGTGTTTGCATCTGCATGTTTATTATCTTGCATAGAAGCCCACACAGTTAGGGTGACTGTTCTTGTTTGAATCACAGTGCAGTTACCGATTCTAACTACCTCTACTTTCCTATCCTTGCTTCCATGGCCTCTTTGGATACATATCCAAAAATGACAGATTGAAAATCATTGAACTAATGACTTAAGAATTTTTTTCAGTATAAGATTCTTGGGATAAAGCAGGAATAGATCGACTAAATAGGAAGCTTGCCTTCAGTCTTGATTAGATAAAGACCCACCTTCCTCTTTTGTAAAAAAAATGTATGTTATCAGTCCTGTAAATTACTTCTCACACCTGACGAAAGGAAATACCTGAACCCTTACCACTTAGAGAAAGCCAAGCATACTTATTTTGTTAAAGAGTCACATGTGACATGTGACTTGCTCTGAGCAGATTTGCTTCTGGGTCAGTTGGGTTCTCTTGTGGTACTACAGAAGATGGATAATTTTTAATTTACCTGGCTGTACACATTTTTAACAGCTTGTAAATTATTACTGCTCCTGTTTTCATATTTCATTGTCACATTCATAGCATGTCAATTACTTGAATTAAAGTACCAGAGTCAGGGGTCACATGTGAACTTTCTATTTAAAACAGATATTGCCCACCTCACCGTTTCTTTAGGGCAGAGTTAATTGTTTTCTTTGTTTGGTCCCCTGAGTCAGCCTTATTTGAATCCTTAAAAATTAACATCAGTTGTCCACAAAGCAACGCCTTACCATAGGAATATGCCCAAAGTGCATAGCGTATTAATATAGAACATTAATATTTTTTAACATCTTTATTGTAGTAAAATTGCTTTACTATGGTGTGTTAGTTTCTGCTTTATAACAAAGTGAATCAGGTATACATATACATATCTTCCCATATCTCCTCCCTCTTGCGTCTCCCTCCCATCCTCCTTATCCCACCCCTCTAGGTGGTCACAAAGCACCAAGCTGATCTCCCTGTGCTATGTGGCTTCTTTCCACTAGCTATCTATTTTACATTTGTTAGTGTATATATGTCCATGCCACTCTCTCACTTCATTCCAGCTTACCCTTCCCCCTCCCCGTGTCCTGAAGTCCATTCTCTACATCTGCGTCTTTATTCCTGTCCTGCCCCTAGGTTCTTCAGAACCTTTTTTTTTTTTTTAGATTCCATATATATGTATTAGCTTTGTTTTTTTTTGTTTTTTACTTTTTTGACTTACTTCACTCTGTATGACAGACTCTAGGTCCATCCACCTCACTACAAATAACTCAATTTCATTTCTCTTTGTGACTGAGTAATATTCCATTGTATATATGTACCACATCTTCTTTATCCATTCATCTTTAGATGGACACTTAGGTTGCTTCCATGTCCTGGCTATTGTAAATGGAGCTGCAATGAACATTGTGGTACATGACTGTTTTTAAGTTACGTTTTTCTTAGGGTATATGGCCAGTAGTGGGATTGCTGGCTAATATGGTAGTTCTATTTTTAGATTTTAGGGAACCCCAGACTGTTCTCCATAGTGGCTGTACAAATTTACATTCTGACCAACAGTGCAAGACAGTTCCCTTTTCTCCACACCCTCTCCAGCATTTATTGTTTGTAGATTTTTCGATGATGGCCATTCTGAGTGGTGTGAAGTGATACCTCATTGTAGTTTTGATTTTCATTTCTCTAATGATTAGTGATGCTGAGCATCTTTTCATGTGTTTGTTGGCAATCTGTATATCTTCTTTGGAGAAATGTCTGTTTAGTTCTTCTGCCCAATTTTTGATTGGGTTGTTTGTTTTTTTGATATTGAGCTGCATGAGCTGCTTGTATATTTTGGAGATTAATCCTTTGTCCATTGATTCATTTGCAAAAATTTTCTCCCATTCTGAGGGTTGCGTTTTCGTCTTGTTTATTGTTTCTTTGCTGTGCAAAATTTTAAGTTCCATTAGGTCCCATTTGTTTATTTTTGTTTTTATTTCCATTTCTCTAGGAGGTGGGTCAAAAGGATCTTGCTGTGATTTATGTCATAGAATGTTCTACCTATGTTTTCCTCTAAGAGTTTTATAGTGTCTGACCTTATATTTAGGTCTTTAGTCCATTTTGAGATTATTTTTTTGTGTATGGTGTTAGGGAGTGTTCTAATTTCATTCTTTTACATGTAGTTGTCCAGTTTTCCCACCACCACTTATTGAAGAGGCTGTCTTTTCTCCATTGTATATTCTTGGCTCCTTTATCAAAAATAAGATGACCATATGTGCATGGATTTATCTCCGGGCTTTCTATCCTGTTCCATTGATCTATATTTCTGTTATTGTGCCAGTATCATACTGTCTTGATTACTGTAGCTTTGTAGTATACTCTGAAGTCAGGGAGTCTGATTCTTCCAGCTCCATTTTTCTTTCTCAAGATTGCTTTGGTTATTTGGGGTCTTTTGTGTTTCCATACAAATTGTGAAATTTTTTGTTCTAGTTCTGTAAAAAATGCCAGTGGTAGTTTGATAGGGATTGCATGGAATCTGTAGATTGCTTTGGGTAGTATAATCATTTTCACAATGTTGATTCTTCCAATCCAAGAACATGGTATATCTCTCCATCTGTTTGTATCATCTTTAATTTCTTTCATCAGTGTCTTATAGTTTCCTGCATACAGGTCTTTTGTCTCCATAGGTAGGTTTATTCTTAGGTATTTTATTCTTTTTGTTGCAGTGGTAAATGGGAGTGTTTCCTCAATTTCCTTTTCAGATTTTTCATCATTAATGTATAGGAATGCAAGAAATTTCTGTGCATTAATTTTGTATCCTGCTACTTTATCAAATTCATTGATTAGCTCTAGTAGTTTTCTGGTAGAGTCTTTAGGATTCTCTAGGTAAAGTATCATGTCATCTGTAAACACTGACAGATTTACTTCTTCTTTTCTGATATGGATTCCTTTTATTTCTTTTTCTTCTCTGATTGCTGTGGCTAAAACTTCCAAAATTATGTTGAATAAGGGTGGTGAGAGTTGGCAACCTTGTCTTTTTCCTGATCTTATGGTTTCAGTTTTTCACCATTGAGAACGATGTTGGCTGTGGGTGTGTCATATATGGCCTTTATTATGTTGAGGTATGTTCCTTTTGTGCCTACTTTCTGTAGGGTTTTTATCATAAATAGGTGTTGAATTTTGTCAAAAGCTTTTTCTCAATCTATTGAGATTATCATATGGTTTTTCTCCTTCAATTTGTTAAGATGGTTTATCACATTGATTGATTTGCATAAATTGAAGAATCCTTGCATTCCTGGGATAAACCCCACTTGATCATGGTGTATCATCCTTTTAATGTACTGTTGGATTCTGTTTGCTAGTATTTTGTTAAGGAATTTTGCATCTATGTTCATCAGTGATATTGACCTGTAGTTTCCTTTCTTTGTGACATCTTTGTCTGGTTTTGGTATCAGGGTGATGGTGGCCTCATAGAATGAGTTTGGGAGTTTCTCCCTCTGCTATATTTGGAAGAATTTGAGTAGGATAGGTGTTAGCTCTTCTCTAAATGTTTGATAGAATTTGCCTATAAAGCCATTTGGTCCTGGGCTTTTGTTTGTTGGATGATTTTTAATCACAGTTTCAATTTCAGTGCTTGTGATTTGTCTCTTTATATTTTCTATTTCTTCCTGGTCCAGTCTCATAGGCTTTGCTTTTCTAAAAATTTGTGGGACATTAATTTTTAAAATACACATTTTCAAGGATGTGGCACAGAACAACAGCTATTCCTGGATCATAGCTGATATCTAAGACAGCTGTGAATTCACACCAAATCATGACTATATACAGACATTCCTAAAAACAGTTTCAGTTAGTATACATTTCCAAATTCTCCCAATTTTCCAACTTTTAATATTTCAGGAAGCTGACTCTTTAATCAGTTACAAATTAGTTTTCATATGGTAGAGGATGGTATATATTTTATTCTTCTTCTAACGATTTTAGGTGACAGTGGTTATCCTTTGAAAAACTACTTAATTACTTTTGTCTCATCCTCGGACTCCTTCTAAACATAGAATCAATATAAGTTATACTTGGACTCAATGAGTGACTGGAATGGTAATGAAGAATGCATCAAGAATCTTTACAAACAGGACGTGGATTCCTTGTTCAATCTAGTGGAGCCTCACCATGCTGTCCTTCAGACGTCTAAAGGCTCTATAATATTTAGCATGGCCATGAAATGCAGCTTATCTTTTAAAAGAGCTGCAGAGATGAACGCAGCTCACCAAATGGCTGAAGTGAATGACTCTGATGATGTGCACTTTTGCAAAATTGGTTCAAATAGTAAAATAGAGTTTAAAATATTGGAGCCAGATGTTGATTTTCATTTTTTAAATTAATTGATTAATTAATTTTTTGCCTGTGTTGGGTCTTGGTTGCTGCGCATGGACTTTCTCTAGTTGTGGTGAGCAGGGGATACTCTTCGTTATGGTGCATGGGCTTCTCACTGTTGTGCCTTCTCTTGTTGCAGAGCACAGGTTCTAGGTATGTGGGTTTCAGTCGCTGTGGCATGTGGGCTCAGTAGTTGAAGCTTACGGACTCTAGAGTGCAGGTTCAGTAGTTGTGGCACACGGACTTATTTGCCCCACGGCATGTGGGATCTTCCTGGACCTGGGCTCGAACCCATGTCCCCTGAGTTAGCAGGAGAATTCTTAACCACTGCACCACCTGGGAAATCCTAATGTTGATTTTCATTTTTAAAGGAGGAAAGAAATTCCTTCTAACTACCATATTTAGGCAATTATTTCTATTACAGAAGTAAATATGTATCATAGTTACATTTTATCTGTGTGTAGGTGCCTTGGCAGTAAATACTAGGAAAAAAATTACTTTGGGCAGAAGCATTTCTTTTCTCCAAGCAGAGGCTGTAGATATTGTAACTGTGGAGTTTCATTTGAGGATAGGTCTAGTTTGGAGGAGCAAACAAAGTATATTTGTTCAAAGTGTGGTTATTGATCTCTCTTTTAGAAACTGACATGAAACTTAGGTCTCAATGGAAAACACTTTTGCCTTCTCAGCTACCCATTCACCTCTTTAGGGGAGTGATAAGGGTATTTATTATTTTTATTGCTTTCTTATATTCCTTATAAAATGTTTTTAATATTATCTGCTAGCCAGAAAAATAAACTAAGAAAAAATAAGTTGAAACACTCCAACAATGTTAGGCTGCATCTTTGGAGTAAGCTTTGAGAGTTTTCAAAGTGCCCCCATATAGTGTAGAAGAAATAACATTTCTAAAGTTTGAGGTTTTATTAATGTAACAATTTTGTTATCAGAGTACTACGATGTTGTTCAGTGGAAAATGATTATGCTATTTTGTATTGTGGGAAAAATATATTTGTGCTAGAGGTCTTTGAAATATATGTATTTGAGATACTATATTATTATTATTATTAAATGCAATCCAAATAGTGATTTTTAAAGATAAAATGTATTTAAGTAAGTGAGTGTTTGAATCAGAAGAGTCTTGAACTGATATCTTGCACATTGAATTGAATTCCATTGATGATCTAAATTCTTGATGTTAGGAAAATCATTCAGTTCTATTTTTTTGTTTTTAAGGTACCAGATGTTCACCTTCTTTTTTTTAACTGAGGTATAATTGATATATAACATTATATTAGTTTCATGTGTACAAATAATGATTTGATATTTGTATACATGGTGAAATGATCACTGCAATAAGTCTAGTTGACATCTGTCATCATACATAGTTACAAAATTTGTTTTGCTGGTGATGAGAACTTTTCTACTCTTTTACTATCTTCCAGATATGCAATTCAGTGTTATTAACTATAGTCACTATGCTTTACATTATATCTCCATAATTTCTTTCTTCTATAACTGGAAGTTTGTACCTTTTGACCTCCTTCACACATTTTCCATACCCCCCAATCCTACCTCTGTCAGCCACCAATCTGTTCTCTGCATCTATGAGCAGGGTTTTGGTTTTTGTTCATGATTTTTAGGATCCACGTGTAAATGAGATCACACAGCACTTATTTTACTTTTAATGCCCACAAGTTCCATCCATGGTGTGGCAAATGGCAAGATTTCATTCTCTTTTATGGTTGAATAATATATCACTGTTTACCACAACTTTTTTATCCATTCATCCATCAGTGGACATCTAGTTTATTTCCATATCTTTGCTATTGTAAACAATGCTGCTGTGAACACAGGGGTATACATGATTTTTGAGTGATTGTTTTCATTTTCATTGGGTAAATATCTGAAAGTAGAATTGATGGATAATATGATAGACTTATTTTTTTGAGGAAGCTCCACACTGTTTTCCAGAGTGGTTGCACCAGTTTACGTTCCCACCAACAGTGCACAAGTGTTCCCTTTCTATTTCTCATCTTTTTTTTTTAACATCTTTATTGGAGTACAATGCCTTACAATGATGTGTTAGTTTCTGCTGTATAACAAAGTGAATCAGCTATACATATACATATATCACCATATCTCCTTCGTCTTGAGTCTCCCTCCCCCACTACCTATCCCACCCCTCTAGGTGGTCACAAAGCACTGAGCTGATCTCCCTGTGCTATGCGGCTGCTTACCAGTAGCTACCTATTTTATATTTGGTAGTTATATATGTCCATGCCACTCTCTCAATTTGTCCCAGCTTACCCTTCCCCCTCCCCGTGTCCTGAAGTCCATCTTCTACGTCTGTGTCTTTATTCCTGTCCTGCCACTAGGTTTTCCAGAACCATTTTTTTTCTTAGATTCCATACATATATGTTAGCATATGGTATTTGTTTTTCTCTTTCTGACTTACTTCACTCTGTATGACAGACTCTAGGTCTATCCACCTCACTACAAATAAATCAATTTCATTTCCTTTTATGACTAATATTCCATTGTATATATGTACCACATCTTCTTTATCCATTCATCTTTCGATGGACACTTAGGTTGCTTCCATGTCCTGGCTATTGTAAATAGAGCTGCAATGAACATTGTGGTACATGACTGTTTTTGAATTATGGTTTTCTTAGGGTATATGTCCAGTAGTAGGATTGCTGGGTCATATGGTAGTTTTATTTTTACTCTTTTAAGGAACCTCCATACTGTTCTCCATAGTGGCTGTACCAATTTACATTCCAACCAACAGTGCAAGAGGGTTCTCTTTTCTCCATACACTCTCCAGCGTTTATTGTTTGCAGATTTTTTGATGATGGCCATTCTGAGCAGTGTGAGGTGACACCTCATTGTAGTTTTTGTTTGTTTGTTTGTTTTTTGCGGTACACGGGCCTCTCACTGTTGTGGCCTTTCCCATTGCAGAGCACAGGCTCCGGACATGCAGGCTCAGTGGCCAAGGCTCACGGGCCTAGCCACTCTGCAGCATGTGGGATCCTCCTGGACCGGGGCACGAACCCAAGTCCCCTGCATCAGCAGGTGGATTCTCAACCACTGCGCCACCAGGGAAGCCCCTCATTGTAGTTTTGATTTGAATTTCTCTAATGATTAGTGATGTTGAGCATCCTTTCATGTGTTTGTTGGCAATCCGTATATCTTGTTTGGAGAAATATTTAGGTCTATTTAGATCTTCTGCCCATTTTTGGATTGGGTTGTTTGTTTTTTTGATATTTAAGGAGACAAAAGACCCGTATGCAGAAAACTCTAAGACACTGATGAAAGAAATTAAAAATGATACAAACAGGTGGAGAGATATACCATGTTCTTGGATTGGAGGAATCAACATTGTGAAAATGACAATACAACCCAATAGGGATTCAATGCAATCCCTATCCAACTACCAATGGCATTTTTCACAGAACTAGAACAAAAAAATTTCACTTTGTATAGAAACAAAAAAGACCCCAAATAGCAAAAGCAATCTTGAGAATGAAAACTGGAACTGGAAAAATCAGACTCCCTCACTTCAGAGTATACTACAAAGCTACAGTAATCAACACTGTATGGTCCTGGCACAGAAACAGAAATATAGATCAATGGAACAGGATAGAAAGCCCAGAGATAAACCCACACACATACGGTCCACTTATTTTTGATAAAGGAGCCAAGAATATATAATGGAGAAAAGACATCCTCTTCAATAAATGGTGGTGGGAAAACTGGACAGCTACATGTAAAAGAATGAAATTAGAACAGTCCCTAACACCATACACAAAAATAAACTCAAAATGGATTAAAGACCTAAATGTAAGGCCAGACACTATAAAACTTTTAGAGGAAAACATAGGCAGAACATTCTATGACACAAATCACAGCAAGATACTTTTGACCCACCTCTTAGAGAAATGGAAATAAAAACAAAAATAAACAAATGGGACCTAATGAAACGTCAAACCTTTTGCATAGCAAAGGAAACCATAAACAAGACGAAAAGACAACCCTCAGAATGGGAGAAAATATTTGCAAATGAAACAACTGACAAAGGATTAATCTCCAAAATATATAAGCAGCTCATTCAGTTTTCTTTACTCTAGTTCCTTCACCCATAAAATGAGATGTGTGAAACAACAGTGATTACTAATCTGTGTACATGGGTTCCTGAAAGATGCAGAGTTACTTTTAAAAGGTCTCAATTCCAAGTTTTATTTATAAATGGTCTAATGATTTACTCACTTAAGCAAAACACACGGTGTATTTAATATAATAAAATGTATTTAATATACTAAAGTGAAGTGCATTTAATGCAATAAAATTTTTCAAAAAGCATTTCTCAATTTATAGTAGCTATTTCTCATAATGTAGTTTGTCAATCAATTACACTGAGCAACTGCTCATCCGTAAGACTTTTTTATTTTGATCATTGAAAGAGGTCCTCATATTTGAATATGTTTGGCAATCACTTGACCATATTATCTTTCAAGTCACTTCCAACATAGTGTTCCATGATTTGAGGATAATTTCATCATTTCTACCTTAGTTTAATTCAAATGGAAAGTAAATCTGGCAAAATGAACTCTATTTTATGGAGTAGCTGTGTAACACAAATTCTCTGACACTTAAAATGTGAATTTTTTCTTGCCACTATGGTGATGACCATGATAGAAAATCTCTTGGTCTATTACATTTATAATGTTTGACATAAAAAATACTGTGAAGCTTGTATCTAAAGTATGGGAGGGATGGTTGAGTGTCTATAGAACAATGCCTTGATTATGTATGACTTGCACACAAGTGGACCGTGGCATGATTCTTTAATGTTAAATCTGATAATCATTCCTTTCTTTAACCTTTTAATATATAAATAGTAATCAAACTTTTTCAAGACTGGTATCAAATTTCTTTTTGACTTATGACAATAAAAAAAGAAAAAAAATTAATGATCTTTCTACCTCTTCTGGACCTCAGCTCTGTGGTATGTTTCTGAGGCATCATCATTCTAGAAAACATAAGAGTGTCACATTAATTAGTGTTCAGTCTCAGACATTGACCGCAGAATTGCAAAACCTCCAATTCTTTCCCTCCCTCATTTTCTCTGAACTAGTACTAGAAGAAACCAGTTTAGGAAATATCTGTATGGTGGATTTTTGTTGGACTATCTACACTCACAGTTAGATTTTCCCTCATAAGAATTTTTATTTGGGTCACTGGGATGCTGGTAGATTAATGGCTCTGGAGCTAGATTTTGAAACAGCAAGGTGGTGCTCATTTTCCACAACACTCTTGGCGAAACAAAAGTGGTCAATTTGCAGAGAGAATGAAAGCATAGTATAGTGAGGAGAAGAAATGTAAAAGCAGGAAAACTGTCTTCTGAACTCTTTTATTTTCTCAATCCAGTAAATGTTGTTGACACTTCCTCATTTAAGTTTCATGAGTTATCTCTGCACCTGTCAATGTGTTCCTCCTTTTCCTTGTGCTTGTCTGAATGGATGTCTGCCACTTACAATGAAAAAAGACTTGATTCACCCATCCTATTCTCATATGCTAGAGCATAAGTCTATCGCAGTCCACTGGTGTTGTCCCCAGTATTACCATTTTGCTTCCAATGTTGGCATGTGGCTAATCCTCTCCAAGCTCCCTGGGAAATGTTGTTACCTATACATAGAAGATCTTCTGTCTTTTTTCTATTCCAAAGAATGATGTACTTTTCAATTTATTGCTTCTATTCTCTTGTACTGAATTGGGAAAAATGATCTCTTTTCACTTGATTAGCGTGCTCAAAAGTCCTGCTGCCATATACTTTCAATCCCTGTAGAGATTTCTGTGTGCTGAACCTTTCATTCTAAACTTTTTTTGTTGTTGTTGACAGACTTCTCAAAACACTGAGGAACAAGTCACAGAACTATTGATATCTTGAGGACCAACTTGAATAGAATGCATCATTCAATTTTAAAACTGGCTCTCTGCTTCATTCAGAATTTACTGACAGTGAGTCAAATGTGTGCTTTTGACTCTCCTTCCTTAGGATAACTTCCCATAAGGTCCCTTGATTATCGATACACATATACTTTTAAAAAAAATTATTTATTTATTTATTTATTTATTTATATTAATGACTGCTTCGGGCCTTCGTTGCTGCACGCGGGCTTTCTCTAGGTGTGGCTAGAGGGGGCTACTCTTCATTGCTGCTTCTCATTGCAGTGGCTTCTCTTGTTGCGGAGCACAGGCTCTAGGTGTGCAGGCTTCAGTAGTTGTGTCACATGGGTTCAGTAGTTGTGGCTCGGGGGCTCTAGAGCTCAGGCTCAGTAGTTGTGGCATACGGGCTTAGTTGCTCCACTGCATGTGGGATTTTCCCAGGCCGGGGCTCGAACCTATGTCCCCTGTACTGGCAGGTGGATTCTTAACCACTGCACCACCAGGGAAGCCCCACATATAGCTTTAGTGAGCTCACTTCAACAATTTTTTAAAGCATGCTCAGACAAGTCTGAATCCATAGAGTCTATGGAACCTGAGCTCTCAATCATGATTTCCATTGAACCACTTGGTTATCAACTTATCATAACACAAGAAGTTAGCGCTATGTGTCTTTGAGGTGTCAAAATAGTTGTCACATGAACCAGAGCTGTCAATTACCGATTGCCCATCTCCATTTCTGAATATTGCTTATTTCTGTATTCCTAGACTTTGTATTCTGTCAACCTATTCTAACTACCCCATATTGGCACTCATAGAAATCAACAACTGCTGTAACTAAGAATTGCTCATCAACAACTGCTGTAACTAAGAATTGCTCACCATTGGTCTCATCTGTGGCTACTTTTTTTTTTTTTTTGACAGACACATTGGAGGTCTACAGCCTTCTGCTCTACCCCAGCTTCTAATTCTATAAGTATGCCGCTTTGTCCTCACCTGGGTCATTGAAAAAGATCTAATAATCCTTTGAACAGAAATGAAAGAACCTGTAAGCTTTTGATGATTAGATTAAAGATTGTTACTATTCTCTAAGTTACAAAATAAATGTATAAATACGTCAAAACATTGTTTACACACAAACTATTACTTACAATAAGAAAAGTCTACCAGAACTTAAAGAAACAGTTCATGAAGACTACAGATACTGTATAATAAATGATCTTAGAAGAAATCAGGATCTGAAAATATGGAGAAAGTTTTCTTTACTCTAGTGCAAATCTACAGTAGTATGTGATAGGGTGTAGAATGGCTTATTTGAGATTCACCAGCGTCTCATCAGAAGTATTATGAGAATTTTAAAACTTATTTTTATTGCCACAAATCCTAGATTGATATTCTGTACATCTAGGAACATCATTTATACTGCTTACAAGAAAATCTAGTGAAACACTCCTAGCCTAGCATTTCTTGAAATTTAATTTTAGGACTTCAGGTGTCAAAAATTATTCTCCCCTCCCAGTCCCACCACCACTACAGAATTGCCCAATACAAGCTGGGACCAAAAATTCTTTGGTATTATTTACAAAAGGGCTGTGGGACAGCCCTTTTGTAAATAATTTAACTTTTTCCCTCCTCCTCCAATTAGATCAATGCTTCCAGAAACTTACAGTACAAGTTACAGTTTACAAGTGGTAATGGGAACAGAGTTCACTCATTTTAAATTCAGATGTACTGGTCATCTATTGTGAGCTAATTACTTTTCTATAAAATGTGGTTTCCAGCCCTCACAGGAACCCAGTAAGTTAGGTCTCATGCTCTCTTTTCAGATGAGATCACTGCTAGTGAGTGGCAGGCCTGGGACTGGAAACCCAGTGTCTTTGTCATTTCTGCATTTCTATAGCTCCTTTTCAGAGGGAAGATCCTGTACAGCAGGGGGTAAATTGCTGAGGAACTAATTAGGAGGCACTGGACTTAACCTTGAAAGATCACTTTATAGCCTCAGTACATTAGGCAGTTTCTTTCCTGGTCTCCTACTTAACACATATTTGGTTTTCTTTCTCCAGGTACTTACTGTCTGACTACCTTGTCTTTGGGGAAGACAGCAGTAATACGATTCTTAAAATTGTGTTACTTCAGAAATGAGCATGAAGATGAAATGTCGAGTTCTCTGGAAAATTATTTTTATAGCATAAATCAAATGTCCCTTCAGTGAATGAGAGTTTATAATAATGGCTTGGAGGAAGCAGTAGCAATAACCTGGTCAATTTAGAGATCAGGTAGTATAGTCTTTTCATTTTTCCCATGAGAAAATCAAAGCCCCAAAAAGGGTAATGAACTTCCTAAAGTCATCTAGCTGGATAATGACAGTACAAGGACTCAGACCTAGGTCTCTTGACTGCCTGATGAGACTTTTTCTTAAGTTTATGACCCAACATTGCTCTTTGTATAAGTGGATCCCTAAGAGTATGTTGGCTCTCCTATTTAAAACTGAGCATCTATATTTTCAGGCAACCATTTCTCAAAGTCATTACAGAGACAAAAAACAGATTTGGTAACAAATAACAGGGCTGGTTATTTTCTTTAATCCAACTTGGAGGGAAAAAAAATAAACAGTAGCTTAAAAAGTAGACTTAAAGGAAACCAAACAGCATTGTCTGATTATTGGCATAAGACTTATTTGGTATTAGAGGTTTTGGCACAGCTTCAGCATTAATTGGTCAAAATCCCAAGTTCACTTTTTATATCAGCCACAGCATAATAGCTTTGGGTTTGTTTTGCAGGTCTTTCCAACCTAGTTCATTCACAGGGCTGAAAGCTGGAGTCCTTTTGAATACTGGAAGTCAATTGCACGTTATATTACATCAGCATTGTGGGCACATTGAATGCCGTTCTCCATCGTTGAAAGGAATAGGACAGCAGAGGGTTTTGGGCAGCCTTGGCTTATACTTAAGTTTATGTGAGACTGAGGATAATGTAATTCTGTTTCTGTGTGAGAGATTTGTACTTGCCTAAGCAAATTGGCTTGAAAGAGACCACTGCGTTGTCCTCTGCTAGGGCACACAATTTCTTCTGCAGCAATTCTGCATCTGTAACTACTGTGTTTCTGAATAGAAGCTTCTTCTAAATCCTGGTGAAGCAAATACTTAGAAAACTGCCAGTGGGATTTGCAGAAGACCCTGGAGAGCCATCTTTCCCTTTTCCAATCTTCCATGTGAGGACCTTCTAGGGTATCTTTTTTGGGGATCAAATTAATCCACACTTTTCTAAGAATATTGTGAAGCAGCCCAGTCCTTAGTTCATTAATCTGATACATTCTGCAAATGCTCATCAAGCTCCAAATATGTGTTATGTTAGATGCTTCAGATATAACAGGAAATAACACGTCTTTGCTGACCTCATGAACTCTCTACAGAAAAGAATAAAATAAAAATATAAGCGTTTCCTTTGTCCAAGTACACACTGCCTGTAACTGATCTGAGCTCAGAGTCTGATCCTAGAATCCAAATTCTTAACTACTCTGCCATACTTCTTTTGAGCTCAGAGTCTGATCCCAGAATCCAAATTCTTAACTACTCTTCTATACTGCTTTTAAGTGATGTGTCAGAACTTCACCTTCTCTAGAAGTCTTTCTAGCTCCTTTTGAATGTGTCTGTGGGTTGCTTTCTGGCATTTAAAGAATTTCCTTGGCCTGCTGGATAGGAATTATTCAACAGTGTAAGTAAAAATTATTTGAAGAAAAAAATGCTAATAGAATAAACAATTGCTCTTGTTTTATTTTATGTTGTTAATGGAAATTTCAAAATACATATTCTAGATTTGCTTAGGAGCAATTAAGTCACAAGAAGGACAATATTCTAAATTTCAGGCAAACTTCATGTAGCATTTGCTTGGGAGGACAAGAGTTGTGAGAGGGACTATTGGGGAGGGTGCCTTCAAAGTCACAGTTTTATCCTAGACTACTCTGGGTATGAGCTTGCACTGTGGCCACTCATATTTGCTGTTTCAGACATCCCACAATTGAATTTTTAGAACCACTAGTCAACAAGTGATTAGGTCAAAACTGAAGCTTGATATGTTTCAAGTTAATTTTCACCTAAATGGAAAACTGTATAACATCTGATAGAAGTTAAAAGGGAACACTTGTCACAAAGGGCTTTAAGATATTACTTAATTCCCACCAAATCACTTTGTGGCTCAGAATTTTCATCTCCATTTCACAGATAAATAGGAGAGGAACCATGTGAGGTTCAACATCTGGCCCCAGGCCATGTAAAAATTCAATATCAGCATAGAGATCAGAACTCTGCAAACTTGGATCCTTTTGACTTCTCTACTTTGAGGACAATGCATCTTGTAAATTGACCCAGTCTTTGAAAAGTCAGGCTTCTTAGTAAAGTCCCTGTATCCTTTGCAAGTCAAAACTTTCTGACTTGTATTTCAGGCTCTTTGGTAACTCGCTACTCTCCAAAAGACATGGAGGGCTGGGGGAGGGAGTATCAAAGAATCATGGTGGAAATTGAACTGATACAAAGCACTATGAACCTGATTTATGTATTAACCATGCCTGCCTAGCATCTTCAAAAAAACACTGCTTTATTTGGCAAAGTATGACATCTTAAATTACCCCAATAGTATTTCTAATGTTCTGTGTTAACTGAAAAAACATGTACAACCTAAGCTGAGAATTATGTTTTATTCAGTGGACTTTCTGACAACTCAAGCATGAGAGGCAGCCTCTCAGCTCTGAAGAACTGCTCTGAAGAAGTAAGGGAGGAGCCAGGATACATAGGGGTTTTGCAACAAAAACCAGGTAGTTGGAACATCAAAAGATTACTGTTAATTAAAGAAAACCAGACTTCTCAAATTAATGAATTTAGCACTTTTCTATGTATGGAAAGATGCAAGAGTCTTGGCTTATTGAAATCATTCCTTTGCTATGCACCTTAACTATCTAGGGCCAGTATACCCCTTTTCTCCATCCTAAATCCACTCAGGGTGCACAGTCAGGGCTTGCTGCAGTGGCTGCTGACTTGATGTTCACAACATCCTTTGTTTACTGATATAGCAGGCAACATTCTTCAGCCACAATTTCTAGCTGAACTTTGAGAAGAACTTTTTTCTAACAAAACGCCAGGGCAGAAGTAAACAAATAACTAACAATACCAATAGAACTTCATCACTAACATCTAAGTAATGACCGAATTTACCTTTTTCTCCATGGAGAGATATTCATGCTACTCTCAATCTCATTTGGACCAAAATGCAGATGATGTGTGTACAACCTCATCATTTGACCCATATTCACATTGAGAGTCTTGGAAATCAAAAGACCATTAGGGCTAATTAGAGCAGAAAAGACTGCTTGGAAACCACCAGTGGGTTCATAAGATAGGAAATGGGATGGAGAGGCAGGAGAGGCAGAGTGAGTAGCAGCATAAAGAAAAGTAGCATTTGTAGAATATCAATTGGTACCTTGTGAATAGCTGCAGGAAAATAAATCTTGTTAACTACTTCTGTTCCTGTACACTTTGCCCCTTACACTCCACTCCTCCTTTCACCGCAGTTATGTTTTCTTGAATTGCACATATTATTATAAAATATTTCTTAAATTCCTTTTTATGACTATATAACCATGCTTGAAATTTTCCTATGGAATATTATTATTTTTCTCCCTTTAAAAAAGTTAAACAACATTATATTTATACATATATATATGTTATATGATATATCGATATGTCATATTATATATATATATATATATATATATATCAACTTATCCCTGAATGTATCAGCTTAAAATAGCACACAGTTATTATCTCATCATTTTGTGAGTCAAGAATCTGAGCACAGTTTAGCAAGGTCCTATGCTTTATGGTCTCTCACAGGCTGCAACAAATACGTCAGCTGGATCTATGGTCTCACCTGAAGACTCAACTGGAGAAGGACCACTTCCAATCTCACTCATTTCCTTGAGAGCTTGTAGACTGAGGGGCTGCATTCCTCACTAGTTATCACTACCTTTAGGTCCTTGCCAGGTAAGCCTCCGCAGCTTGCTTTATCAGAGTAAGCATGTGGGAAGAACCAGAGAGAGAGGGAACAAACAAGAACAAGTTCACAATCTTTTGTAATCTGTTCATGAAAGTGACATCCCGTGATCTTTGCAGTACTCTATTCATTAAAAAAAGAAAGTCACTAGGTCCAGCTCACACTCCAGGGAAGGGATTATACAAAGGTTTGAGAGTCAGAAGGCGGGGAATATTTAGAACCAGGTCAGAAGCTGCCTACCACAGTATGTTTTGGTTGCAGCTAGCAAGTATGTTTTGCTTAAAACATGTATCTGAGAGAAATGTATTCAACAACTCAATTTTGTCAGAGAAGGTTTTGAATCATACAATTAGTAAAATTCTCTCTAAGTTAAGACAGATAAACTAATAGGAAATATACCCTATCCTCAACTCTTCTGATTGATAGGATGAAATATGTCAAGAAGAGATGAGTCCTCACTTCTCATATATTAATCCTGACGAGGAAGGATCCATAAAGAGTTGTCCCAGTTTTTGATGATCATGAGCATAAATGTGTGTGGGGTGGAGATGGGAGTTCTACGGGGGATGATGGAACAGTGTGGCAGGAAGATCAAGTTCTGTGTGTAGTAGGCCTGCTCTGCTTTGAAGTCAAGTTCAGCCTCTCACAACATGCCTTGTGTAAATATACAAAACAATCAATTAGGGTCCAAATATGTTTGTTGTCATTGAACATAAAATGGACCATGTTTAACCTGAGAGAGTGTCCCTTTTGAGCCTCTTATCTTATAATCAAAGGTGGAAAAAAAAAAGGAATTGGTGATTTGATTATATTTTTACCTACTGCATCTAATAGTAATAGGTTCCTGACCCTTTTTTAAAATGTGTGACATTAATAATACTTATTTCATTTTAATCACATAGAAAGGTTAAGAAGGATTTAGATAAACTAGTTCTTAGTTTCTCACACTACATTGTAAGCCATTTTGTAACAGTAGAACATATATATATATATTTATAATGATTTTCAAGAAAGAGGAAAAGCAGAGCGAAACAACTGAATCAGCTTTGAGAATGAGGCTTTGTGTTAGTGCCTTGACAACTTCAATGAGAGCTCCTTATGTCAGTTCACTAATTAGCATATGTTTTTATGAGTGGCACAATATACACCTTGGAGTGCTGAACAATAAATAGACTAGCTTTTATTCTTTAGGAGCTTATGGAGAACAAAAATATATGTTGATTCATTTGTTAAATATATATTTACTGAGAGCTTATTTTATGAGAGCTATTTGAACTAATCAATCAAGGAAAAAAAAATATACTGACAAGTTCCTTGCCTTGTGAAGCATATGTTAATGTCAGGAAAATATATATGAACAAGCAAACAAATATATACTTAAAACAGATCATAATAAAGTGAAATGAAGAAAAATAAACCGTGTGGTGTAATAGAGAACAGTAAGAACTAATTGGTCATGGAAAATGCCTCTGAAGAGGTGACTTTTAGGCTGAGCACTGATAGATGAGAAGCCATATGAGAACTATGGGAATGCTATTTTATGGAGATGAGACAGTAAAATAGAGGCTCTGTATAGGCAACAGTTGACTTGTTCTAGGAATGGACAATAAGGCCAGTGTTACCTTTAGATCCATAATTAGCAGGAGAACAATTGCTAAAGACAGCTGTTATGGTGTCTTTCAGGTCATATTAAAGATTTTGAATTTACTCCAAGTACAATGGGAAGCAATGAAAAGGTTTTTTAATTGGGGAGAGCTATCTGATATATATATATATATTTTTTTTCCTGATATATATTTTTAAAAGGTAACTTCATTGTTTGTGTAGATAATGGATTAAAAGGGGACAAAGCAGGATGATCATGTAGCAGGACATTGAAGGTGTCCAGGCAAAAGATGGTAGTGGTTTACACTAGGTGGTGATGGCTACCATGGAAAAAAGGGATAGATCCAAAATATATTTGGAAGTATAACTACTAGGGCTTGCTGATGTTTTGAACGAGATAAAGGAAAAAGTCGAAATATTGTTCCCATGTTTTATGCTTTAGTACCTAGGTATATGATAGCATCATTCACTGAGATGGAGACATGTACATGGCAGAGGACTATTGGGAATTCAAATATATTCTGCTAATGCTTTTACAATATAAATATTACACACTGCATAAAACTATAAAAATATAATATTCAAGGAAATGTTTTGAGTTACAGAGGTCATACTATCAGATAATTGGCAAAGCTGAATTTGGTACTGCTTCTGAAATAGGTTGTACTTAGCCATAGTCTAAAGGATGAGATGAATACCCCGTGGACAACAGCAGAAATAACATTCCTTGTATGGGACAATTTAATACTCATATTTAAATTAGTTCAGCTCATTGGACAAGAAAGTATTTGCTCAGGAAGTGAACTGGTTCATTCTGGGGTGTGTAAATGCTTTTACAACAGTCAATCCCTGGATGGAGTCCTCTCTCAGAGATGGTTCTAAGGAGAACATTGCTTGGCACTAAACCACTTCTTACCATAACTTGTACAAATAGTTTGAATGAATTAATTAAAAGATGGAGTTTGTGTTTCAATGAAGTGGAAAATATGAATCTCATTATGGTGCTTCATGGAAAGCCAAGAGACTAGGAGGGGCAGAAAAGGCTTGAAGCTGGTTGCCAGAGACAACTGGCTGTGTATTATGGAGTTCTATCCAATTTGTGGGGCTGTCAGTCATTGATGAGCAGAAAGACCCAAGTCTTCTCAAGGCTAAAGCTCTTCTCTGGCAACAAATTAGAGATGCAGGGGAGCACTTTCACTCTCCAGACCAGGAGAAGCCTCTTTAGTGAATAAAGAACTCAGGATGACTTAATGAAGTGTATGTCTCATTTAGGCTGTGAGGGCACTTATGTGTATGAATGACTGTTATTGAGATTCCAGATGTATTAGGTTCTATAGAATTGAATCCCTAAGTACTAGGTCTTTGTATTACAGGCCCAATCTTCCCCAGGAAAACAGACAGATAACAAACAAACAAAACACAGAACAATTTTTTTTTCTTTTTATAATGAAAATAACAGTGGATCTAACATTAAAAATAGAAATTATTTTTTCCTCCTGTGAAAGGACAAAGTACTGAGCCATCACATGCAAAAAAGATGATAAGGTCAAGAGATAAGACTCTCCAGTCCCCTGGTTCCAGAGCTGAGAATGTATTCCAAGAGAGACAGTATCTTGGTCTCTCATTTCTCTCCAAAAAAATTCTCACTTTTTCCTTCCCTTTCTAAGCATTCTTCTCTATTCATTTCCTGTTCCCTCCTCATGTCAAGCAGCATGTCATAAGTGGATATCTTATATGTGTTGTTAGAACACACATACAAACATGCAAAGTGGTGGTCAAGTGTGCTTTCTCACATCACACTTTTGAAGCAAGGGAGTTGTAGCTTTTAATGGATTCTTATACCACATCATAAACAAAATATTATGGGGCCAACCCAGGGTCCCCAAACTGTAAGGAGAAAATATCTTTATACTAAGGTTTCTTCAGTTATGAGGCTTATTTCTTTAAAGTAATATGACTTATGCTAAACTTAATGATTTACTTAAATGTATTTTTCTTAGTAAAAATCAAATATTTATCACAACGTATTAAAATGTTTGCATACAAGGTGAAGAAAAGTCAGGGCGGGAATAGTTTGGGCAGTAGTTCTCAAATATTAGCACACATCAAAGTGACCTAGATAGCATATCCCCCTAGAAAATCAGGCCCCACCCCAGGATGACTGAATCAGAATGCACATTTTAACAAATAATTCTTTTTTTAAAATAATAACTTTATTGATAATTCACATGCCATACAATTCACTCATTAAAAATGTACAATTCAGTTGGTTTTAGTATATTTACAGAAATGTGCAACTATCACCTCTAACTAATTTTAGAACACTTTCATAATTCTCAAAGGAAACCTCATAATCATTACCAGCCACACATTGTATCACCTCTTCCCCTCCTAAACCTTGGAAACCACAGATTTACTCTGTTTCTATGAATTTGTCTATTTTGGGTATGTCATATAAATGAAATCATACAATATGAGGTCTTCTGTGTCTGGCATTAATATTTTAAAGGTGCATCCATGTTGTATCGTGTATCAGTACTTCATTCCTTTTTATGGCTGCATAATATGCCATTGTATGGATATACCACATTTGTTTATCTATTCATTTGTTGATGGACACAAGGATTGTTTCCACCTTTTGGATATTATAAATAATGCTGTTATGAGCATTTGTGTACAGGTGTTGTCTGGACTTACTATTTTTTTTTTAAGATTTTTTTTTTTGATGTGGACCATTTTTAAACCCTTTATTGAATTTGTTACAATATTGCTTCTTTTTTTTTATGTTTTGGTTTTTTGGCCACATGGCATGTGGGATCTTAGCTCCCTGACCAGGGATCGAACCCGTACCCCCTGCATTGGAAGGCGAAGTTCTAACCACTGGACCACCAGGGAAGTCCCTGGACTTATGTTTTAAATTCTCTTGGGTGCCTACCTAGGAGTGGCTTGCTGGACCATATAATACCTGTATGTTTAACATTTTTAAACATGTTTAACATTTTAGGGCCTTCTAAACTATTTTTCAAAGTGTTTCCTCTAGTTAACAATCCTACTAGCCATGTATAATGGTTTCAATTTCTCTATATCGTTGACAACACTTATAATTGCCTGTCTTTTTTTATTTTAGCCACCCTAGGACATGAGAAGTAGTATCTCATTTTCAGTTTTAATTTATGTTTTCCTACATACTGATGCATTTTAGCATGTTTTTTGGTGTTTCCTGGCCATTTTATGTACTCTTTGGAGAAATGTCTATCCAAATCCCAAATGATTCTTATGTGCGTTCAAATTAGAGAAGTGCTCCCCTAGGAGAGGTTTCAGATTACACAGTCACTTATACCTAGCACAGTGGCTCTCAGCTGGGGGTGATTTTTGCCCCCTTAGAAGACATTTGACAACTTCGAGAGGCATTTTTGGTTGTCACAACTGGGGGTGTCCCACTGGCAACAAGTGAATAGAGGCCAGAGATGCTACTAACCAGCCTGCAAAATACAGGATAGACCCTCACAAGAAAGAATTATCCAGACCAAAATGTAAATAATGACAACATTAAAAAAAAACAACCTTGATCTAGGGTAGCCAGGCATCCTTTCTGCCAGGGACTAAGGTGTTTCCCAGGATGTGGGACTTACAGTGCTAAAAATGGGACCATTGCTGGTCATCCAAGTTTCTCAGATTTTAACACTATTGGGTGAAAGAGAGCCCACAGTATGAAATAAAGGCTGAGGATCTGGAAAGGCAGCTTCTCAGGGACTCATCCACACTCATCCTTCTAAGTTTCAAGGTGCTTCCTGCCAGCCAGGCCCTTGCAGGGAATCAGGGCTCCACAGAGACTTCTGCCTCTGTGTCTCCATGCACTGTGAGCTGGGCCCAGCTGTCAGTGGTTACTGACTTCAAGGGAACTGCATGACTGCTGCCTGCATTTGAAGCTCCCTGACGCCTTTGCTCCTCTCATTCTTTCCTTAAAAAGAGGTATAATAATAGGCACAATACAGCCCAGGGTGGGCTGAGTGGAGTCCAGGGACATAGGCACAGAAACCATCACAGCTTCTCTGGTTGGAGAAAGGTGGGATCACAGACAGTAAGAAGCAGAAAAGGCCCTGGAGAGCACGTTCAGCCCCTCATTTCATGGAGCCTGCGCGGCCCAGCGCTTGAACAAAGAGCAGTGTGTTGAATTCATTACCATGTGGGAGTTGTGTGAGACTAATGCCCTTTAATCATCAGGATGGAGAAAGAAAACCAAAACCTTCCCTTTATAAGTAAATCCTAGGTGCCCCGCTGGGGAAGGTTCCATCACATTTAGAGACTGAAGTGTTCGCGACCCAGCTCGGCCAGGTCAAACAGTGACGGGTGTTTCTGTCATGGAACAGAGCAGATGTTCCCAGACTTAAGTGTGGAGCAGAACCACCTGCTGGGCTTGTTCAAACACAGCGCCCCCCTGAAGGCTCCTGATTCAGTAGATCTAGGGTGAAAGCTGAGAATTACATTTCTAACAAGTTCCCAGCCCTGGAGTAGAGTGAGAGACTCTGGACTTCCCAAACCTTGCTACTCAGTGTGTTGAGCCCGGGCCAACAGCATCCATGGCGCCTGGGAGCTGTGAGAAGCGAAGACTCTCAGGCTGGCTGAAACAATCTGCATTTTGACACTATCCCTGGTTGAATTGTTTGCACGTTAAAGAGTGAGAAGTGCTGTCAAGATTATTTAATCCAGGGGCCCATGCTCTTGCTGATCCTGTAAACCAGAGGTAGACTACACTGTAGAATTATTTGAAGAGATCTAGAAAGGACCCCTGCCCAGGACATACCCCAGGCCATTAAATCAGAACCACTGCCGGTGGGACTGTGATTTTAGCGTCTCTAGGTGATTTCAGTGTGGCCACGTTTTGAACTTCTGTTTTAAATACAGTCAACCTCCCCAACACATTTAACCCCGGGGGACACTAGAAACACCAGCCAGATTCAGAGGCCCTACCAGGAAAGCCTGCTCACCTCCTCCACCAGTTTTCTTGTGATTGCCTCTAGTTTTCCAGTCACTTGCTTTGAACTTTGAGTCACACCATCTGCCCTCCTCATGTTTGACAATCTGCTCTGGTTTCTCAAACTTTTGTCCAAGTTTACTCTCTTGGTTCCAATGCAGGTGGAAAGTATAATAGTATCACCTTTAATATTCATGATGAATGTTAATCAAGCTTGAGGCTAGACCACTTCAGAGCCACTTATGGTGCTTCTTAAAAACGCAGACTCCAGGTGCCACCATAGACTGACGAACCAGAAGATTTGGGGTGTGTTCAGGGACCTGCTTAATTTCATACACAACCCCAGTGGTAAGATGCACATAACAGGGTACTAATGACCCAGACCTTCTGGTATACCTTCATCCCTTCAGCTTTATTGAACTTGTAGTAAACTTGGTATCTAGGAAATGTTCTGCTTAAGTACATGAATTAAGAACTGCACATTAGTGAGTGTGTTCTCAGCTCCGTCAGAAGAGACTAGACAGGGTTATCTGTGCTGCTCAGGCAAAAGCCAAGGCCTGAGTCAATCTGACACCATCTTCCCTGCCACTCAGTCTCTCTAGCAGATTTTCTGGGTGCTACCTCAGACTCCATTTCCCTGCTGTATTTGTTGTTACCGGTGAAAGTCAGGTTCACAGGGTTAAAACGCCTGCATTCTGTTGCCTCTTGCAGCTTTGTTTTCTTTTTAATGGTTTTCTTGTTTCCCCAATAATATTGCAAGTTTCTGGTTACAAGTTTTCTATGTTCTGGCATCAATTTATGTTCTCTGCTTGGGGCAAGAGGTTGTTTTTCTTCTGAGGCATAGAGTAAGCTCATCTTGGCAGTGATTTTCCAGTATGGAGGAATGAAACAAGCCACAAAGTTTGTCTCATTGGGCTCGACCAACATCATAGGAGACTTTTATCATAGGCCTGAAGGTCTATAAACAGTTTCAAAACAAGCAAAGGAGCAAATAGCAGCATCCAATCAGCTTTCTCTGTTAGGTACAGGGTGGCTCACAGGAGCAACCTCCCAGTGAGTCCTGCATGTTATCTGCTGTAGTTAAAATCTTGATTCTTTGTGAGTGAACCTCTCACGTGAGACTCAGGAGTAGTTTCTTCCAGACTTGCTCCTGTTCCCAAATAGATAAACAACAAGGATGTACTGTATAGCACAGGGAACTATATTCAATATCTTGGAATAACTTATAATGGAAAAGAATCTGAAAAAAGAATCTATACAAAGAATCACTTTGCTGTATACCAGAAACTAACGCAACATTGCAAATCAACTATAATTCAATAAAAATTAAAAAAAAAATTAAGGAACCAGTGCTGGTGTTCTTGGGAGGTAAATTCATGTCTGAAGCAATTAGCTTAAAAAAGTCTTTAATTATTTTAGATTATTTAGAAAAGAATAACATTAGAAGATTGAGTTAGGCTGAAAATGCCTTTTGAGAGTTCTTTTTTTTAATCAAATATTATACATCTACTGTACTACAGATGAAAACTGAAATTTGATTCATGTAAAAAATAAATTGGCATCTGTAAAAAAAAGTATGTAGACACTGAGAGGAAATACATCAAAATTCTAATGATGGTTATCTTTGGGGGGGTGAGAATTATGGGCGATTGCTAAGTTTTACTTTATGTTTTTATGTATTTCTAGTTGCCTGCAATGAACATTTACATTGTATTGCTTGTAAAATTGGAAAGAAAACAATAAATGTCATGAAAAATGGAAAAAAAAAGAAAAGAATTTAGGTCTACATGTTTCTTTTTCAAACTGAAACAATGATTTGAAAGAATTTCTAGATTTGAAAATACAATCAAAGTGAGAAGCAAGCAT